>NW_027466134.1:7765000-7997500 GCF_046127955.1 Nelusetta ayraudi
TCCACAATACACGCTACACCACATCAAAAAACCAATTGGAGGATCCATTAATGAGGCAGATTCTGGTGCAGGTCACGCAGACCCGGACCTCCGCCCCCCCCACCCGCCATGTAGATGTAACGTGACAACGATGAAAGCGAAAAGCTAATGCGGAGACAAAGAAGCTTTGCTGCTTATGTTGCGACAATCCGACCGTCCGCCTCCTTCTATGGATGCAGCACAAAACGCAGCGGTGCTGCTTTAAAGCATTAATGCACTATTGCTCCCGACAGCGGCATTAATGAATGGCTTCCATTTAGTTAAGCCCCCCCCCCCCACTCCCTTTTTTTAATCTTTGTTTCTGTATCTTTCCTCGAATCCAATTTGGGTTAATCAGCATGAAAAAAAATCCAGTCAGTCAGGCAGTCTAGAAATGTTCATACAAATATTCATGTTTAATTCAACAACAGCAACCACATCAAAACATCCCTTCATGTGTTACTATCGGCTGACGTTGGGAACACTGGGACAGCAAGGAACCGGACTGGCTGACGAGAAGGGAGCAAAGATTCAGGTTCATAAAAAAAAATGTGTCCATCATCAGAATAAACCTGTTGCATTTAAGGTTAGTTTTCCCAAAAATATTGAACCGGGTTGCTCGTTGAAATCGCACGGATCAAGTCATCAGTTCACACGCAGAGCTTTTCAGCCGTGAATCTCATTTGAGATTTTGAGACGGCGGACAAATGTTTTCAGGACTCAGTTAAATTTTAGTTTGTCTGGATCCAGGGAATAAATGTTGCTCCGTCAGTAGTGAATCATTAAAAGCAACGCAACTAAACTGCCTCCTTCAAATTTTATTTCAAGCATCAAGCATTAAATAAATAAGCATTGAGGGATTTGAATAATTCAAAGTTTGCCCGTTCCTGAAAAGAGGTCCAGGAGGTGAAACCAGAAGGTAAGAAGATTTAATTACAACCATTATGCACAGATAACACAAAAACGCTCTGAGTAAGAAGGAACACACACACACACACACACACACACACACACACACACACACACACACACACACACACACACACACACACACACACACACACACACACACACACACACACACACACACACACACGATCTTTGCCTGCCTTGAAGTGAGACTGCACGGAGGGTTGAGTCTGGGGTCAGCTGAAGGTTGGGTCCCAGGTGTAGCTCTGCCAGAACAGAGACACTGACTTGCAGCCAGCAGAATGATTTGGGTCAGTAGGTAATTGCATTCCTGGACCTCGGGGGAGTCGCGGGCAATTAATCCTGCCAACGAGCCTCGGGAAGTGTGCCTACGTAGGTGCCGAGCCATCAGTGGACTGATAAATACAGCTCTGTTCATGTGGCCCATGCAAAGAGTGCCCGTGTTGCCATTACCGGGTGAATAAGCTGTGAGAAACAGTGTTAAGTTTTACTTTACAGCTGCCGGAACTTGCATGAAATTATCTTTCAAAAATGATTTGTTCTGACCTAAATGTTTGAGACAGAAGACTGGACCTGCTGCCTGGGCTTTCACTGTCACAGGTTATTTATTTTAATAAATGTCACTAATGTAATGAAAAGGTGATACTGTTTTTGTTCCTGTCTCTATTTTGCATATTGTCACCGACCAAGATGACTTTGCTACATTGCGACATTGAAGCGAGGCCATCAATTGTGCACCTCTCCTTCCAAACTGAGGATTCTGTTGTGTGATGTGCATGATATTGTGTATTTCAGCTGGCAGTTGACAGACATCGTAGTGAAAAGTGCCCCGCCGACAGACTAAAAGTGAGCTCTGCATGTCAAATGGCTCACTCTTGGCTTTATTAATAGTATCACTTTCTACAGCTACAGTATTGAAAAAGAAATTACAATAAAAAAATAAAAAAATAAAAAAAAAAGCCATGACAAGTAGTGATCATAATTACAGTCGGGTTCCACTCGACTGTTGCCGACACTGTAGTTTGAGCACAGATGTGTGAACTGAGACTAACTGTGTCACTGACATCCTCCATCACTTTTGTGCCTCTAATCTGATTAATAGCGGTTCGCAGTTGTAATTTTTTTTTTTTTTTTTTTGATTGATTTATTTATTTATTTGGCGCGTCGTTAATGGCTCCGTGTTTTGTGCCCGACGAGCTTCGGCAATCTGACTTTGTCTTTGCAAGGCTGGCATCTGTCGCCGCGTGCCGAGCGGGCGCATCGCTCACGTCGTCGTGTGGGAGCTCCATTAGCCGGCAGCTTTTGTCTAATCTGACATTAATCAGTCAGCGGTATCTGATGCTAAATGATAGGGGGGAGGGGCAGGAGAGGGGCGGTGGGGGGGGGCGGTCACTTGTGATGCACAATCGCCCCACTGTCATTAGGGCAACGTTGACGATTACCATAGTGTAACTGGTCCTCAAAGCCTCCAAAAACCAAACAGACTGAAGAGCGGCACGAGATGCGAGGGGACAGAAGTTGCTGCTCATTGATTGAATGCAGGCGAGAGTTCTACTGTCGCAGAAAAGCTGCCAAGAACACACTTCTGCAGAGTTCCCTGCAGTTCGCCACACCCGCACCACGATCGTCTTCGCAACCTCCAGGCTTCATCTGCTCATTTGTAAATGGCCGTTTTCCTTGTTGGAAAACAAGGTCACGCGTTCAGGCTTCCGCAGGCGACGTGAGCGCGTGGCACCTGAGGAAGCCATCCTGCAGGTTCAAGGAAACAACGGCGGCACTTGTCGCCATCTCTAAGACTGTGCGACGCGAACAAAGGATTAATCGAGGATGTCATCACAATCTGTTTGCGGTCCTGTTACGCAACATCATATTTAGAATATGAATTAGCCCGTCCTAAAAATAACCCCCTCGACAAAACGTAAGGAAAAAAAAAACAAAAACGCACAGCTCAAGCTAAGTAACAAACAGAAGAAGAATTCAGTTGGGGTTTTTTTTTCAGTTTGTTTTTGAAAAGGCTCCAAAGTTTTCCTGGCAGGGAAACAGGGACTCCTCCATGTGGAATTCTGGCCTCTACAAAAAGAGAGAAAGCTTTCCTAAAAAAAAAATGAAAAAAATAAATAAAATAAAAAATGAGGAAAATAACGATAAATGAAGATAAAGAGCACTTTAACAAAGGAATATTTCATTCTTCTGAAACAGAAACTCTTTCTTCAGACATGACAAAGTGTCTGGCAGACGCTGCTGAGAACACAAATCAAACGCCATCCCATCATGACAGACAGCCACCGAGTCTTCAAGTGGGTCTGGGTCATCTTTTTTTATTTATTTTGATTTTGATGTTTTGTTTGTTTTTCATCTTGCACATGTCCTAGTGTTGAGGAAACCCTCTTTCAAAGTGCCAGAAGACTTTAAACTGAAGCAGTGACTTCAGTTTAAGCCAGGATGCAGCCAAATCAACTTTAAAGTTGCAAACAAAAACCGAGGAATATATAATAAAAAAAAAACCACTGAGATTGCTGTTTATTGACTATAACCACTCAGCTGAACCATGAAAGGGGGAAGAAAATAATAACTTTCGCAGACGCCGACTTGTAGGATATTCCATAAAACTGCAACGTTGTGCCTATAAAGCTTCAATAGGCTTTGAGGAAACGCATCGCAAAACACGGCCCTTTCATTTTGAGTCCCATCAATCACCATACAATTCTTTACTCCGTGTCCAGTCCACCGGCTGCCGGAGCTAATTCAGTTCGGAGGGAAGAGTTGAACCAGTAAACACAGCATCGCCCTTTTAATCTGTGCTCAGAAGCCACCGTCAGAGAAAATATAGCTGTTTAGAAGGCATCCTTAGTTAGTAATCAGGAGTTAAAGGCAACAACAGAAAGTAATCAGACCCTTAAAGTGATCCTCCTCCTTAATAACACAGATAATCTCCTCCACTTTGGCCTGATGCCTCTCGGCCAAGTTGGATCGGCGGCGTAATTGCTCTTGTTAATCAGGTCTGTAATTTGTTGACGAGATTCACTTAAGGATCCCCGTCTTGAAAAACACACGACCTCACTCAATCCGACGACAATGACGACAACAACCTGAAATTAAGGCCGGCGACGTATAGCGAGAGCGGATTAAGTCAGTTTGAGGCGAGCTGGAGGAGTCCCAAGACGCTGATGGAGCCGACCGGCGCCGCTTGTTAATTTGTGATGATCGTGAGCCACGCGCGTGGCAATCAAAACACGGCTGCTGATCGCGGCCGTTGGTGTTTTCCGTCAATGTCAGGCTTAGCGAAAGATTCACGAGGCCGCGGCAGTAAATTAAAAAGACTGAAGAGAAGCGCAAATTTGTTTAGGCCGTCGCTGCAGGGAAACAACAGGCAGGGAACACACCACCACGAGCAACACGGAGCCGTCCAAAAGATACCAGTCCTCATACACCAACCTTGAGGAAATATAGCTAATGTCTGGGCAGTCAAAACTACTGCAGCAGGTTCATAAACGTTGTTTTTTTTTCAACTGCCACACGTGCAGCGCTCATTATTTTCGTGCTCGGCAAGGTGAAGCGCAAAGCACGGTGGGCCAGCGGCAGCACTAATCAACGCTTCTCTCAACTGCCTGCTGAAACAAGCTAAAAAAAATAAAAAAAAATCTTGGCTGAGAAAACATAGTTGAAACCATTAAATGTGCACGACGTCACATGGTGAAACCTTTCTCAGCGCAGCACCGGGGAAACGACCACGAGATCCACGATTCTATAAATACATTGACGGAAAACGAGAGAACTGCCACTGTTTTTTTTTTTTTTTTTACACCCCCCCCACCCGCCACAAACCCAACGAGCTAAAGACAGTCAAACAGATTTAGCTCGACTTCTGTTCGAACCTGCCGTGCATTAATTAATACAGCAGAGTCCAATTCACACAGAAGAACCGGCGAGGAGGAGGAGGAGGGCGTGGAAACAGTCCCGGGATCATTCCCGGCCGGAACGTGAATGCAGCGGCGGCATCATTTAAAGAGAAGAGTAATTACAGAATCAGATCACACCATCACTTAAGTCTGCAGCGGCTGCAGCAGCGGCAGCAGCAGCAGCAGCAGCAGCAGCAGCAGCAGCAGCAGCGGCCCTCAAAGCTCAGGATAATCATTTAGCTCTCGCCTCAGTTCCCACTTCCAGGCACCTGTCCGCTGTGTTTGAAGTGTAAAAAGCAGGAGCCAGGAGGAAGGTCCGACCTCTTAAATTATCACTTAGAGTGGATGTCTGCCGAGCCGCAGCGCCGGCGCGACCCCGGCGCCCCCGATCACGCCTCCAACCACAAGTCCAGACAAACACGCCCAGCCAGGTGGCGGCGCCGCCGTCTGACGCGCTCGTCGCCTTTTGTGGCCCCGCGCACGCCACCGACGGCCAGCCAGCAGCGAGATGGGTTTCGCGGCTGAGGAATTTTTTCCCGCTGCAGCGCTCCAACCCTTTTTTTTTTTTTTTTTGCAGAGGAATTTCAAAAACATCAACCCGAAGCCGGTTGCCGAGCATCAATATCAATTTCCCGTCTTCTTCTTTTTCTTCCTCTTTTTTCCTTCTTCTTCTTCCACATCTCGCCAACAGTCTCGGGCGACAACGCGCGTCTGACGCAAGTAAACAGCAACGGCTTCTCCTCCTGCACATCTGACACTCTCGACAAGCGTGGGGGGGGGGCGGGGGGGGCGTGACGGGCGCTGGACGGACGGCGAGAGGACGCGAACCTCCGGACGACCGTCGGCCGACGCACCAATAATTGGCAAATAAACAACACGCGGCCGCCTTGGCGTCCGATCGCAGACGACGCATCTCTCCAGTCGGAGCCACGTTAGCTAACAAGAAATAAAAGGGTGCGCTGAGTTTTAATGAACTGCGAGGATGCGCGACAAGGCAAATAAAGACGTCGCTGCTGCAGTCTGGGGTATGAAATTTTCCTCGAGGTCCTATGGTGCTCACTGCACCTCCACTGTGCACGAGTTTTGCACAGCACAAACATGCAAATTATCAGCAATCTTTCCACGTTAACTAAAAGGCACCAAAAAAATATGAGTTGTGCATAAATGTTTGCGTGATATTTCTCTGAGACATTATTAAATCCATTGCAAAAAAAACAAAACAAACAAAAGCAAAAACCGAAAACACTCCGCCAACAGATGTGCAGCATTAGAACTATAAAAGCTACTCACAGGGTTCCTTCAGATCTGCCGGCGCAGCGAGAGCAGAGCTAGCGTTGCTACGAGGCTGTCACTGGAAAAGGCTCCTCTCGGCTCCTAAAAAGCCTTCTGCTGCTCAAATGACTCACATCCCCCTCTCGCAGCCTCTGTCAACCATCGTGAGGAGGTAAACATTCCCAAATATGGAGAAAATATGAACGGACTATTGAGGGCAATATCAGTTTGGGTTTGCTTTTAACTTGGAATGCAAGTTAAATGAGCCAGAGTCACTCGGCCAGGGCCAGCTCTGTGGTACATACCTTTCACTGGGAATAATAATAATAATACAAGCAGAAAACTTTTGTCGGGCTCATTCTGACCTAAGATGGGTAACACTGTGAGCCTGCGCCACCAGCTCCAGCTGGACGGCTGCGTGTTCAAACAGACGGGGGGGGAAACGGAATTGTTTCTCCCACCAAGAAAAGATGTATTTTCTGTTCATCAGGTGCTCAGGATCTCAGCACAAGACGCCGTTTAGTCGCACAGATTGTCCCAGAGTGATTAAGACTGCATAATTAAAGAGCGATCGGCCCCCTGAGACGGGGGGTCAGCAGAGATCATGTCGGTATTAAACGCTGCTCAGAGAGTCTGAGTGGGCTGGAACAGTTTGCAGGAGCAATTTGTTCCCGGGAGGAACACGGAACAAGCCGAGGAATGTAATGTACGCCAGGCATGTCCATATATTAATCTCTTTATTTTATTTGCCCCACGTTTTAACTTCATTTAGGGTTTTGCAACTTCAATTAAACTCTGTGCCATTCTGGCCAATTGTAATTAGGTTTCAAAACTAGTCGTCATGTCCCTACAATTTGAACGTAATGCAATTTGTGGGGGGGGGGGGCCTCTAATTACAGCAGAGGTAAAAAAAAAAAAAAAAAGGGGGGGAGGTCAAGTCTAATGCACAAACGACTTTTCCCCTGCAGCTTTAAAATGCAAAGCAAAAACACGTGCAGCAAAAATCAAGCAGTGTGCAATATGAAGTTCTACATGTGAAGAACACTGTCCCCTGTCATGAAAGAACAGAACGCAGGGCGTGTTTTTTTTTACAAAGTGAGCAGCCTTACCGTTCCTCCTCCTCTCTGGTTGTTCACAGTTTCAGTTAGACCGCTGAAGCGCTGCCCGTTAAATGTGCCTTCACGTCTGTTGAGGATTGAAAAACAGGGAGGGAACACAGCATTACTCAAAGGGATTAAATCGCGTTAAAAAGAAAATGTGCTGAGTGGGGAGACCCCAAAACGCCGGGTTTGTCCGCCTCGCAACGCAGGCAGGCATTTGTTTTTCCGCAACGCTGTTTCTCCATCAATAACAAGACAAACTGCGGCTGTGCTCCGATCAATCCCCCCCCAACCGGAATCTAAGTTGTCCATTTAAATTTTTAGGCCTGTCATTTCTCATCAGGCATCCATCACCGCGTGTTGGTGAAACACTCCACCGACAGAAAACAATGCTGACAATAATTCACCGTGGCAAAACAAATGTGTTGGGGGGTAGGGTGGCGGGGGGGGGGGGGGGGGGTTGTCGCATGAGCGAGACAAATGCACGCGGCTGAATGAGCGAGAAGATGGAGCGGTAGAGGAGGTCAGTCCGTGTCAAAACCAACCTCCAACATTTCAGCAGTCCCGATTGAAAGACTTGAAAAAGAAGGAATCTCTTTTCCTAATCACGATAAAAGTTTTGGAAGCATCCAGAAACTATCCTGTAAGATTAAGAGGAACAACGGCTAGAGTCTTGCTTAAAGCAGGCAGCCTCCATTGTTACGCCCTTATCACAGAGCCCAGCAGAAAGCTTTGACAGGCACCGACACGTCCTAGTTATGCCCTGTATGTAGGGTCATAAACCCAGAACTTATCTAATACTTCTCAAAACTGAAATACAATAGGAGCACGTCGTTGTTTAGGTAGGAACGACCCGATTCCTCAGGATGTTCCTTAGACTTAAATAAAATGCTTTGTCCACATCCGAAGAAATAAAAACTTATTAAGTTATGCAGGATTTGGAGGGAAAACAGTGACCTGGCAAATGCACTGGATTTATTTCACTTATCCCTTGACACGTTTTGGAGCAGGGCAGCTACAAGGTCACAACGTCAAGATCAAATAACGCTTTGGACTGGAGCTTTGCAAGGTGGATGTCCAAGATTCCAAACTTAAAATCTAAGCATCACATCTGCATTCTGCATTGCAAAGGCTCCCACAAACTAGACAATTTAATCACCTTGCAGCCAGGGCCGGCAGCGATACACAGAAATTGTTTCTGCTTGTGGACATAATCATGCTGAAGGTAGAGTCTTGGCAGCACACTTTTATTTAAAAACTGTGCGCCTGAAACGACGCAGCGAGTCGGGCTTCAGCTCTATTCCTCCCAGAAAAGGACATCCTCATTAAAAATATACCAAGTAACACAAACAGTAGAATAACTTCACTCGACCTACCGGGGGGCCCAAGCTCAAAGGCAGCGCAGGCATTCATCTTTCTTAACTTTAACATCATCAACGCTGTCAAAAGAGACCCCTTTTTAACCAGATTTTTAAAACAGTTCCGTTTAATGTTGCCAGAGTCAAAATGCGTCTGAGCGACACAGATGTATTCAGTTTGATGACAGCGCTCCCGGAGGACCTTGCTGTTATTGATTTGAATCCCGACATCTAAGTCAAACTCCGAATTCAACATTTCATGAAGAAGACTGAGAGGACTTTTTTTTTCATTGCATCTGATCTGCATTCAAGAGCAGAACAATGTCGATTTTCTGGACCAGAAGGTTTATCAAAAATCAAAGCAGCTTGCATCTGACAGGCACCTTGTTAGATGATTAGTCTTTGAAAACATGACAACTTGAAGGACGGCACGTGTTATCACTAGACCTTACACATGAAAAGATTGTGTCATGTAAGCACAGCATGCAAAAAGAGACACGAGGAAACAAAATGCAATTTATATTTTAAGTGACGATAACATCACCAGGCCGTCTAGACACACACATGTCTTCTGTTTGGCACCCCAACTGGTTAAAATTGACCTTATGATCTCCGAGTGGAGGACACATCAGTCACATCATTTAGAGGCATTAACATCCATTTGCTGATCACATAAAGTAGGTCTGGCTACCCTTTCAACATGCCACTAAATATGAACAGGAAAACCTTGATAGCATTTTTGGGGGGAAGGGTTGTTTAAATTACAAATCACATATTAGCTAAAACCCATATTAGCCCAAAAACCATACAGCTTAGTAGATTAACCAAAAAAATCAGATGGAGACAGATTAAAATTCAAACATTTGGAGGCCTGATTATGGATTTCTATGCTGTTAAAACAGCAGGAGTGGTTTCCTACATCCTCTACATATTGCAAAGTAGTATAGCTCTTAACTACAGTGTGATACACGTCATTTGGGCTTTTTTTATGACTTCTTTATTTAAATTCAACTAGCTAGCTTGTATGTATGCAACCAACATAATGCATGTACGTTTTAAGGGGCGACGTGTCTGGCTTTTTAAGGACGTGCGCTTTCATTTTGCCACAGAAATCATTAAAATGTCACTTTTAAAAAAATAAAACAGTACTCTACAACGTGGCCGCTGGTGAAGGAGCGCGTCCGTTGCTAACGTCAACGGCAATGACAACGGGCTAACAGTTAACTTTGTAGCTGCTAGCAGGGGCGGCAGCAGGAACTTTCTGCTAGCTAACAGCCGGCGATGTTTAACGGGACACCTTCAAGTCCACGGCCAAGCTCGGGAGAGTCAGTGCTGCTTAGCAGGGGTGAAGTGAGAGTGCTGGAGTGAACTTAAGCGAGGTGTTTCATCCCCCCCGCGGTGTGTAAGGGGGTCTCTCCCTCTCACCATCCTCAACCCACCACCCCCAAGTTGACAGCCCCGTCTTCCGCATTGCTCAGCGGCAGACCCCGCGGCTAAAAACAGACGCAGCAGAGACGCCCCGGCGTCTCGTTTGGCAGGAGAAAGAGACACAAAACAGCGACTTGAGGGGGGGGGGACAAAAAAATGTGTGCCGTGTATGTTTGCGACGCGTGCCGGAGCCAGGCTTTTTAGCAGCTGGTGGCGACAAACTTTGCCTTTGTCACCATATCCTCTCCGCGAAACATAAGTAGCAGTCGAACCCGAGTCCACGCCCTCAGTGTGAACTCGCTTCGAGCCACGACTCAGATTATAGCCGAACAAGGCCGACGCGAGCGGGACGCGCTTTAGCCCCCCTTCTCAACTACCGCACAAATCACGCCGTCGTCGTTTACGCCACTTTCCCGACGGCCCACCGCGACCGACGGTTCGCCGCCGGCTACAAAGTGTCGCGCCGGCTCGCGGCTGCGTGCTTACCTCGCTCTCTAGGAAACGGCGGCGAGGCTCAAATCCCACCAAAAAGTGAAACTTCTTCTTGGGTCCAAATTTCTGGGAGAGTTGTCGGCAGTGACGTCACGCCGTGAAATTCCAGCCGTCCTGAGTCAGTGGAGATGTTTGCCCATGTAAGGCAGCAGGCCAGCGGTGTCACCCGGCAGAGAAGACTGCTGTTCCGTGCGTGCGGAGAAGTATGTGCGTAGGAAAAAAAATAAAAAATAAAAGTTCAAGAGTGAATCCAGCGCAGTTTGGGTTTTTTTGTGCTTTTTTTGTTTTGTTTTCTTGAGCAACAATTTAGGCTTGTTGACACAATGATGTTGGAGGCCGTTCGTGCTTCTCTTGTGTCGACGGTAATATAAACTTTTTTTTTTTTTAATTATCTTTAGTTATGTTTGTGGAGGGGGTAATAAAATATGGAACTACATGCCACTTCTAAAAAAGCGTAGACAACTGCATAACAAGGAGCAATGATTAGAGGGATGAGGAATAAATGAGTCACGAGAGAAAAGCTGCATTTCTGTGGTCAAGTAAATTACACTGAATTGATTTTTTTATTTTTTTTAATAGCAAATCCAAAACAGCATGTAATACTGAAACCTTGAGCGGATTGTGGTCTCATTTTTTTTTTTTTTTTTTTTTTTTAAATGAAGTAAGAGACACATGAGTTTGAACATTGGCAGATACGTCCATGTCAGCACCAGCAGCAGGGTGGACGGTATTCTAACCAATTCTAACTCAATCATACTATCCTCTCTGTTGAGCGTAGTTGGTCTGATCTTTAAATGCGTCCAACGTGTAATGGATTTGTCTCGTCCTCCCACTCAAGAGTTGGCCCTGATGCTCGTGGCAGGATTTGTTCAGCTCTGTGGCCCCTTGACTGTGGACTTAAGGCCAAGAGTCCAAGTGATCAGTTAAGTTGCAAAGCGACCGGATTCTTATTCGCTTGAAAGAGTGACAGGTCAAGCAACCAAGAAAGGAGCCCAGTCACCTGCAACTTGACGCCTAAAGTGGCGTCAAGTGTCTGCGACTTTTTGGGGATATACTCAGCCAATTCTGAGAGGGCGTGAGTCTCGGCCAGGGGCAAAGTCTTCTTGAAAGGTCAGTGTAAAGGGTTGATATTTTGTAGGCCCACTATGTGTGCACGCACGGCCTAAAATCTATTCTTTTAAGACTCTCAGCCATACGTGGATGATCCGTTTAACCCGTGGAAACACAATGTTGCGCTTTTGAAACACTTGTTGTCCGGCTTTGATGCCATGTGACAGCAATCAAGCAATTTGTCCGCGTGTCATCCCATGGGATTATAAGAACGGGAATGACGACAAACTAGATTTTACTCCATGAGTTCCATTTAAAGTCACATCGGCATCCGCTGACTTATGAGAGAGAGTGAAACACTGTCAGCAGTGAATGGAAAAAAAATCAATTGCCACTTTCTTGGCCTCGTGAGTGAGTGAGATTAACTTAAACTCCTGCGTTTTCTCTCATTATTTCTCTGCTCCTCGTTTGCCGGAGCCCTGACTAAACTTCTAACGCTCGCCACTCACCGCTAACAATCAGATGTCCCGCGAAGCCCTCGCTCCCGGCCGGGCCCTCGCTGACCTCCGTGATCTCCGCTATGCAAACGACACAATTAGTTTGCGTGGCCGCGATTGCATGCAAATGCGTTTAGCTGCTTCTGCACCGCCGCCACGCCATGGCCCGCGCACAAAGACGACACTGTGAGCTAGTTGTGCTTACGCCTCTTTTGATCTTTTGTGAATGACATAACGACACATGATGAAACTCCCGATTGGCATTTACGAGGCAGTTTAATAGAAAATACAGTACAATTAAGGCTGCGTTGTTATTTTTAGGAGGCCGATATAAAAACAAGAATCATTCAGTGTGAAACCATCTTTCAACTGATAAATCTCGCTTTGCTATGACTGATTACATTGTGCTCCGAGCTGTGAGTCTACTTTTTTTTTTCTTCTTCTTCCACAGCGTTGCATGGTGGAGGCACAAACAGCAGATCCAGATCGAGCACAATGATAAAAAAAAAAAAAAACGAAAGACAGAAAGAAAGAAAAAACAACAACAACTTGAGCTATTTTTGCGCCTCAGCCCTGCATCCCTTCATCTCACAGTTCCGGGGCACGCTGAAAAAAAAAAAAAAAAAAAAAAAGGTAATCTCATTTGTAATGTGTGACAGCTTATTTGCAAGTATGTACACTGGCAATTTCATAATGGCCCCGCCAGTGATTCTTCTCCTCCTCGCACCGATTTCAAAAAGACACCCCGGAACAGTTTAGACGACTCATGCCCGTCGCCTGTGAACCCAAGTTATCAATCAAGCGGCAATTAACATGCCTGGTTAGAGGAAATCAGGGGTGCTCTTTGATGTTCTGCAGCCACGGAGCATCGCCACGCATGCCGGTGATAGGGTGCAATTCCCAATTTCATCCCCCGACTCAGCTGCACACACGCAGGGGAAGAAGTGTGTGTGTGTGTGTGTGTGTGTGTGTGTGTGTGTGTGTGTGTGTGTGTGTGTGTGTGTGCATTCACAGGGTCCAGTGTAGCAGATAACAACACACAGAGATCGTGAGTTTTGGTTTCACTCCGTCCTGCTCGGATCTAATTTGAGAAAGGCAATATTGTGCATTAAAGAATCTGCAAAAAAAAACACCCATAACGTTTGTCTTTCCTCCATTAATATGTGTGTCATTCTGCCATCGGATATCCTGTTGTATTTGCGCGTCTAGCGCCGCTCGACTAAACCCTCCCCACCCACCCCACACACACACACACACACACACACACACACACACCACTTCCTCTGATGCAGGTAAACCTCAAACACTAGACAAAGCAGCTGCACCGTTCACATGCACTTCCTCCCTTCAAGCGCGACCGAAAGTTTGTGTCGTGCACCTACAAGCCGTCCTCTAAACGCAGCTCTGAGAAAAGAAAAGGCCCGAGTTTCAGGAAGAGGCACGCGTTGCAACATCGTGCGTCCGAGATGTGTTGGAAAGACTGTTGTGATCATTTGATCGCAGGCAAAGAGTCTGTCAGAGTCATAGCACTATCACTTTCAGGTTCGGGTGGTTTTGCCTGGAAAAAAAAACAAAAAAACAAATCAACAACAGCAACAGCAACAAAAGCAACGGCAGGCAGGCACAGTGATCTTTGCCGAAGAACACAAAAACAACAAATGTGTCTGGGAACTGAGCGCGCTCTGTTAATTAGAGCTAAGATGGCAGAGATTAGTCTTCAAGCACAGCCATATTACAGAGAGTCGTGCCAAACGGGGGGAGACAAAAAAGTGGGAGACAGGCAGAGCCGCTACAAAAACAACGTCCCCGAGCTACTAATCAAACAACTCCCAATCTAGATCCAGACCTCAGATTACACTAATGAATTCTAATTCCTATGTTTTAGCATGTAAATGTGTATTAAAGCGGCAGACGGAGACAATCCCGGCCTGCAGCCCAGGTTTTAGCATAAATGATGTGCGCTTGAGAACTTCATGCTGCACCTTTGAAGCGTATTTAAAAGCGCAGCAGTTCAGCCTCTGTATCGCTTGTTTGTGTGATGTTGTTGTTGTTGTTGTTGTTGTTGTTGTTGTTGTTGTTTCAGAGGTGGGGGTTGGGGCGGTGGGGTAAATGATCGGCTAAAAAGTAGAAAGATGTGTTTCGTGTAGTTGTAGTGCAGTGTCGGAAGTGTCGTCAAGTTGGGGGAAATAATTTTTAAAGATAAGAAAAATCACAGATTTATTACATTTGTGATGCAGGACCACAAGCAAATTTTCATATCGTTAGCCTAATAGCATAATTGCCTATGTCATTTTTTTGGCCAAATTGTGATATCTGCCTAACTTTACCAATGTGCTTGCTAAAAAAAATTGCTCTTTCTTGTTTTCCGAAAACGCTCAAATATGACTTAGACAATTATGCTATTAGGCTAACGATATAAGCTAAAATTGATTCTAGATGGTTTTGATGCTGCTCCTGTTGAAAAGCATCAAGTTTTATTATGCTGTCAATGCACTGTGGAGCTGATAGCCACTGCACATCCACTGGCACAATTAGAAATCAAACACCATTTCATTCAAAATTTAGTATGTTTAGCGGAAAACTCAGATCAACAGCTCACCTCAATATTCCTGCACTGGCCATGTTTCACCTGGAACGTTGTAAAAGACGCACTATTTTCCTGCACTATTAACCGTTTATTGACACATAATATAGCAGCGCATCAGTCACACTCAACCTGCAGGGACTGAGATGCTGAGTTCAGCTGTCAAAAGATGAATTGAGAAAAGAAATTAAAAATAAAATAGTACGGGGGCTTCAATTGAGTGAGACATTTTCCGGCGCTCGCAGAAAAAGCAGAAGAAGAAAAAGGAGAGAAAAAAAAACAGCGGGGCCGAGGTATTCGAGCAAAGACGCCGACTCCGACTGCTTATCCCGTTTGGTTTCGAAAGCCTGCTAAATTTGATAGTTTGCTCTGAGCAACAAACATCATTAATAATTCATTCACTGTTTGTCGACAGTCAAAGAGAGGAAAACCAAATACAAAATCGAGTCATTTGCAAATAATTGATAAGGCTGGGGAGGGGGGAAAAACATAAATATATATTTTTTAAAAAATGAAAAAAAATGAAAAGGCGGCGTTCAAGATTTCATGCAGCTGAGGACGGAACAGTGATTATTTGGGCACAAACACGAGTTGGATCGTCGCAGACATGTGGCTCCTGGCAGGTGGCACTACTGGAGGTTTTCATTGAATCTGCTCATACAAGTCTGGTTCATATCTTGGGTTAAGGTCAAAGGTCATGGTCAGGCAGGATCCCAGGACACTCCAATGTTTTTTCTTTTCTTTTAACGAGGAAACTCAGACTGACCAGCATCAGCGCTGATACACACACACACACACACACACACACACACACACACACACACACTGTTTACAAGCTGGCTGCAGCCATCTTCATGAACCCTGGCTGTGGCTGCGGCTCCGGTGAAGAAAGACGACGTGCAACATTTCCTTCACAGTCGTCCGATTTCCATTCTGCTCTTGTTTCCCCTTGGAAATAAAATATCCATATTATTTTCTCTCCTCCGGCCCTTAAATGCCAGCCGATGCAAAGCGCACGACGAGGACGCGCTCGTGACCTTTTATTAGGGGCTGATAGCAGCTTCCATGGATACGGCGGAGCTCCACGTTGGCACAACAAAGGCTAGCGGTGGAGCACTTAGATTCGCGTGCGCGATAGCGCGCAGGTGAAAATGGAAAGCCGGTGTTATCCTCCGGCGATGTGATAACTACCTGCCTCCGGCTGACCGACAAAGGTTATCATGCGCGGGGTGGGAGGGGAGGGGTTGGTGGGGACGGTGGGGGGGTTCTGGAAGAGTTCCAGGAAACTGCATCACTGCCACATCTGACTGCGAATGCACGAGTGTAAGCGACACTGACGCCGGCTCTGACTCTCCGACTTTAAAGCTCCCAAATGAAACACTTAGACTGCCGAGTAGTTTTCCAATAATAATCAGCATCTGCGTGCGTCCTGCTGCAGAAGCAAGAAAAGTCCGTCCTTGACCTCTTTTGCTCGCTCCACTCTTTAGAAAATGTGTACTAAAAGGACCCTTTTTAGGAAATCGGACCCTTTGTGATGTCACACGGGGGCGCGGATACTTACCCAGGTTAGTGGCCACACCCCCAACACAAGATGTTGGCTCCGCCCTCTGAGGCCTTGCTGTTCTTTAGTCCCCTTCCAGCCTCCTGCTCCTTCTCAGCAGGAGGCTAAATCCCACTGAGGAAAGATTCTTTTTTGTTAGTTATTCTTTTTGGTGGAGGGTGATGACTACTCGCCGAGACGCTGCTCCGCTGGAGTCCAGGATGAAAAATATAACAGGTCTATAAGTGGGTATAATATGTGACTTCTTAAGCAAGACGTCGGGCAGCATGAAAGGAGGCGTCACACAGCGGTGCAGACAGTTCAGGTTCGCCGCTATCAACCCTCAGACAGACACACTCTGGATTGTGTTTTTTTTTTCTTCTTCTTCTTCTTCTTCTTCTTCTTCTTCTTCTCCTTCTTCTTCTTCCTCCCAGACCCTGCTGATATGAATTACTGCCAGACGTGCTGCCGGGAGCGAGGATGCTGCCAATCGTTGACCTTATATTTCGAGCATCGAGAGTCAAAGCCAGAAACATGAAGTCTGTCTGTAAACAGCAACAACCAGAGAAGGAAAAAGAAAAAGGAGAAAATAAATAAATCGTGAAATCAAATCAAGTTTTGCATCTAGAAGGTTACGACGCAAAAAAGAAGTTGTTTTTTTTATATTTTGTATTTTTTTTTTAAGAATTCCGCTGATCCCCCTTTTGTTAATTTGATGCAGGACGAAATTACATCAGATGACAGCGTAATCCGACATCATTATCAGCGGCGAGGGTGGGGGGTGGGGGGTGGGGGTGTTTTGGCGCGGTGGCGGAGCCGGCGGCAGCCTCTGTAACGGGATGATATGGATTACACTTTGCAGGCCGACCTTGCACCCCGCTCATTTTTTATGCCTGCCAGTCAAACGCGATGATGACCGCGAGCATGACATCGGCGGCGAATAAAACCCAAATATCCCTCTGATGATTAAGGTCACTCACACTGCTCCACAGAAGCCGTCCTCCCATAAGCCTCACAGAATGGGTCGGGGGTACGGGGGGGGGGTGCGTGAGAGGGGTGGGGGGGAGGTCGGGAGGGTCGAGGTATTGCTCCTCGCCTCTCTTCTATGTTATTTTTTTTATTTATCTCTCTTTCTTTTTTATTTCACCCTCCTTCTCTTCACTTCGTTTGTTTTGCCCCCACTGGTCCCGTCAGAGGCCGCCGCCCACCGCCGACACGACACAGTAATCAAAGTTTTCCTCCACCGAGCCTCTGTGACCTGTTGTTGGCTTTCATTTTATTTATTTATTTACTTTTTTTTTTTTTTTTTTTTTTTGCTGCCCCCGGCGGCTCAAAAAGGTTTTAAGCTTCTTCATGAGAAGTTTATCCCTGGATCACAGGAGATCCGAGGGCTCACCGGTCATTTGCTTTGGCCGTCCTAAAGAGCTCACATGGCCTGGTGGTGGTGGCGGTGGGTGGGGTGCGGTGAGTGGTGGTGGTGGTGGGAGCGGTGGAGGGCTGCTTTATTCTCACATTTGATGGAAATGTGTTGGACTAATTTGGCTTTAGCTGGATTGGATGAATATTAGTCCACTCATCCAGCGGATTATCCCGCCGCTGCCATGAACATACTGTGCAGATCTGTCAAAAAAAAAAAACACAACAAAATACATACATACGTACATATATACATTTAAATACATGTTTATTATCCTCCTCCAGTGATATTTTTTAAAAACGTCGGCCTCCACCGCCGGTGACAGCCCTCTCTGAGCGGCGGCGTGCGCGATGCCGTGTGAAGCGTGCAGCGCCGCAGCTTTGGGACTTGTTAGCCGCCGAGGTGAGCTTATCTGCGCAGGCAGCATGTGTATTCATTTAATCTGAGTTCAACATCAGGTGTCAGCAACAATTACGCGCTGATACTCTTACGCTGATACTCTTAGGCGCTCTATCCCCGGCTAAACCCTCACTACCAGCACCAGCAGCAGCAGCATCACCACTCAACCCCCTCGTAAAATGAAAAATCCCCAAGAATTAAATTTCACTCGCAGCACTTTTAATTACTTCTCCCACCAACCGTACAAACTATCGGCTTGCTTTACTGTTTTCAGGATTTTCCTCCCTAATTTTCCACCGCGGCCCGGCCACGTGGCTGACCTTCCTATTGGCTGTGACAGGTTGAAGTGACAGCTGGTGTGATGTAATAGCAACCAAGCCCCACCACCACCACCACCACCACCCCCCCTCCTCTGCTAGACAAGTTATAAAGAGCAATATCTAGTTCTGCGGATTGAGATAATCTTAGGTAGATTAATGCTTTAGGACACTGAAATGTTTGTTGTATAAAAGCTCTGTTGGTAAAACAATGCTGTTGCCGCCGCCGCTACTGCTGCTACAGCCGTATATGAAAGAGTCCCGTCTGGCAGATGGCCTGAGATAGCAGAGCTCCTTCCACGCTAGAGGTGCTGCCACTCGCTGGGGTCTGCGCTCATGGGGGGCTTCCCGGGATTTCAGCCTCTTCATTCAAATGAATTATAGATAGAGCAAAAAAAACTGGGATTATTTTACAGGCTGTTTAATCTCTCCTCTTTTTTTCTTTTTTGTAGTCAAAACAGCTTTTTTTTTTTCCCTTTTTTTTTTAGTATTCGTGGAAGACCGGAGCGACCCAGTGCTACAATCAATGAACGCTAGAGTGCAGGCGGCCTATCAGCTCCGAGAGCCGCAGATGCCCTGTGGACCGTTTCACTGACACGAAGCGTGCTCAGTCGACTTGACTCACTTCAGCCCGGGCTGCCGCGTCCCGCCTTTCCAGAAGCATTCCCGTCCTGCTCGGCGATGACAGACACGAGGCTTCAGCAGCGCTGCACCGCCGCCACAGCCGTGCACAGATTGGTGCGCGCCCTGGTGCACTGACGACAGCTCCGTCCCTCCAGCTCCAGCTGCCACTCACAGCCCGGGCTGCTTAGGCTGCTCGGCCAACCAGTCAGACTTCCCTCCCGCCCCCCCGCCGGATCATCCGGCGGCACGGCAGGAAAATAAAAACTCTCGCTCGCTGCAAAACTGTTTGTCTTTTTCCCGCCGCCTCGCCTCGCCTCGCCCCGCTTTGCATCCCGCATCCCGCCGCCAGGTGGGAAAACAGCGACTGATCTCAGACTTCGGAGGTGATCAACAGGCCGCTCCGCTTCCCGCCTTTGATTCCGAAAATCCCCACTACAGGTCCCATCATGCCTCACTCCTTCCAACAGAAAAAAGGTGAGATTTCTTCTTCTTCTACTTCTTTCCTCACAACTCGGCGCTCCGCCGCGAAACATTGACGCTATTTCCGTGCAGGTGACGAAAAAAATGGTTGCCAGGCAAAAGCGCCACTCAGCAAAGATAGCACGTTTTTTAGCCTTCGTGAATCGGAAAAGACATTTTGAAAAAAAAATGGCACACTTGGCTAAATTAAGCGTCAGGTCAGATTAAAAACAGCTGCTTTGCGTCACAATTTCACAAGACTTCTCGGGCAAATTAGCAAAAGCCTTTGGAGAAACGTGCACTGACGTGCGGCTCCTCTCTTCAAATGAGGCAAATAAATACACGTTTATTTACGTCTCACTGCAAAACTATTGGGACGTGAACCAGTGCGGCTGCACATGGACGAGGGTCAGGAAGGCCATACTGGCGGAGGAGGTCTGCTAGCACTGCCTGCGCTGAAACAATAGCAACAACAGTAAACTGCACATTTCCATAATGCTAATCTGAGGGATGAAACCAATACACAGGCGGATCATTGGCCGGGTCACAACAGGCGCACAGAGTGAGCATGCAAAGTCGCAAGACAGGGGCGCACGGCTGTCAAAGGGGGCTGCGATAAAACAACAGACATCTGATAAGCAAATGGGAGAAATTCAGTAAATAACGTTGGCGCGGGTTTTATCGTTGCCGTATGTAAAACAGGCGTTTAAGCTCTAGATTGAATGTGAGCGATGTGAGGGACCTTTGTGACTCCCGTCTGATTTCCATGTCAGTAGTTCCCTCTGAGAATTCCTCCCCGCCGGCACCAAAGACACCCAAAGCGAAAGGTTGACAGTTTAGGTTAAAAAAAAAAAAAAAGATGTTGTTTTTTTTTTTTAAACCATAAAAAATCTTTTCTCATTGTAGAAAAAAAAAATATATATATTTCAAATGCAGCGATGAAGCTGTTTTTTTTTTTTTCTTCCTTTAACGTTTAAAAGGGGGCACAAGCCATTTAATGCAGTAGTTAGTTGTTGGAATGGAGCCCGCTTGATTTCCTCCTCATAGATAGAATCAAGGCAAGCAGCGCACGGCCATGCGAAGGTTTCATGCAAATGATACGCCCCCCAACGCAAAAAGAAAAAAAATGTAAAGAGCAGCAGCAGATATTGGGCGATAACAATCACGGGCGCAGGAGGCGTCACTGTGCTTCTCTTGCATCAGCACTTCCACCTGGCATTTCCTGAGCTTCAGAGGCACTCGAGAAGACAGCGGCTGCTCGCTGCCACACATTAGCGCCATTTAATTGTAATCAAGTGGCTCCGTTCATTTACTTTGTTCGCCATTAGCATACATGCATATTAATGAGGCCTGATGGTTATACAACGTGATTTGTTTTCGCACAAACAGAAAGAGTGGGAGGTTTTCCCAAGTAGTAATCAAAAGGAACAAAAAACAAAAACAACAAATAAAAGTATCGCCTATGGTATCATAAGTGTGAAAATATTCTCTCGAAAATTAGCAATTCAAAGCCAAACAAACCACAAATTATTTCAAATGTGATTGTTTTTAAACAAACCACAGCATTTTCCTTGACATATGACATAAAGGTTGGAATTACTGAGCCTGTGCCAGAGGTTTTAGGTTTTTATTTATTTATTTGTTTTCAGCAAAGCAGTTGACTTCTGGGGCTCGGTGGGATTGCTTTCATCCTCGCCAATCCCATTTTTCCAAGTTGGATTTAAATCCATTTACTGCTGTAGCTGGAGGAAACCAAAAATAAAAATAAAAATACACCTATACGCTAATGGAGGCTGTGGATCTCCAGATGCAAATGGGATCTCATACATACACGAGCAAGAAATCCAGAGAAATTAAAATTTAATAAGGCCTCGGAGAGCTCTTTTCAAACCGGTGGGTGGAAAACAGCTGTACAATGTCGGACTGTACGAAAATGCGTGTTTACTTTGACTGAGTCTACATTTCAGGATATTTTAAACTCCAACACTGTAAGCTGAAGCCATGAATATGCAGAGCGCTCTGCTGCTGCTGTTTGTGCGTGGTCGTTGGTGAACCGTGGCCTGGAGCTAGGTGTGTGTGTGTGTGTGTGTGTGTGTGAGTGAGTGTGTACTTCCTGTTTCACCAGACCATATTCCGCTAAAGGAAACGGAGGCACGCAGCTACATTGACCCGGCTGTAGGGGTCATACCGAGAAACTGGAGATAGTTTTTCACCAAAATTGGGTGACAGTGTGACTGACAGCAAAGAAGCTGTGAGCTGAGGTTCCCCCAAATTTTTGTTTGTACATTTGCCTCCCTCAGGTCTGTGCAATAAACACTGTAGACGTGAGGTACCACAAGCAGGTCAGGCAACTTCTGCGTTGCTGCTGGAAATGCTGCTGGCGGTTCGCTAAAATGTTACGTTTAGCGCTTGCGGCTAATTGACGGCCTACGCATTTGTCAGTGTTGGATAGTGTGAAAAGATTGTAACAAATCTGAAAATGGCCCACAGATAACTCTTAGGTTTTACATTTATCTTACAGCAGCTTAGTGTAGCCTTCTTATTTAGCTTTCGCTAAATGCACTGTTTGATTTTAGCTGACTTATTTTCAGGATTGTTTCTGACAGCGTTTTTCACATTGTGCCATGTGTTTATCCATGAGATTAACCCCACATTGACAAGTTCAACCGTTTGGACTGTTTTAGTGCATCGTTGGGACCTGCTCTTTATTCAGCACTTTTAGCTAACATTGATTTTAACCTGAATACTTCACTGGCGTTAGAGTCAACAAGTATTTGTGCAATCCTTTTGCAAATTTAGCTGAATTATTGTTTAAAGACAAGAAATTAGTTTGCTCTTATTTTGCTATCAGGTGAATGATTTCAGGAAAGTGTTCTGGCTTTCCATTGACTTGCTAAGCAATAAGCTGAGTCTACAGGGTAAAAGTTCCGACTGACAGTGAACTTGTGATACATGGGTACATTAGTGAGCGGAAGATTGTATATCCACAACCACAAACTGAAGAGAAAATTTGTCAGTCGAAGATGAAGTCTAACGTCATTTTCATTTTCCGAATGGCCTGGACTCGCAGATTGACACACAGACACAGACACACACACACACACACACACACACACACAAAAATACTATGACATCAGAGCAGGCAGCGAGGGCTGGTCAATTCTTATTGGATCATCAGTGGGAGTAGCTCGGAGAAATAAGAACCACTTGTTTTTGTCTGCACTAAAAGTTTCTATCGCAGGAAGTGGATACCTTTTTATTAAATTACTAAACTGATTCCACGCACAGACACATAACGCGGCTTTGAAACTAATCTGTGCAGAAGCTGCCCTAATTTATCAGCTCCTCGTGTGCTCTTGGAACTCCTCGCCGCCCTGGGCGTGTGCGAGAAAAAAGGGAAGACAGAGCAAACACTCGGATTGGGAAGATTTGTGCGAATGCTGGAGATTACACCCAGCATATCTTCTATGTTTTTTTTTTTCGTGAAAGTATCCAAATCGTCATCCAGCAGATGGCACACTGGCAGAGCAGCATTTCTGGTATGCGTGGAAAATGCCATGCAGCCGGACTCGGCAGGATACATTCCCGGCCCCTCTCGGCCGGCCTTGAGAAAGTCCTGAATCTGCATGCTTTGATTTGTCTAAATTGGAATTCTGGCCCACTAACACATCTGTGCCTCTGACTACAATCGTGGTATGTAGCTCACACGGGCGAGCTGGTGCACTCAAGGTTATTTCACACAGACACGCTGCGGAAAAGTGTTTCGAAATAAAAAATAGAAAAAAAAGAAAGACTACTCTTCCTTCGACGTGTTATCTTTTTCAATAAGCTCATTTGGCCTGATAGAACATCTTGAACGGCAGGACTCACAAAAAAAAAAGTGTTCTGGATCTGGGATGCATGACATTTATTACATAAATAGGACCAAGTTAATCAGCTCTAATCAGTCCTTTTTGAATATTTTACCGTTTTTGTTCCCTCTTCTTCTTGTTCAACGCCATTCACAGAATTTTCTCTATCTGATTTTGATGGTTACTGGGCAGTTTCGTGTTTGCATATTCTAAATAAACATGAGAAAGCGGGGGCGGGGCTAAAGAGAATATAATTGAGGAATTCTATTGGGGAAGCATCCTGAAATATTGCTTGCAGTGAACAGTGAACCCTGAACACTGAATCTTTTCAACTTGCTATTACCTTCAAGCATTGTTGCCTTGTTACGACATAACTCCTCAAAAAAACAAAAGGCTGAGTAAATCGACTCCATCGTGACCTGCCTAGGGATTTTTTTTTTTTTTTTTTTAATCCCCGCAGGTGAATTTTCCCCCTATCCATGTCTCTGGTACGTTCAAATCAGCTCCAAACCTTCCAACTCTAGATGTTGAGATAATTAGATAATTATAAGAAATCCTTGCGTCTCTTTATCCCATGAAATATTTCAGAGATTTAAAAATAAATAAAACACGTGGATTCCTTTTTTTTTTTTGCATTCCACTTTAATAGAAGATTTCATATAAAAACAGACACAATAGGAGCAAAAGAGAAGCCGCCGTTACAAACCCTCCACATGAGCGTCACAATTCAGCCTTGCACTCGTGTTCGGCGTTTGACAAAGGGTTGACTTTGTTGTGGGCCAAAAAGAGAAAAAAAAAGTGGTGAGAGAGGGGAGGGGAGAAAATGCTTCTGGGATGCATGGAGTTAAAAAAAAGAAGTGAAACTTAACAATATGAAAAGAAAATTCTTTTAAAGAAAGGAACTAAAAAGACCTCTGTAGCTAACAGCATTATCTGTTTGGTGTTACAGCCGGGTTGCATCATGCCTCTCAGAACAAAACTCCACACTCACATCTTTGCTGACAATGAACACTGAAGTTGGCAGAAATTTGCTGTGAAACGAGACAAAAGTGTGCAGTTTAAGGGGGAGGGAGGGAGGGAGAAAGAGAGAGAGAGAGAGAAAAAAAAGAGTGAGGCAACCTCCGGGCCCGGGGCTTTTTGTCGGTGGGCATTTCTATTCTGTGACCTTCCGCGCAATCGGCGTGTACGCAATGATACGGCTGCGTGATGTTTCACACGCCGTGTCAGGGGGGCTCTTGCGGGAGATTTGATTTTTTTATTTTTTTTTATTTTTTTTGCCGTGAGGCTGTTGGCGGTTCGAGCCGCGACGTGCTTTATTTCGCGGCCCTGATTGGTGGACAAAGAGACGGCAAGGCCCAAACGCCACGACCCCTGTCGTTTCATTTACATGGCCTTGTGCGCGTGCCGTCCCCACAGTTCCGGTTGGCTCCGGACGGGGCCGGATACCGATCAACCCCCCCCCCCCCCCCCCCCCCAAAACTCCTCCCTCCTCCGTCCCATCGTCGTCGCCGTCGTAAAGTGGGTCATTTATTTTTTGCCAGGAATTGGTTGAGTTGAGTAAGCCGAGGATTCGCAGTAATTATCTCATCCCGCTATAGTCGGGCGCAGCATGGGGGCCCCTCCATCCTAACCACCGCCCCCCGCCATCCGCTAAATTACACATCTCCCCTCCCTCACTCCTGGATGGTTTACGGCCGTGCATTATGCATAAAGTGTGGAGCCGCGGCGCCTTAAAGATCCCCCGAGTGGATTGAAAATAAAGTTGACGCTGCTCTTTGTTTGGAGCTGGAAGATCTTTATTTGGCGCTGCTGAATCGGAGGTTGCTGCAAGAACGGCGCGCGTCTTAATTATTTGGTGGACTGTTCCCTTTTTTAAGCTTTTTTTTTTTTTTCTCCACCCCCGCCCCTCACCCACACACCTCTCCAATGGCTTGGCAACACCTGGAGTGTTTTCTGTGTTTTAAGTGTGCTTATGTCAGGGGTCCAGATGGGCCGATGCACCATCGTCGTCGTCAACGCAAAGGGTTAAAGGCGAAGAAAAGAGACGAGAGGGTGCAGCGAGTGATTCTTCCGGACGTGTTTAACACTCTCTGTCCTGCCATAAATGACAAGTGCAGCCATGTCTGGCTGCTCCAAACGTCCCCGATGTCATATATTTTTTAGAGTCTCTCTCAAACATTTAAAACCAGGGGTGATTTTATGTGAAAATCAGGATCGTTTCAAAGCCTATCGCTGCACACGGTTACTGTGTAATAAAAAAAAAATAGACACAACAAAGCCGGAGAAGCATTAAAGAGGAGGGTTGCCGCTGAGGATTTTAAAATAAAACGGCCCATAGATATGTGACTTTAGCAACTTATAGTAACAATTAGAAGCCGATGGGTGGGTGAGAAAAACGTCTTCATGTCCTGTTACATCAGTCTGCGCCGGCTGAATGCAGCTCGTGCTTCCGTCTGTGTTTGCCCTCTGATCTTTACAACCAAATTATTCATTCTGATATTTAATTCATAAAGTGTCACCAGAGCATTAAGCTCTGCCTTTTTTTTTCACTCTGTGATTTCTTTTTTTTTTTGTCTTTTCATAAGCAACCAGAGGTAAACACTTATATTTCGGTAGGGGATAAACAACACGTCACAGGCATCACGCGATGTAAACAAAAAAGCATCTCTCCAAATTAATTGAGTAATCGTGCCTTTTGTTATGTACATTTTCAGCTCAGCAGCTGCTCTTTCTGAGTCAAGGACTGAGCGGGACGATAAAAGATGGGGAACACGCGGTTTGGAGCCACCAGAAGCAAAGTTTCCGAGGTGAGTCACTGACAGCGAGAGAGAGCTTCCCCCTCATCATTAAATTAACATAACTTTTTAGGTGCTCTAACTCTCTTTCCCACGCACACACACACGCACACACACACGCACACACACACGCACACACACACGTTCCCTGACCACATCCCTCGTACTTTAAGATCAGCTCCTAACTTCAAAACTGTTAGATGTTGAGACGTACAATTTAAAAGTTTAAACAGGCAAAAAAAAAAAAAAAAAAACACCCCCCCAAAAAAAACACAAAGACTTTAAAGTTTATTCTTTTGCCCAACTCTGAAATGATGCAACGGTGAGTACACACAAGCCTCGAATTAACAGTAATAAAAATCACAAGAAGGTGTTCAACTCAAGTTTTCCAAGAATCTCTCTCCGTGAAAACACAAATCATTTTCAGTCCACCTGCCTGACTGACTTTCACTGCTAATAAGATATTTATTCAGGACGGCTCTGTCTCACAGGAAGACGAATCGACAAGACAGCGTGATGGGGGGGAAAAGAGAGAGAGAGAGAGAGAGAGAGAGAGAGAGAGAGAGAGAGAGACTGTAACCTGAACACAGCTGATTCTATTAAAGCAAGAGGGACATCTTCCCCATGTTAAATAACACATTAATAACATGAATACTAAAAACAGAAAGGAGGACTAATTAACAGCTCCTGCACAAGATCGTGCAACAAGTTCACAACCACTACGTTTTTAGCCCAAATATTGGTTCAATCTGCTGAACGGTGGCTCTGACAGCATTAAAATAATGATAGTATTAAAAAAAAAAACGAACACATTAAAATGCCATATGCAGCTAATTCCAGAATAACATCACGGAAATAGAAAGTGCCAACAGTTCAACAATCGCAACCATATGGCAAACAGTCGCAGCTGACAGTCTACGGGAATAATAATAATAATAAGACCGAATCTCATAAATCTCCACTTATTTGAACAAACCCCGCACGCGCCGCGAAATCTTCCCCCGCCTTATCAGGTCAGCAGGAAACCTGCAGGAAATGTGCGTTTAAAAAAAAAAAAAGAAGCAAAAAAAAAAAAAAAAAAGACAATTAACAAATGAAATTGTCTGTTTTAAAGAAGATGAAAGGCGCCGAGTCTGTCACACCGACCTGTCCGCATGCTCCTAATTAAAAACGCCGCTCTGTGAGCTCTACGTGTCGGGGCGCTCTCTCTCACTCTCCCGCTCTCTCGCTCTCTCTCTCTCTGTGTATGTGTGTGTGTTGAGTGCGGGACGGGGCGACACAGTTGCTTAAAAACCAGAGAATAGAAAATTAGTTCTGAGAATTTCGGGGGTTGGGTTTAAGGAAGTCGTGACGTAGTCGGCCCGACGTCCTGTGACTGTAGGGGCTCGACCAAAGGCGCGGGGGTGTTGGGTCACTCTTTGACACATTTATACGTTTTTAATAGAGGTAAAACACCTGTTTTGGCCACATTCGGGAATAGAATTGCGCTCTTTGTGCCATGCGAGACGATGCGGGTGGCGGGCGCGAAAACGAGCGTCCGGAAAATCACTTGTTTTGGCCTGGCTGCAAAAAAACGTGTCTCCCCCCTACCCTGGGAAAGTGGTACGGTCCCGAGCTCAAATTCCGAGAATTGTGCTCGTCTGATTCTTAGAACTGGGGTTCTTAGAAGTGGTGATGCAAGAAGTTTCTAGGAAAGCGCTACCAGGTGATTTTTTTTAAAAATTCCTTTTTCTGTGTGTGTGTTTTAATTTGGCGCGAATTTGTCATGTGCTGCTGTGTGTTTACTCGTGTTTTTTTTTTTTATTATTATCTTTTTTTTTTTTTAATTCTATCTTTATTCCTTTTTCATTGCCATGTTCATTTGTTGTGCTGTCCGGCGTGGAGCGTCTTGCCGTGCGCGTGTCAGTGTGTGTCTGTGTGACCCCCGTCCGGAGTGGAAAGGCAGCGGCGGCGGCGGCGGCAGCGGCAGCGGCAGCGGCGGCGGCTGACAGCTCGTCCGAGTCCGGCGCCCGGAGCTCGGAGCCGGGAGCTCGGAGCCGGGAGCTCGGAGCGGCCCGGGCGGGACAGACAGCCGCCTCGCTCGGCTCGTGGCTTCCCCCCTTTTCGACACCGTCCAAATTGTGTTGTGAAGCCGTAAATAAGCTTTGTTGCAGATGACTATACAGCGAGGAGAAAGAGTTTTCCCCCCCTCTCGCCGGTCAGAGTGGCTGACTGGCTGGCTGGCTGGCTGGCTGTCAGCGGCTCTCCGTAACGCTCTGATTTGAGGCTGTTATGTTGCGTTCAAGTGTCAACACATTGTAACGCAGTAGCCGTGGCGGCGGCGACGGATCGCGCTGCGAGGCGAACTTTTTGCTGGCAGCGTGGCAGACCCCGCTCGTGTTCAGCAGAGTATTTTTTTTTTCTCTCTCTCTCTCTCTTTTTCTTTTTAACTGCGCTGGTAATTTGCTCTAATGGAGCGCAAAAGGTTGCGCCGAATGAGCCCGTCTGTTACCATAACACTCGCAAGCAGCGGAAACTGCTCTGTGTGCACTTGTGTGTGTCCGCGTGTGTGTGTGTGTGTGCGTGTTGTTTTTTTTCCACCGCTACAAGACACGTCGTCGCACCAAGTAGTCTGTTTTCCACCGTGACAGCGCGCTGCACGATGAGCGCGCAGAGTTGCGATAGTTGCAGAGTTTTATTGGCGCTCGTGAGGGGGGGAGTTGTTGCGCCCGAGACCTTGTTGCAAAGTGTCAAAACAAGACGTTGAACTTAATAGTTGTTTGGTTGCTTATTTGAATCCCATCAGCGATAAGTCGTGCTTCTAAAGTTGTGGTCCTGGTCTTAAAATTCCCTGGAATAATGATAATAATAATATGAATTTAAAAAAAAGAAAAGAAAAGAAAAGTGGCTCCTATTGTGTGTCCTGCATGTCGCTCACCTGCAGGTCGTAATTCTATGATCACGAGGATGTGTGTGTGTCATATTTCGGCTACATTTCTGTCCTCATTCTATTTCAGGACGGGTCCAGTTACAGACTTCACTTCTGACATTGAGTTGTAGAATCTGTCAGCGTGCGCGATCAGGCTTGACGAAGCGGAATGTCGCCTAAATTTTACGAGGGAAGAAGAAAAAGCTAATCTTTCTTTTTGCAGCGCGTGCCTGACACGCAGCTGAAATTAAAAAAAAAAAAAAATTTATTTTTTTTTTTATTTTCTTAACAAAGTCCGTTTCAAAGAGGTTTCTAAGAAGCTGCTCCGTGTTTCTCGGCATGAGCCTCGCACAGGTTTTCATTCTGACAAAAGTGTCACTCGTCAGCTTTCATCACTGTGTTGTTTTCTGCCACGGGGGCATGTGCGCTCAAATGAACGATTGTTTTGTTTTGTTTTGTTTTGTTTTGTTTTGAATTCTCGCTCAACTTTCATTTGTCAAACGGAGCCGCTCGCTGAAAGTGTCCCCCCCCCCCCCCCCTGCAATCCCATTGATCAGATCGTAGAAAGTGCAGTAAAAAGATGAGGAGCCCGAAGTTACTGCGCGGAAGCTCCCTAAAGTTTTTCTTTGATGAAGCGAATGCTAATAAATAAACGGAGAGTTTGTGTTCCTTTTTTCGCATAATTCGTTTGATTCTTAGTTGTTGTTGTTTTTGTGTGTGCATGTGTGTGTGTGTGTGTGTGAGTGTGTGTGTGTGTGTGTGTGTGTGTGTGTGTGTGTTTTCTTAAGGAATCCAGCGCATTTGATGTCTTATTATAGGTGACAATCCGCTATTGCATTTTTTTTGATTATTTATTTATTTTTTAAAGTCGTTCACTTTGAACATCCGGGAGGGAAACAGATGCTTGTTACAAATCTATTACGTTTCTGTGCGACTTCAAACGTTCTTTACTTTCAATTGTTGTGTGAACTTGTCATTTTGCGACTTAGACGGAGAGCGTAACGGGTAGGGGAAGGATTCCAATGGTAGGAGAAAAAAAAAAAAAAAAAAGTCCAGACAGTGTTTGTTTAATAAATGGCGCCGCCTTCTGGAGGAACGGACGCACCGGTTTTTGTCCTCGTCCAAGAGTCTCGATGGAGGATCATAAAATATCAGCTAAATCAATGTAAATAATATTAAAACTTAGGAATACTTCAGCTGAAAAAAAAACCCGGGTAAAGCAGCGTGCAGCATATAATAAAATATTGAGTTTTTTTTCCTTGTTTTTTGGCTAAATATAAATTGAAAATAAATATTTTGTGTTTTTGCTTTCAGATCTCGAGAAAATGGCTTGCGCAGCAGACAGCTGCATACAGTTCACGCGTCACGCCAGCGACGTCCTGCTCAACCTGAACCGACTGCGCAGCCGAGACATTCTGACAGACGTCACTATCCTGGTGAACCGGCAGCCGTTTCGTGCGCACAAGACTGTTCTCATGGCTTGCAGGTGTGTGTTTCCGTTTCCCCCGTCGGACTCTCTTGCTTCGCCACCGCTCGCCCAGAGAGACAAACTGACTGATCTTTGTGTTTCCTACTCTCTCGCCGTCACAGTGGGCTGTTTTACACCATCTTCACCGACTCCCACAAATGCAGCCTCAACGCCATCAGTCTGGACCCGAAGGTAGACCCTGAGGGCTTCGCCATCCTGCTGGAGTTCATGTACACCTCGCGTCTCACGCTAAAGGAGAGTCTGATCATGGCGATCATGAACACGGCCATCTACCTGCAGATGGACCATGTTGTCGACACCTGCCATCGATTTATCAAATCCAGGTGGGCTCCGTTACAAATCAGGAGGTTTTTGTCTTTTGTTTAGCATCTGTTGTGTTTGCCTTCTTTACCATCATCCTCTCTTCACAGTGATCCATCAGCCAAACTGTCCAGAGACGAGTTCCTGGTCAGTCCCCTGGTTTTACCTCAGGACATCCACGCATACCGGCCCCACGATGTTGTTGACAGTTTGCACAGCCGCGTGGCTCCGTTCAGGGACAGCAGACCCTACGGCTCAAACATGTTCAGCGGGGTCGCCAACCCCAGCAACTACCATCTCTACGGCCAGTTTCCGATGCCAGGATTCCCGTTCCCCCTCTGCAAGCTGAGCGACGCCAAAAACCCTTTTGCAGACCTCTCAAAGAGCAGCGTCCATCACAAGCATTGCCCTCCGCACGACAGCGCCAACATCATCAGGGCAGACTACGCCCGGTCGATGGGCACTAGCTCCTCCAGCATCATCCACTCCACCAGCTACACCTCCAGGGAGGTCGGCCGCGATGAATTAAGGAAGGAAAACCACGAGGCGCTCAGCCAGTCCATTGCTCTTGGCTCGAGGAAACGTGCATTTCCTGTGTTGACCCTCGAGCACCAGAAAGAAAAAGATCACGGCGCACAAGTGGAGGAAGACCTGATCCATCAGCACTACCCTCTGGGGATCTCCTCAGCCGGACGTAAAAGCCTCATGAGCAGCCCGCAGAGTCCCCTCAAGTCGGACTGCCAGCCAAACTCCCCGACAGAGTCCAGCAGCAGCAAAAATGCCAGCCTCTCCCAGGGCACCAGCGTGCAGGCCCCTCAAGGCACTCCAGACCCCAAGGCTCGCAACTGGAAGAAATACAAGTTCATCGTGTTGAATCAGAGCGCCAAGGACGACGAGAGCCGGCTGCAGGAACCGGCACTCCGTTCACCCCAGCGCCTGGGCCTGCAGCCCTACCTCCACCCCAGCGACTCGGAGAACCTGGACCCACAACAACAAACCAAGAGCAACGATCACAGCGAGGACCTGCCCATTCCACAAGCGAGCCGTCTTAACAACATCATCAGCAGGTAAGGTCATTACACTTGCACAGCTGCACTTTAAGCTGGGGCCTGACTAGAAATAGCAAGTTTGCCTTTGAATTGTCTGAATTTTTTGCCTGGCACAGTGATGGGTGAGAGGATTTGGGTGTGAACAGGAGCTTCCCTGGAAAAATGTTAAAAGATTTTGACTCCTTTGAAAGTTGTTCTCACTACTTGGGTCTGTTTTACCAACAGCGCCCTCGAGGGGACTCTCCGGGGCAGTGAAAGTCACGCTCCACACTACTCAAGCCACCTGAACTGCTCGTCATGCGGCACGCCCTCCCCGCAGCACTCGGAGGTCTGTCCCAACACCTCCAGGTCCCGCCTGACGGAGGACATGGCAGAATTGCACTCGGAATACTCTGACTCCAGTTGTGGTGAGTTTTATCAACATATACACAATATAATATTAACATGTACAGTCTGTCTGATGTCGGGTCTTGATCCTCCACTGTGATTTTTCCCCTGTATAGAAAACGGGGCATTCTTCTGCAATGAATGTGACTCCAAGTTTGCCGAGGATGAAGCGCTCAAACAGCACATGCTTCAGGTGCACAGTGACAAGCCATACAAGTGTGACCGCTGCCAGGCTGCTTTCCGCTACAAGGGGAACCTCGCAAGCCACAAGACTGTCCACACAGGTACGTCCAGGAGGATCCACTCGCTGCCTGTCGGTAGTCCAGTTCTACACAGATGATAACAAAATTTTCTCTTCTTCGCTTTTTTTTTTTTTTTTTTGTTCCAGGAGAGAAGCCGTATCGCTGTAATATCTGTGGTGCTCAGTTCAATCGACCAGCTAACCTCAAGACTCACACCCGCATCCACTCAGGAGAGAAGCCATACAAGTGTGAGACATGCGGCGCTCGTTTTGTACAGGTAAAAAAAAAAATCCTCAGTCTGGAAGAATATTTGACCTTTCTGATGTGGGATGAAATGAAGTGCAGCTATTGCGGCAGAATGATAACATTTAGGGGGTTCATATTATTTTTTTGGTGGGATTCTTTGGATTCCAGCACTCCTGAAATCTAAAATGCCATGTGGTTGATTTGAGAAAAGACACTTGCTAAATGTTAAACTCGTCATTCGGTTTGATTCAGACTGATGGTTTTGTGTGTTGCAGGTTGCTCATCTCCGCGCCCATGTGCTAATCCACACGGGTGAGAAGCCATATCCGTGTGAGATCTGTGGAACTCGCTTTCGCCACCTACAGACGTTGAAGAGCCACCTGCGCATCCACACTGGAGAGAAGCCCTACCATGTAGGTCACCTTTGGGTTTTGGGTTAAAAAAGTGATGATTGAACAAACAAAACGTCAATGACAACAACAAAAACAACAACAACAAAAAAGAATGCGCTGGCTCGCTTAACGCCGCCTCTTTCTTCTATCCTCCTCCAGTGTGAGAAATGCAACTTGCACTTCCGCCACAAGAGTCAACTCCGGCTGCACCTGCGACAGAAGCACGGCGCCATCACCAACACCAAGATCCAGTACCGCATGTCGACGCCGACGGACATGCCCACCGACCTGACGAAGGTGTGCTGAAGTGGCAGGCAAGCGGAAGGGACGCGGCTTCAAAAAAAAAAAAAGAGGGAAAAAAAAAAGGAGGCAATCTTGACCTTGGCATTTAAAAAAAAAAAAAAGACCCCCAACTTGTACAATCATCAAATATCGTAGTGCCACACTGTGTTCATTAGACAATTTAATTGGCTGTGTATGCCATTCTAAACGGGTTTCCACTACATGTGAACATAAGAGCCACAAATGGCGTCTTCGTCACTTTATTGTTTCTATATAGATATATAATAACTATATATATGTATGTTGGAAGTGTTTCTAAGCTTTGAAGGTCCCTATATAAAGCTTTATTTTGTTAAGAAGGACGGAATGTAAACAAGCATTTTTTTGGGGTGGGTATACAGTATTTTATATCAGAGAACTTACTTTCTCAAAGTATTGAAAATTTTGATTGACGGGTGGGCCATATATTTTAAGATGACAAGATTTGCAGCTGTACAGGCTTGACTTCACATTTTCATGTAGACGTGCGCGCACCGCGTCAAGTTACCATGTTCACGTGATGAGAGGGGGGGATTGGGTGGGAGAAAAGGGGGAGAAAAAAAGAGCCTGTCGTTGGCGTTGTTGTTGTTGTTGGTTTGAGTCAGGAACATGTCAGACGATTGCTGCTGCTGTCTGATATGCATAGTGTACTCTGTTACCGTCGCCAGCTGTGGGTGCACACGAAGGGGTGGGGGGGTGACTGCGTAAATATTGTGACATATTGTGTAGTTCTATTTGTGGGATTGCTCTCTGCTGGCGGAGCCAATCCAAGTGTTGAAATGCATTTCAAGGTACTGCATTGTACTGAGCAAGAAAATATTTTGTATTTGTATTGATGTGAATTTTGTTTTCTGGTTTGTTTGTTGATTTTTTTTCCATTAAGTGAAGGTTTACAGTTTTTTGGTTATTGTTCTTGATCCTACAGTAAAGTTGTTCGTGTTGAAAGGTTTTTTTGTTTTGTTTGTACATACACTGTGTATTCAATGTGCCTTTCTCCATGGCGACTGAATTCTTCTCCATTCAGCCCGGCTGTATTAAGGTACAAATCAAGGACGCCACTTGTCCTCGATCCTTGTGTGTGTCTATGTGTGAGTGTGTACATATATTTTTTGAATTGCTTGTCATCAAGCCTAAAAACATGCAAATTCATCCTTGTAAAAATTTCCAGGACTTGTTTTTTGAATTAGATGTCTTTTTTAAAAAAAAAAAAAAAAATTAATGACAAAAAAACTGCATTAAGATTATTGTATAATGTTTAGATGTATGAATGTAAAATAAAGGTAATGAATTTCTTTGTATTTACATTGGACTGAGTTTTTTGTTTAATAAAAAAAAAAAAAATGACTCCAGAAGAAGCAGATACCATTTAAAAAGAACTGGAGAATCAAAGTTCTTAAAGTATAAAAGTGACTATAAAATCCATTACGGTCACTCAGTGTGAGGACACGGTTACATCAGTTATTTATCGACTCCTGTTGTTTTAGTCTAAAACTGCTCGGCACACTACAAGAAGGAAGTCAACTACTCATAATTAAAAAAAAAATGAATTGAAAAATGTTTAAAGCTTTTTGATAATACAAACAAAATCAAAGCTTAGCTCTACACGGTCAGCCTACTAAAAGACACACAGACGGAGTCAAATTCAAGAACAAATGATGAAAAAGGAACTTTTGATGTGTCGTCACATTTATTTTTTCAACACATTTTTAGGTCATTATTCACTATTTGTTTGTTTGTTATTCTGATCAGGATGACTGGCAGAAAGGAGAACACGAGACACAATATTTTTAAATTGGGCAATCGTTAAATATCTTCCCCTTAGGGCCAAAGTTCCCTGGTTTTAATCTTATTCTGTTGTACCAATAATGTAGACAATAATAAATCATAATTTAACACTTAACCCCCCCCAAAAATGGAACGCAATAGAAATCCACTGAAAGACAAAAACAATCAGAATATAAATAAAATACTTTTTTATTTTGAAGTGACAAGAAAAATTCCAAAAGCCATAGTTTGATTTTGTATGAGATACGCAACAGTGCTTGTTATTTAACTCAAACAAAAAAAGCGCTGCCTGTGTTCCTGTTCTCTGAAACAAAACTGACAACAGAGTCAACTGAAGCCCCCACTCAGCCTGAGAGGTGAAAACTGGTTCCAAATAATTGCAGCTCTGTGTAAATTATTGATTCTCTGGAATGCAATTAAACTAACAATTCTACACAAACCCATCAATGACATGTCAACAAACCAATAACTCCTCTTCAGTCATCATTATTCACAACCCATCACCTCCCTGGCCCACCCAAACCCCTTTCCAATGAGCGCCCCCTACTGGTGATCCATCACTGCTTCTGCTGCATGGCCTCTTTCCGCGCAGCGTCTTGCAGGAGCTGAGTGTCCACCTCATCTGCAGGCAGCTGCACGTACCGGACCACCGAGCCGCGAATGAAACAGTTTTTCACAGACAGCTGGAGTGAAATGAAAACAGGACAATGCGAGACGGCGACACTAATTATCATCATTTTGAAAGTGGGCAGACTGCTCAGAGCGATGCAAAATTTAAACCAGAAGGGAGTCCATTCATGACACTCACAATAAAAGGAACTGTCGCGAGTGACTCAGTTCGGTTGCATTTTCTCTCCCAATTACATGACGCATAGTTGTTTTTTTTAAAGAAAAAAAAAGGACAAAAATATCAAGCCATCTCCAACGGATCGATTAAGGCAAGTCTTTTAAGGTTCAAACGACTGGCGCATTTTATTCTGGTATGGTCTGCTATGGCACGAGCATAACTTGGAGAGTGGTTAAAAGGTAATTGCTCAAAAAGGTATTCATCTGTACACAAGTTATGTCTAAAGAAAAGTAAATCACGTTAATCTACAAACAAATACAGTTTAGAACAGGAGTCACCAACGTGGGGGGCCGTGGGTACCAGGTCTTCATAGGACCCAGTACCTATGAAGTAGCTCAGGTTCAACAAGGTTGGTGACCCCTGTTTTAGAACAATATGAAACCTACCATGTGGGGGTATTTCTCTGGATCGGTGACACTGATGTCTGTGAGTTTAATGTTCAGGTACTGAAACGCCAAATCACAAGAGTAAGTATGTCAGAAGATGAATAGATATGTATGATTCAAAATAATTGTGATAAGGAAATTGTCTCTCACCTGGTCTACAGAGTGAAGAGTTCCACAAATGCTGAAATCGATTAAACCAGAAATGTTAAAACAATGTTAATTCAAATGTTCTCACGTGAGGCAATTGTATTATTATTATTTTTTTTTTTTAATTCGCAGTAGAGACGACATATCAGACACAAGAGTATCAATTCCAACATGAAGTCGTTTTATAGTAAAGAGACATGAAGATCCTTATCCTTTCACAGGAAATATATTTACGTCTCTCCCACGTTTAACGTGATATGAGTTTTGAGCCTCGGCGGCCACCATCTTTCAAAAAAACCGCTAAAAAAAAAGAAAAAAAAGGAAACGAGGGGGAAAAAAAGAAGCCAAAACTGAATGCTACAGGTCACATTGTAAAAACCAAAAGCAAGCATACCTGAGGTCATTTTTTAGCTCCACCACCACATCCTTCCCCACCAGCGACTTGAAAAACGAGTAGAAAAGCTGCCAAACAGACAACAGGAGGAAGCTAACGTAAGGTAGCATAGGCTGTTAATGTTCACAGCAATGCGCTGGCTAGCAAGCTAAAGTGTGAAGAACGATGTAGATGGGCGGTGATTATTTCATTCTTGATCGGATCATTGGCGAAAGCATCTGCTTCCTACAAGAAACTAAATCAATTCGTTGAATCGGAGCTCTTACCATTGTTGCAGCTGCGTTGATGCGTCCGAGCGTCTGGCATTGATGATGATGATGTGCTACGTAATATCCCTGCGACGGGCGCAGTTACTATACTTAACCACACGAGGGAGATAGTTCTGCAGACATCTCGATCCACATTTTTTTTTTTTTTTTTTTAAATTAGAACAAACCAGTTGGAATTTACTGGACTGATGTTTTTTTCTGTACATTTCGATAGAAGTACATATGTTCAACCCTCCGAGGTTCAGAAAAAAGTGTAAAGGTGTACATGAACATCCGGTATTCTACTTCATTTGAGTAACAGATCGCAGATGATCTTTACAGACACATCATATAAAATTGAATGACCACATACTATATCAGTGTTTGACCTTATATTAACCTAAAGAAGTGGTCCTGATCAATTCAGAGTTCAACTTCTTGTACACATAACTTAAATCAACACTTTTAATGCAGTTCATCAAAGTAACAACAGATGGAGACAAATAGATTACAGTGTTGCAGACGCAAAGAGGAATTTATTTACAGTTTCACAGTTTTGTTTAGAGATGCAAAAAGGGATAGGAAATCTGAGACCTCAATTCAAAAGGCTTTTTATTTTAGAGCAAACAGTTAATAATGACACGTTCTGTGCGTTAAACAGCTACTAGTGATTGAGTCGCGCAAAACAAGTTGCACTCATGAAATGTAACCGGATCATAAGGAGTTCCAGACAATCCATGTTTTAAAATTCTGCTGTTTTTCTCGCCTTCAAAGAAAAGCTAGACAATTTGGCTGATATGCTCTCGATGCAGTTTGGAAGAAATATTACGGTCTGGCAAGGGAAGCAAGCAGCTAACTTGATTCAAGAGGAACAGCCAATCACAACTTACAGTAACTGTTTAAAAAAAAATAATAATGTATTTAATTCTCAAATTTAAACCCACCTTCTACAACGATGTGTTTTAGCTTTTTCTTTAACCAAAGCTGATGCTTTTTTGGAGCTTCTGCATGACAAAAATAAGACAGGCAGGAAGCAATATAAGAAAGGCTAACTTTTACTGACAGGATAAACAAGATAGAGACAGATTGTTGTCAGAAAACACTTGCAAAATTGCAAATGCAAAATAAAAAAATAAAAAAAATTGAGATAATGAAATTAAACATTTTTTTTTTTTTACCAGACCACATGCTTAGCTTCCAAACATGTAGAACTCGGGTCGATGCCGGCCATCACTGCAAACAAGCCTTCACAGAATGCTCCTTTTGGGAACTTCAGGCTGACCTGGAGAAGTAGAGTCAGACTTATAAGCTGTAGGTGATATAAAGATAATGCCCAGTTAAGATGTTGTGTTTCCCTTACCGTCTCTGTGTGCTGAAGACTGGGCAGGCCGAGCCGGTAGCCTTTTGACCGGCAGTTCTAAGTTGTCCCTGTAGTCTCTGGGTTTGGGAGCCAGTGCCTCAGCCATGCCTGGCCGGGACTTTGTAGGTAACGGAGGCCTGCCATGTAACATCGCTCCCTCTGAGCGAGAGGGCACCACTGGTTTCTTGTGCGTGGAGTGGTGAGCGGCAATCGGCGTCGGGGGCTGAGGTTTGCTTTCGGAACAGGTGTAGGAGCGGTTGCGTGGTGTGGGCACCGGAGGGCGTTCTGCCTCGACGGCAGGCTCTTGAAGTGCGGGAGGCTGCATATGGTCTTGGTCCCTGTTTCGAACTTGCGATTTTGCCATGGAGCCATACAACGGGTTGTCAAACATCTCTGAAGACTTTTCCACCTCACCCCTTGGACAGGATGTTGGACACTGTCAGTTTCGACTCATTGGTTAACGAAATACAAAATGCATACCAGGTACTGGAACTTACACAGGATTTAAGACCTTTCCTGAGGGAATACGTGTGCCAACATCATGACCACCCTTTTTGGGAAGGTAACTCCAGCCTTTATCTACCATATTACCCTTTTGGTAGAGAACTCCCATGTAATTGGGATTAGAAATATCATGTGCCTGTGTGATGGACCTGAAAAAGAAAATCAAAACCACAATCACACGTAAGGGCACGTGTGAGACATTCACACCACAGATCCAAAAAAACAAAACAAAAAAACCTACTTGTTTTGGTCACTGCCTTTTCCTTTAGCCGTGTCATCCTTTTCGATTTTGATGAAATCTGAAAGCAGAGCAAGTCAAGATGTGACGCTACAGGAAATAAAACAGGAAGCGGGTTATGATAGGCGCCTGCCAAGCTGATTTCCTGACTCACCGTACAGCTTCTCGGTTGGTTTCCCCTCAGAGGTGTGCAGCTGGATGCCTCCGGTAAATGTGCCAGTTTTCTCTCCGTGGTGAGTCAGAGTGATGAAGAACTCGGTGTAGCAGCCCTGGGCAGCCCGCAGTGCAACACAGCCTTCACCTTTGGGAATAAGGTACCGGTGTATGAGTGACTTACCCAGCTGGATCACTAAGATTTCACCACCCAAATCTCATGCGACCGCACATGCTCCAAAATAACTTTTTCTTTTAGTTCAAGAATTCCATCAGAATCAGCTTCCTTTTTTGTAGTGGGGAAACCAGGAAGCTATTGCAAGAGGCTTCCTTTTAGAGGCCTCAAAAGTAGACAAAGAAGTCTTACAGGGAGGTGACTGCAAGTTTAGCCGCTGCTGGAGGAGATTAGCTTTGGTAACAGCAGTTTTATTGGAACTGGTATCTTAGCATAAGTAGAAAAACAAAGAACAGCAGTTAAGGGCTTTTCACATAGGACAACTGGTTGTAGTTGTCTTTGTCTGTTACCATATGACTCGTAGCTGTCTGTTGACTTGACACTGATGAGGATGTGCTGGTCCAAGAGGTACTCTGGATCCGAGATGATGGGGGTGAGCTTAAAAAAAAAAACATGGTAATTTCATCAAGATCATGCCAAAGTGATTGGCCAACCCAAGAAACGCCCCCTTCCAGCTTTTACCTCAATCTGGTTGCGAAAAAAAACCTTTATGGACCCCTCTGAGTGCTCCATGTTCTCTCCCTCTGGCGTTTTGACTGTTTCTGTAAACATTCAGCAAACCAATACAGAGTTGAATCTTCTTTTTTTTTCTTAAGGCAGTCGAATCCAGCATGATCCTCTCAATCTTTGCAGGATAAACTTACTTTCCAAGCAGCTGGAGTGGTACTCCACAAGGAACTTGGTCCTGGATTTTGTCAACAGTAGGGCCACGCAATTCATGATCTGTATCCCACCTTCAGGTGCACTGTTTGGATCTGATGGGGGATTAGTTAAAACTTTGACTTCGCCCTCAAACAAACAACAACTTAAAGCCAGTGAGCCTTGGAGAGTATTGTACCCTGTTTGGAGACAAACTGAGATGCAACCCCGACTTCAAACGAGCCAAAGACGGGCGAATGATCGCTGGTCATGATGTCAGTGGTGCATCCTGCAAGATGATCATTAAGAAAATCCAATCAAAAATCAATCGTCGCAAACCACTGTATTGGGAAGCTCACTTTTTGCCAAAAGAAAAAAAGTTTTCCCTAAAGGTATTCCAAAGTGCGCTAGTGACAAGATATTTTAATATTAATGATATTTTTGATAGCCTCTGGGGAAAAACAACAACAACAAAAAAAAAACTTTTGCAATTCCTGACCTGCACTGGACCAAGTTTGCTACTGAGTGGGACGGTTTCAAAATTGCAAAATTAAGTTTGCAGCAGACTGTGGGAAGTAAACTTTCCACTTAGAGGCAGATCAATACGCCCGCTAGAGCCCTCTGGCTATGATACGCAGTCTATTTGCATCAAGTATATAGTGTAGGATATGAACTTTGGAGTCTAGACTCAGCGGTTTCCATCCGTAAATCAGGAAATGTGCGTCCCTCGGGAAATCACTCACCATACGCGTGGCTGACGACGTGGGCCAGAGGATAGGACTTGCGCAGGATGCGATCGCACCACGAGGGCAGGTTGTACTTTGTCTGCAAGGTTCAGATTCATCTCACATGTGATACCACTGCACATAAGAAGGTTCTTCACAAGCAGCAGTTGAAGTGGCAGGCGAAGAATGATTAAAGAGGAAAAGCCAGCCGGAAAAAAAAAACCCCACTAGTGTTCAACAGGCTGCAAAATAGAAATGTACGTTGTATGAGCCAATCCATTTCTTTTATTGACAGTTGGGGCAGTTGGTAACAGCTAGAGGCCTTCTTTTGGTGTCGGGGGAGTCACCGGATGTGTGTCGCCACCGTGTGGTGAGCCCCAATGCGCTTGCCTTGCGCAACTGTACTGACCACATTCTGTCATGAGACAACAGTTTTGTTTTTTGTTTTTTTTTTGTTTGTTTTTGTTTGTTTTTACAATGGCACGTTGTAGAAAATAGACACAATTCTCTTCAAGCTCACTCTTGCTTCTTCTTTGTTGTCATGGATATAAGTGAAATGTGCAGATATTGTTTCTTGCTTCCTTTACAGCAGAAAGGAAACTAATTGGTTCTCTCATACTGTTGCAAAACTGCATAAACGGGGACTTTTGGAGATGGAAGAATGACATTTCAGACTTCCTGATTCTCAAAAAAGAAATTCCAAGTCTGTACAGCCATTTAACATTTTTGGTGAGTTTACACATTAGACACATTGGTTTGATAGTGGACCAATGGGCATCCTTATGTCAAATGCAGATTAGCTTGTTACTGCACCAATGTAGGTCACATCTTAAATCACATTTTTTTTATATATAAGAATAATTTATTTATTATTATTTGTTGTTGTTTTTGTGAGACACCACAATGTCCATCTTATCAGTTCACTGACCTCAGCGTGTATTGTGCAGCATTGAGCCTAGGACAGAAACACAGCACCCAACTATCCTGTTCAGGCACAGTTCCTGCCCTGGCACGGTTGCTCATGTCATGGCCTCGATTTACAATGAAAAAAAGGGCTGCCTTGCGATTGGTCTGCTTGAATATGACAGACAGATGGTTTGGCTTGTTAATGCCTGTCCAGGTCTTGCTTCCCCTTTCCAAATGCCTTCTATGGGCTCTCGACCAGATGGATAGGTGAAATAAAGCAAGAAGGTTTAAGAAATGATGCCACAAGCAGGCCAGGGTAGACGAAGATGGGTTCCGTCCACCTCCACAGACGGAGATCTTACCCCTGTGGCCTTGGCCTTGGTGTAGGCGTACTTGTCTCGAGTGTCTCTCTCAAAGCGATACGTGGGTGGAAATGTGATTTCCTCCTCATCTGCAATCGCACAATTATCGTTCGTTTTTTTTTTTTTTTTTTTTTTACATCAAGTGCAGTGAACACATTCGACCCTGGAAACATGCCGGCTGCTGAGTCTCACCAAAGTGCAGGAAGACCTTGCCGTCGTTCCTCGCCATGTTCAGCTGGTCTTTACCAAGGAGATCGTTGTACTGCTGCTGTTTGATCTTTGTCACAATGTACTCGGCTTCCTGTCGAGAGGGAGCATGCAAAGAGGTGACTCAGTGGCTCACTTTTGTCTTTCACTCAGTGACTTGCAGCGACAGCAAAGATGAGCTTCAAAAGTGTAAACGTGAAAACCTTTGTGGCATTTTATGGGGGGGGAGGTGGTGGGGAGATAAAGAAAACAGAAACTGTCACAGTGTTCTTTGATACCTGAATGTGAAGGTGTGTTGTTTGTTTTGTGTTTTGTCTGTTTTATTATTAACTCACTGTGGTTGGGAGCTCCACGCGGTAGTTCAAATCCCCGAGCCAGAAGAGGTGAGTGAACTGATGTGTGATGTCGAAAGGGTTGAGCTTCTTGTCTCCCAGGTTCAGAAATCGCAGGATGGTAGTGTAGTTTTGATTACGCCTGCAAAAACGTCATTCAATTAGATATGTATATATAATTATTTTATATATATGTATGTATATATAGTGTTGTTGACTTTTTGAAGAGATTGACACAACAGAGAAAGAATATAGTGGCAGTAACAAGAAGCACAAATTTTCAGAAATGAATGGATTACTAAGATTTTACCATTTTGGTCTATTATCCTATGCAAATTCATTGCTTCTAATTTTTATGAGCAATACTTTTTAGTCACAATCTCAACATCCCCTCGACAGCTTCAGCTTTTCCTGGAACCAGCCGGTAAGAACTCTCCCTACTTGCAACCAAATCCTGTCATGTGATGAAGGACGAGGTGGTTGCCATGATGACACGGAGACAACCTCACCTGAGCTTTTTCTCACTTCCAGAGGTCAGGTGACTGTTGACAAAGCCAAAAGACGTGCCGTTGAACATGAAGGACACACCCACCGCTCCCTTGTTGCCTGCAAAAAAACGTGGTAAAGTAAAAAGTAAAAACACTGCGGTCAGTCCTGGATCAACCCTCACACTGCAGATAGGTGGCGTCGTGTCCGTACCCAGAGTGTTGGCAATACCCGTCTTCACGCTGTCTGAAAAAATGTGAGAGATTCTGTTTTCATGCTCGGGCTTTGCCAGAACCACAATCCGAATGTTCCACAGCGTGTGGATCGCCACCTATAGGTGAAAGAATGGGATTATTCAGATATTTATTTATTAATTAAAGCTTTTTTGCCTATTCATTACTCCCAAAACTGAAGAGATCTGTGTTTTTCATTGGTTCTCACTTCGCAAATCCTTCTGAATCCTAGTTTCCCTCTTTTAACTTGAAAATAATGTTGTATGCAATCTGGAAGGCTTTCATTTGTAACCTGAAGAGTTATTTTATTCTTATAAATTGAAGGACTGTTAATTTGTAGTTCTGCCTTCCATTCATCCATCCATCCATTTTCGATACCCGCTTATTCCTGAACTCAGGGTCGAAAGGGGTCTGCTGCAGTCTATCTCAGCTGTCATAGGGCGAAGGCAGGCTACAGCTTGGCAAGTCACCAGTTCATCACAGGGCCACATAGAGACAAACAACCACCACCCTTAGTTCTGCCTTAACCATCTTTATTTTTGTGGTGTTACGAGATCCCTTCTTCCATTTGTAACAATTCTTCAGAATTTACTCGTGACTTTGGCTCCTCTGCAACTCGCCTGTTTGAAGCTGAGGTTGGTGATGTTCCTCAGGACGCGCTTGACCGTGTCCGACCACTCGCGCTCGCTCAGAGGATCCTCCTGAGAGCCGATGACATAGATGTCGTGCGGGATGTGATCGGCCGTGTCGTCTCGCGTCTTGCCTTGGCCTTTACACTGGAACCATGTGCTGATGTTGTGCGGAGGGCCGGCATTGCCTGCAAGACGATGGATAATTACTCAAACTATACTGTTAACCTTCAGTTTAGGGACGTACGTTCAGCCTGGTTACCCATGTTCCAGGTTCCTACAAATACAGTGATCATGTCTGGTTCGGGCTTTTGCGAATGTTTGTTCTTCATCTGTTGAAGCAGTTGGCAAAAACCTTCTCTCTTCTGGCGAGACATTAAACAAAAGACATACATTTCATGGCACATTGCACATTTCAACCCACTACCAAAGTTTCACAAAATATTTGCTCTTTTCATTCATTTTTTTTCACTTGATTTCATTTTTTTTTTTCGATGAATGGGAAGCTTCTCGGATGTCTATTACCTTTGTGTTCTCAAACACAAACTCTTTGCGCAAGATCTTCTCTTTCTCTGTCTCCAGGATGAGTTTGATGTGTTCTTTCTGAGACTTCACCAGCTGCAGAACTAAAAAAAATTAAAAAAAAAAAATATTTCTGTGTTTTCTCAAAAGAAGCAGCAGCAAAATTTCAATGAGCAGCACAAAACTAGTCTGTCCCGCAAACAGTTGCTAACAGCGTGCTAGCATTCTCACAATGGGATCAAATCAGACAGGAGATTTGCATGGATTGTGTTGCAGTGATAGTGAATTTAGGAGATTTTAAGAATAAATAACAATAATAATAATAATAATAATAATAATAATAATAATAATAATAATATGTCTTCCACTGCTGCCACCGTTTCTCACTTTCAGGTTGAAATTTCCCTTTATGTTTCCAAATGTATCCTGACTCCATGTAAAATACTACATATGCTAACAGTGCCAAAACTGTTCAGTTATGCATTTCCAAAGCCAGACGCTCAATAACTGTTGTCGTCGAAAATTATACTCCACTTGAGCCAAGGCAACCCAATGTTTCGCAAGAGGACCCAGAGTCTCGAGATAACTACAGTCAGTAGGTGACCTTCGGAGCAACACCGGCACTTTACTAAAAAAAATAAATAAAATAAAATAAATCGGCTGGAAGGAGGAGAATGCGACACCCTGACTCACTCTTGCTGTGCACAAAGAACTTGTCATCCGGCCCATCTTTGGATTTCTTGAGGTAAAGCTTCCCGCCTTCCACGTCCACTTTCAGTATCATCTTGGTGGAGATACCCAGAGATTCTTGCTTGACCTGCGGGCGAAAGATGGTAATAATATCTGGATGTTCTAGATCTTTGCACACGTCCTCCTGGTTAGTCCGCCCTCCCATTTGGGTTGCAGTTACAGTTAGGGGAGGTCGGACCAATGGGCAATTTGTTGGACTAGTGGGAGGCCGGACCAATGCCATGCGCCCCTGGAGAGGAGGTTCAAAGAATCACCTCAAACGTGACAATTGGTATGAGGGATTTCCTGTGACCACCTTCCTGTCCAAGGGATTCAAATATGGAGCTCCTGGCCTGGAAGCAAAACAAGGCAATTAGAGAATTTCTACATCGCTGTAAAACATTCAAGCTAAAAAAAAAATAAAAAAAAACATTTGACCTTGTCCTCTATGGAGTAAAGCAGTTTTGTCAGGTGCTCCAGCCTGAGATGTAAAGACTGACTCGTCGAGTCAGAAGACATCTGAACAAAGGAAATAAAGTATGAAAAGAAACAAAACAAGGACAATAAGGTGGATTTTTATGCAGATTTGTATCATCTTGTAAAGTGTCAGCAGTGGCTCTCACGTGTTTTGGACCGTCACACATTCCTGGTGCATGTTGCTGGTCCAGGGACCTATGGAAGACCTCCAGGGCCGGCAGGATGCGGGAGATTTCACTGCCTCACCAGAGACGGCGGCAACGATTAGAAACAACAAAAACAACTTTGAACAAATGTGTACCTTTAGTCAGCGGTAAAACTTCACCTGTTTAGATTCTTGCAGATGGTCGTGGTCAGCTTCTTGAGCCCGGGAAGGTCGAGGTGACCGCTTTGAATTTGCTCAATGTCCAAGCTGAGAGCCGTCCTGAAGTAGTCCTGTATGGCCACCTGATGCTCCTCTGGGATCCTGCAGAGACACGAATTCAGGAGATCTTTGGTGGCCTCAGAACAGAATAGCGTCCCATCTTCTTGAGTAGAATTTGATGTTTAGTTTGTTGAGTTTGGGTTCTTTTTCAGCAGCAATCAAGCAAACAAAACTGTGGAAAATTTATTGTTGAGAAAATAACCAGACTGGCTACCCACACACCGCGTAACTGGCCACAACATATTCATGTGCAAGGATTCGGTGCTGACGAAGCTCCAGAGCCCAGTTTCAAATAATTTCTGATCTGATAGAAAACTAGTCAACAGTGTGAGACAGATCGCTTACAAATATTTCAATCGTGCTTCTGTCAGTGTACTGCTCCCCCTCAAAATGCATTAAATGTGAAATGTTGCAAATTGAAATGTTAAAGCTCTGGCGACCATACGTGGACGTGTCCAGCTGCTGCAGCCTGGTCAGCATTGTGTCCGGCAGAGACTTGGACAGCTGCTCGGCCGTCTTGGCTTCAGCATCTTTGATGTCGTTGGAGGCAAAGTTCCTTGGTGGCAGCTGCGGCGGCAGTTGATTCGTGTCTGTGGGGCCAAAAAGAAGAGAGTTTGTGTGTTTGTTTTTTCGTAAACACTGGCACAGATGACAGTGACGGTTTCGGTGAAGAGGTTATGGCGCTGTTGGACCTGTCTCCTCCTCCACCTCTTCCTCTTTCTGCACCGGGTACTGCAGATGTGTGATCAGGCCCATGTTGGGGTTGTAATAAGCCTCCACCAGCTCAGGCAGCCCAGAGAAGAACCTGATGGGAACTCCCTCCGAGGCCTGGAGAGCACACAGCACCAGAAACATCAACCACCCTTTTCCTAATTTTTACTGTTGGTTTGCTGCTAAAAAGCAACAACAACACACATTTGATGTTAAGTTCTACATTGTGTTGTGTAGTTGAACTAAACCTTATTTTTAAAAGATGTTGCAGATGGAAATCTTGACAAAAGAAATTAAGTACTGCACTCAACATACTAATGGAAGGCAGTTTTAATGGTGCATAGTCGATGTTAGCCTTAGTTAGCATGCTAACATGCAACAAAGGGCATCTTATCCTGTTAGGTAATCAGGACTGAAAGGTCCCCTACCATTTCCAAGACTTTTACTTTTCATCCTGCACTACAATGTCTGACTTTGCTACTATATGCTATTCAATTTCAGGAAAACAGCATATTTAACCCCCATTTAACCCCATGTTTACAGCCTCCTGCTAAAACATTAACCCTCCTACTAAAACTGATGTTTTGCTGGATTTTCCACATGCTTGGAAATGTACAAATAAATGAGAGGGCAGTGCCAGAGCCTGCCTCGAGGTGTGGACACTAACTGGGGAGATTGTCAGTGCCCTTTATAACATCACAGGTGGCTTTTTCCAAAGGTGTGTAATTTAGCACCCACTTTTTAAAGGTTGGACCAGGTAAAGGAAGTAAAGAATGGAGTTTTCTCACTTCTGGGAAGGTCACTGATAAACAAATACATTGACATAAGAAAAAATGGTGAAGTGTACTTTGTATAATGTGGGACCTTCAAAATACGGACCCACAAACATGTAAATGAACCTTTGATTAGTGAAGGATTTTTTTTTTCCTCAGCCAATCCAAGCAAAGGAACAACTTGCCGAAGAAATTCTGTTTCAATTTTCTGCTTTCTCCGGTCCAGCACCAAACTTTTTTTTTCACTACACTCGTTCCTCTTCCTGAGTACGCTGTGGTTTCAACTATGATCATGGTTAAAATCAGGCTATAGTTGCAAAACAGCAACAGCACCTTCTTCTAATCTTTAAGTGTGCAGTCAACGTGCATCATTTGAAAAAAAAAAAAAAAAAAAAAAAGAAAGCACATGCAGCCACAATGGATGAGAAAGAAAGTGTGAAACTGGCTTGAGGGTAACCTGCACGGAGAGCTTCTTGTCCTCATTCGGCAGAATTCTGTAGGTGTACACAAGGTTCTGGTGTCTGTGGTGAGGGGAAATACAGACAGACATCAGAGGAAGACCATGAACGTACAGTGAAGGTAGACGGGCGGGTCGCTTGAGCTGCTATTTAGAGCAAACTTTGTGATAAGTGACAGCTGCCACCGCTGCTGCGAAGCGCAGGGTGTTGCATTGTGACAGCATGCAAATAAAGAGGAACTATTCCAGTATCGCTGTGTGTCTGCATATTATCGCACATTTAAATACAGCAGGCCACTGTTTCACTAGTTAAAGTTGTTTTACTGGTTATTCTTTTATATTTTCAAGTTTCTCCAACTCAAACGACGTCACTCGGGTGCATTAATATAGAAGGGGTTACGATGAGGCAACTGGACTTGTTCTTCTGGTCGCAAGAACAAGTCCAGTTGCCTCAACTTCACCTGAACCCCTTCTACATTAGGAGAACCTTCGACGACTGAGAATCTTCACAGACATTCTGCTTCATACAGGCCAGATGTCTGAGGTGCCGTGTGTCATGAGGAGTTTCCCCTCTCTTGTCAATGAGAAACAAACGACCAAACCAATACCTAATAAAAGTGGAGGTGAAATACTTGGGTATAGCAGGTAACTCACAGGACGCAGAGGGCGTATGCTCCCTGGATGGACTCACTGTCCCGGATGAGGAAGCTTCCATCTCTCGCTGCCTTGGAGAGAAGATCCTCAGCTTTGGAGCGGGTGATGTTGCCGTGACCCCACGGCTGGGAAGTTGGCATCCTGCCGCTGCTGCTGCTGCCGCTGCTGCTGCTGCCGCCGCTGCCGCTGCTGCTGCCGCTGCTGCTGCTGCTGCTGGTGGCCGCTCGTCGGACAAGATTCCAAGCCCTGACCTGTCCGCCTGACCTCCAAGCCGAACGCTATGATCAAAAACCTCGCCTATATTCAGTTCTTTTCAGCCGCACATTTCGTCTTTGTCATGGTTGCGCACAGCGAAAGTAGCTCATTGCACTTGTCACTCCTGGTCCCCTGCGATGGAGGAAGGCAGCCTCAACTCTGAACTTCCTCATTCGCGAGGCTGAGAGAGGAGGGCCTAAAGACACAGCACCTCGCTCTGCTGCTGTTCTGCACAGCCAGGAGTTTAAATCGATTTATAGGCAAATAAGAGTCACTTTTTCTCGCACGATCGGCTGCCGTTCCACCTTTACTGTCAGTGTAGCTGCCTGAAAACATGACTGTGAGATAATGTGACAATGGATTTTTGGTTGGGTTTTTTGTTTGGTCTTTTTTTTTTAAATGAGAGGAAGTGAAAATGGGAAGTGACAGAAAAGTAAAATATGGCAGGAGTGAGAGAAAAGCTTTTACAAACCGCTGAAGTTTAGTTTTGAAAGCCAAATTTTACCGATCTATTTTCAAATTCAGACAGGGGTTGATAAATAAATAAATGCAGGGTAGGGGGAGGGGTTAAAAAAAAATAGATGTTCAGTCTCTCCAGGAAATGAGTTGAGAGTGGGCTGCCATGTTGGTGCGCTGGACAGGAAGTCTTGCAAAAATAAGTGGAGGGAAAGAAGAAGAAGCAGAGCTCAAAATGAAAAGCCACAAAGCCGTCGGTGGGTCAGTGACGCTACAAACTCACCAGCAGCATGACATCAAATTATACTTTTACTTTCAGATGCTGCCGCCACAGTGAACCCACAGTTTTTATAGTCACATCAGGAGGGAGTGTTTTACATTGGATGTACAGCCAGACAAGACACTTTGAATCAGTACTTCAAGTTTATTATTTACAGCTCGAGTCACATTTTCTTGTGTGAATCGCGTCTTTCTCCGTCAAAATGGCATTTTTTTTTTTTTACATTATAAAAAAAGAGACCACAGGGAAGCAAAGAGTTCAAAGTTCATCGTCTTATAGTTCATAGACACAGAAACGTAGGCAAAGAGTATCGGAGGATAACAAAGACGAGAATATACAAGGAAGATTTGTCGGGCGCAGAAAAGCGAGTAAACATGGTTCTGCCCTCTTGAAGTAAAAAAAAAAAAAGAAATCATCATTAAAAATACATTTTAAGTGCATGTAAAAAACAACTGTATATTAAAAAAAAACAGTATAAAGTCCAGCTCGCTGTTCTGGGGGTCCAATAGGTAAGCTAACACTAGTGTGCCAAATCCCTGTAGCGCTATGATGCTTACGCTTTGAAAGTACCCTTGTGTTTTTTTTAGTTTGAGTTAAAGCCTCACTGATTCAAAGACGGGCAACAACATTCCTCTGCCAGAAAACCTTTCAGCAAAACATTTAGCTGGTTAGAGGCCCCATGTGTAACATTTAGTGGCATCCAGTGGCAAGAAATTACTTCTTTTTCTTTTTTTTTTCTTTTTGGCTTACATTTTTCCTAAACAAGCTGTGATGTCAGAGCTACGTCACCAAACCCCGAACAGAACCAGAGCAGCAGAAAGGTGGACCTCCTCTAAGTATAACTGCAAAACATAATAAATAGAATTGCATATTATTAGCAAATGAGAACATGGGTGATGTCATCTGAAGCCAGAGTCTGTGTGGGCTTCCGATTGGCTGCTTTAGCCATGATGATGAAAGAGCTCAAGGTGTTTCATTCCCTTTCTACAGCTCAGGATGAGACTGATCAGAAAACTTTTACATTTGTAACGTTTCCTGTGTAAGTCGGTCCTCTCAGTTTGGCCCATTTCCTGTGGGTTTGCAGTGTTTTTAGCATCGATGCTGCAAATAAGCTAAGCCACACCTCTGTGGCTGGGCTGCTGGGCCACTTGCAGGTTGTCTGCTCATGCCGTGCAGTTAGTGATTTGCATGATAACATGTTGGGTTTTCTTTTTTTTTCTTTTTTTTTTGAAGGGGGCAGAGTGATCAGCAAGCAAAGTAGTGGTTTGTGGTTTGCACACCAGAAGCTAAAATGAGTACTTTACCATTAATTAGATCAGACCTGACTTATTTTTGTATGACACTCAAACCCTTTCCCACCTCAGCGGGACGACGTCAGAGTTCAATATTATTGTGCTTATATTTTGTTTTTTGTTTTTGTTTTTTTAAAGTGGTTTAATGATGCAAACAGTTTGTCTGCCTTCATGTCACAAAGAATCATGAAAAGCATAAAAAAAGAAATGCATGTCGAACCTGCAACATTTTCTTTTCTGAGATTTAGAAAATACTCCCTTTAATCTCACAATCTGTCAAAAGAAAAAAAACTAACTTCGTTTAATTTAGGAAGTTGTTCTTATTTAAAGCAACTTGACACTTGGTGGCGAGCCAGTCAAACTATTGCATTGACAGCGCCCTCTGTTGGGGACGTTGGGAAGTTGGGAAACGCGGTCAATGTCATTCAACCATTGAGGATTTTTGTCTGATTATTGTTGTTGCTGCTGTTTGATTGTGGTTTTCTCTATTTATGTGGCCTCCGGTTCACACAATTTGGGGTTGAAAATGAATATTTGCATCAACTGTATCAATCGCTTAGGGATCTCTTCCCCCCCCCCCTAAAAAAAAACAAAACCCTTAGAACTCAGACTTGGCGCTGACGGAGCTCTCATGCGTCCCCTTCAACTCGCCGCTGGTGGCGGCGGACACGCCCCCCCGCCGCTCACCGCACAGCAGGCGCAGCAGCGTGCCGCGGAACTTCTCTGCGCCAAATAGGTAGACGAGCGGATCGAGGGCGCCGTTGAGGCAGGTGAGGAAGGAGGTGAGGCGGTTGGCCAGGCGGAGGCCCTTCCGAGTCTGGCAGCCCACGCTGGGGTGGTTGTAGCCAAGGATGAAGGTGGCGCGGCTGACGTGGTAGGGCAGGAAGCACACCACGTAGATGAGCGCCACCAGGCCGATGGTGCGCAGCGCCCTGCGCCGCAGCGCCGGCTCCAGGCGCGAGCCGCGCCGCAGGCTGAGGGCGATGAGCAGGTAGCAGACCAGCGTGGCCAGGAAGGGCGGCGTGAAGGCCACGGCCAGCGAGGCCAGCGCCCTGCCCGACGCCTTCTCCCGGTAGAGCTGCGAGCACACCGTCACGCCGTCCACCTCCGCCGTCTGGCGGGTGACCAGCAGGGGCGCCATGGAGACGGCCATCAGCGCCCACAGCGCGAAGCTGACGATTTGGGCGTAGCGGGCGCGCCGCACCTTCAGGGAGCGCACGGCGTGCACCACGGCCAGGTAGCGGTCGACGGCCACGCACGCCAGGAAGTAGATGCTGGCGTACATGTTGACGTAGAAGAGGAAGCCGGCCAGGCGGCAGGGCACCTCGCCGAAGGGCCAGTGGCCCCCCGTCAGGTGGTAGGTGGCCCGCAGCGGCAGCACCACCACGTAGGAGAGGTCGGCCACGGCCAGGTGCACCAGGAAGACGTTGGCCGGCGAGGAGGAGCCGCGCTGGTGTGAGAAGATCCACAGCGCCAGGCCGTTGCCGTTGAGCGCCAGGAAGAAGACCAGGATGTAGAAGCAGCCAAACAGGGTGTTCTCGGCCGTCATGTCGCCCGCCACGCAGACCTCCGACGACTGGTTGGCCAGCAGCGGCAGCTCGGTGGTGGCCGACTCCATCATTTGGGTCTGGAGGGGACGGAAAAGAGGAGAAACAGTGTTATTCTGATGAGAACATTGAGATGAAACTTCTTCTTGCTGTTGTTCTTCTACATATGACAATAGTCCTGTCAAACTTGCATGTTCTCTGACCAGGAACGATTCTTAAATCCTTCCAAATTATCTAACAAGTTTAACCGGAGGATAAAATAAAAAAAAGTTTAACGTCATATATTTGTCGTCTGTTGACAGAGAGTTTCTGAATTCTGGGAAGAAAACGTAATCGTAATTGCACTGCCAGGAAACAGCACAGGCACAGGGCACTGTGACAATAGTTTTCTGGTTCTAAACGTGACATGTAGCACCAACTGAAGCCTCTCTACAGTCAGCCAGTCAGGAGTAAAGTGAAAAGAATGTCAAGTTCTGATAAGAAACTGCCAGTCCTGCAGTGTCCATGCTAGCATCTTCAGCGCCGACCTCAGTTCACAGCTGCTTCCTGTTTCTCAGCTCGGTGCACTGTTAACCCGGATTTCATTTCTACTCAAACAAGAAGGTCGTGGGTTCGATTCCGGGGCCCGGACCTGGGACCTTTCTGTGTGGAGTTTGCATGTTCTCCCTGTGTCTGCGTGGGTTCTCTCCGGGTTCTCCGGCTTCCTCCCACAGTCCAAAAACATGCATGTGAGGTCAAATGAACATTCTAAAATTGTCCGTAGGTGTGCATGTGAGTGTGAATGGTTGTCTGTTTCTATGTGGCCCTGCGATGAACTGGCGACTTGTCCAGTGTGTCACCCTGCCTTCGCCCTATGACAGCTGGGATAGGCTCCAGCAGACCCCCGTGACCCTGAATAGGAATAAGCGGGTATACATAGAAAGACGAATGAATGAATGATATTACAGCAGCTTCGTCAAATCAATAAGCTGTCGGAGCGACTTCTGCAGAGGGAAGTGAGGGCTACACTAAATAAATAATTTGATAATGTTGATGATACAGTTGTAAGTGAAATTACTCGTGCCGTGTGAGAGTGTAACATGATGATATTTTTAGGAACTACTAAAAAGAGAACAGCTTATGTACGCAAAGAGTTCCCACTGGTAAACCCCATTGAATTTTTTGTGGAAAATGGCAAAAAAAAACACTTGCATATGTCCCCATTGTTCCAATGCTCCAGAAGCTGCTTAACAAAACTGATGTGTTAGACAAAGCTATGTCAAAAAAAAAAGTCCATGTACTGCAGGAATATACATCTTATGCAGATGGGCAGTACTTTAAAGAAAATTATCAACGATTGATGATTAACGATGAATTCACAATTGCTTTTGGCCTTTACATTGACGACTTTGAAGTCACCAATCCTCAAGGAACATTAAAGCCGAAACATAAGATGTGTGCAGTGTATTGGGTCATAGTAGGGCTGGACGGTAATTCGATAACAATATATATCGATCGATAGACGTGTGCTGCGATAGGAAAAGAAGAGGTCGATAAAAAGTTCGATAGAAAAAGTTTCACTTCCTTTTTCATCATAGCCAGGGCTGGATTAAGAATACGGAGGCCCCTGGGCCAGACTCTTGGAGAGCCCCCCCCACACACGCGCATGCACACGCGCATGCACACACACACACACACACACACACACACACACACACAGCTGATTTTCAGAAGCTGAACTACAGCGCTGGCACCACACACATACACACTTATACATGCATGAACGCATCAAATGGCTGATGGTGCACAAGTGTGGCCTTACATGTTGGAAACTCGTGTATGTCCACAGGATTCACACTGACTGGCGACATCTGATTTTAATATTTTTAGACAAATTCATCACAAGACTCGGAACGTGATGGTGTTGTATCTGTGTATTATGTCAACATAACAACAAACACTACACTCAAATGCAGTAAATGAACAACAACATTGACATTCTCGTCCTCTACTGCTGGCTCTTCATTAACATTTACGTTCCCAGAAGACGCGGTGGAAAAACTAGCAATGTTTGGAACCTTCTGTCGGAGTTCCGAATGTGTTTTATCCCTCTCCTGTTTTGCTTTTAATTTAGAGGCTCCACTCTCCCACCGTTTTAACTTTTTTTTTCCCCATGTCTTTCCTTCCTTTAGATTAGCTGACGTTAACGTTCAGAACTCACATTTCGCGCTTTTCACCTTTATACCAGTAGATACATGTGTGTTCATGTGGTGTCGAAATAATCGGAAAAACGACTTTCCGACTGGGTTATATTTGATGGCTAATCTGATCTGTTTCCTCTGCTACCTGGTGTCTCACACCTGATGTATTTGTTTGGAAAATTAAAGAAAATACTAGTATTCATGTTTTCCTACATTTCAACTTTAGATCACACGAACGCAACAAAGTTGGAAGAACAACTTGCCAAGAAGGAGTCGGATTTCCGACACCACACGAACGCAGCATACGTGACAAAAAAAGAAAGCTAACTGCCGGAGCAGCTGAAAAAAGGTTTCAGTAGCTCACTAGCACGCCAATATTTTTGGCTATTTCAAGTCCGACAAAACGCAACCCGCGGTCGTTAGGCACAAGGACATCACCCATGCAGTAACATGCTTCATAGCGAGGGATATGCCGCCAATAACGACAGTTGAAAAGCTTGGTTTCAAACAGCTTCTCGTCACTCTTGACCCGCGATATGCAGTTCCCGGCCGGCCGCAAGTATTTTTCAAACACAGCTCTTCCTCATCTGTACAACGAGTGCAGGGAATCAGTGCAAAACGAGCTGTTATCCGTTTCTCTCTACGCCAAAACGTCGGACCTCTGGTCGAGTCGCACGTTCGAGCACTATCTCAGCCTCTTTGGAAAAAAAAAAAAAAAAAAAAAAAATCAGTTGTGTTTAAAAAAGGTGGCTGAATAAAAGTTTGAATTTGAATTCAGTGCTTGTGTGTTCTTTATTAAAAGTTGCTCATTAGATACACTAAATCAGACAGTTTAATTACACATTCACAGACCAAACAGACCGCCCTCAGACCATTGGACAGGGATTTTCCACTAAAGGAAGCATTGGTGGAAATGCCCTTGAGAATTGGTGTCTCGTAAGGCTCCTCCCACTTCGTATTGGTCACTGTGTTCCTGAGGGTGATGACGCTTGGGAAATTCTGATGCTTCTTAAAGACATTATCGAACTGGCAGTGGCATCAAGGCACACTGAAGAGACACTGCATTTCATGGAATGTAAAATAACAACATAGACGGCTTCTGCAGTCAACTTTTCCGAGTTTTCACTTAAAGCCAAAGCATCACTATCTGGAACACTAACCTTCCCTTGTGAGAAAGGTTGGTCCCTTGTGCGATGTTTGGACAATGCGCTTTGAGGGAAAACAAAAGTTCTTTAAAAAAGCAATTCGGAATGCTGAAAATTTCCAAAGTGTTGCAATGGCACTTGCTACAAAACACCAGAAAGCAGTCAGTTACCATCTTGACTGCAGCGCATTTTTCAAATCATCGGTGGAAATGACAAAGGTTACCCCAAGTTTCGCTCGCCTCTTTCCCTTTGAATGTTCTGAGAGCGTTTGCTCGAGACATTGCAAAGGTAGCTTCTGTTCAGAATGTGTCACCTGTCTGTATAGATGGAATCACGTATCATCCACGCATGATTCGCTCTTTTGGCTCATGCTCAGGTCTCTCTGAATTTGCCCAGATTGAAAAGATTGTTGCAGCTAACACAGCAATCATGTTCATCTGCCAGAAAATGACGGCGTGGTACTGTGAGCATTTGAGATCTTACCAACTTATCTGTGGTGATATTCCCTCCACACATGTGATCAAGATTTCAGAGCTGAATGATGTCCTCCCGTTATCAGCATACAGGGTCCAAGGAGAATTTACGGTAACGTTGAAGCGATACGTTATTTGCTAAATTCTTTTGCATATCCTTTCTCCCCAGGTGGCTCTGCCAGAGAAATTCATCATGAGAGTTATTGTCCCAGAGGGAGACGTCAGAAAATTGACAATGACGAGACGGCCGGACACACTGGAAGATTTGATTTGGCTGGCTTAAAGGCACTCTCCAAGCAAATTTAACAAAAAAAACAAAAAACTTCATTCTGCAGTACCAAGACCCAGATTTTTAACAATGAACTGTGTAACCTTGAAGATGTCCCAGAGCTCCCGGATAAGCCAACAATTAAAATCATCCCTATGATCGATTTGGTTGAATGATCTTCATTGTGTTGTGACACAAGCAGTCTGGCAGATACAGAGATCCTGTCTAACTCGTCTCTGGATAGAAGTGTGCCATGGCCAGAAGTGTTTGAAATTCCAAAATCTTCAGTTGACGATGAGTACTGACTCCGTGAAGGTAACTTGTTATGTCTCAGGGATGGAACCTTTCTTAAAGTGGCAAAAGAGTTAAAGCATGACATCCTTGAGAAATTGGCTGAGGTCATCTATGCATTTGATGCATACCCCAAAAAAAGGAAGCTTTAGCAACTGTGCATCTATGTCTTAAAGAAGTATGGTCACCCACTGGCTGTGCCGGATAGAAGAACAGTTTGAAGTTCAAGGTTGGAAATTACAGAGCCAAAATGTGCTAGCTGGGCAGACTTGACGTCACCGTCAACAGCGGTAAACGTGGAAGACACTCAACAAATGGCGACCCTCCAAACAAGGACATTAAGAAGCCAAGGAAAGGAGAAATACATTTCCTGCCTCAGTATCCAGAGGGGTTGGATGACCGCAACCTGGAATCAGCCCGCCAGGTTCTTGTCAATGAGATGATGAAGGCAAAGCCAAATGGGTCACTTATCAAGAAAGAGATGGATGTGACCTTTGCTCTTCGGAGAAAAGAAGTTGTGACAGACAAGCCTGCAATTACCCAGCTTGTAGAGCGAAGGCCAGCACTTTTCTCCGCAAAGCCAGGTTTGTATGCCTGTGTATATATGAATTTACTATAAAGAATTAAATTACTGCTATCTACTGTAAATTACAAACAAATTAACATTGTGCAAAAATTTTAACTTTGACCTTTGTCTTTATTCTTGTAAATTGACATCAGCGAGACTGGGCCACAAGGAAGGACCTCTCTTTTTATTTTGCTGAGGACTATGAAAAATCCTTACATAAATTCGTACTATTTGTGATTACCGTAAATAAAAATTCTGGTCTTAAATTTGTGTCAACTGCAACAATTGCATCTGTACTGGAAATAGTTCATACACAACTTTTCAGCTTGACTGGGACCGAAAAAAGCTCTCTCGCGTCTCTGCTGAGCTTCAAATCCATTTCAACACACAGTTTTTCAAACAGCTCTTGTAATGTACAGATCAAATTATGATGATGTTAAATTTTGTCCTTTCTTAATTTCTGTGGTCAATAAAGAATTATTGATTTATTACAATGCCTTCTTTGTCTGTTCCTTTTTTTGTTAGGATGCAACTGACAAGGACTTGTACAGTGAACCATCCAGAGTGAGCATGGTCTTGGAAGGGGGTGTGGTAATGGAGGAGCTGGCCAACCTGCCACAGGCTTTCTGTGTACTTTTTGGACTGATTTATGCATTGCACTTGGATTACCCCAAGTGCATGAAAAGCACCTTCCACTTCATTCAACAGGCCATGCTAAACCTGTGCAGAGGTGAGCTGAAACCAAGAATTCAGTCTCTAAAGAATCAACTATGTGTATAAAACGGTTGTCCGATTACTTACCACTGTTGTGGTTGTTGTTGCACTTTCAAAATACCATACTGTGGGCACTGTTTGATGCAAGTGTTTTTATGCATTCCCACTTATTTTGATTTTTGCTGATTGGTGTGTGTTTGTGTTATTAGCACAGATCTCTTTGATTTCCTATTGTGACCTATGTTGTAGGATTGTTGTTGATTTTTTTTTGTTTTGTTTAATACCATTTGGATTCAGAATAATCCTAGATTTTGATTGTCAAACCAGTTTTGTTTGATAACAAGTTAAATAAAACATTTTGACAAGAATGTATACCTGTGGCTTTTCCTTTTATTTTCCTAATTAATTTAATCTGTATTGTTTATTTTTTTTATTTAACAGATTTTATTTACAGCGGGGTAATTGGGCAAAGAAATTTTTTAAGGCAAATCAACTTAAAGGTTAGTCTATTCAGCTTAAAGCTATAAGTACAATAAATATGTAAAGCAATTGATATTACTAATGTTTTTAAGTTTAATCATCTTGAAGTTAGTGCACTTAACTTTAAATTAACAGTGGAATAATGGGGAAAAGCAATTCATGTTACTAATGCTTTTAAGTTGAACAAACTTGGTGTTAAGTGTATTGAACTCAAAATATCAGTGCCATCCTCTTTTTTTTATGAAGTTAAATTAACTTCAGTTTTGATCAAACATTACTTTATTTTTTTAGGGCAACCAATTTCCTTAAAATTTTTAACTAGACTCAACTTATCCGGGTTTACAGTGTAGCAGTAGCTTTTTAAAATGGAGACTGAAGAGAGGCTGCAGGCTAAAAAGTGACAATGTAAAAACACAACACAGCAGACAGGAGATCAGAGGTTTCAGAAGTACGAGGTTTCTCGCAAGACCACAGTTCAAAGCAGCAGCAGCAGCTTGTTGTTAGTCAGAGAGCAGCGCAGCAAAGTTACAGGAAGTATTAGCAGCCCTACCCTTCACACACACTCACACGCACACGCACACACATGCACACACTGAGGGACAACGGGCAGTGGGTGTGTTTGTCCCAGAGTCGAACAGAAGGTAACAATAGATGTCAGTGTTCCTGTCCTGATGTGAAAGACGCCCTCAGAGCAGACAGCGACTTGGGTCTGACCCCAACACTCGCTGAAACTGCATCTCACACAGGAAGTCACAGACTGTCTGATTGGCCGGTAAAAAAAAAAAAAAACTTTCAGGAAGCCGACGTTCTCATCACCAGACGTTGCAGTTTATTTATAAATCAGCCAAATGGTCAGTTTTCGTTTCAATTTGGTTTTGACTTTTCAATTTTGGCAATTGCTGAAGAAGTGCACAACTCATATATAAGTCATCAAGGTGTTGTGTCATTAAGGTCTAAATAGTTGAAAAAATGAGAATTATACAATATCCACCTTGCAACTTCTTCCAAATGCTCTAATTGACAATTTCTTTCTTTTTGTATCATAAATGCAAAAAAAAAAAAATTCAACACTTTCAAACTCCCACAGTTCAGTTTCTCAGTTTCACACTCTTTGCTGCGGCTCACTTCTCCCTTTGAGGACAAAATGCGGCCGATCTCACCCAAACGTCCTGACACGCCTCGATTCCGCGCCCCCCCCCACTGTTTCTGGCCCGCCACCAGCCTCCACTCCCTGCCTGCACCCTTTTTTCATCTCCTCCTCCTCCTAGAATCTTCGCTAACACCCAACGGGGGCGGGAGGAGCTGCCGATTAATATGCGACGGAGCCAAAATCAATCCCTTGACGTGCAGTGGGGACGAACTGGTCAGCCTGCAGATGTTCCTCACTGCAGGGGGAAAGACTGAGCGTGATTGAATCTGGCAGACGCACCTCGCTGAACCTCCCTTTCACCGGCTCACTGTGCAGGCAGGTGGAGCAGCACCCGACTCACCCTCAGCCAATAGCATTTCTCAGCTGGGGCTCAGCTACGGCTCATTCAGGGCCCGCCAAAAAGAGTAAAAAAAAAAAAAAAAAGGAAAAGCTGGCAGAGGGAAAACAAACTGGAGGGGCTGAGCGGCTGAATGGGAAAGGTCCCCCCCCCTTCCGCCCCCCGAGGTGTAATCCCACATGGAGACAAACCCCAAAAAATTCAAGCGCAGCGACCCGGCAGGCTGCTGAGGAGGGTTTGGCCCAGTGCCAGACATCAGCCACAGACACACAGCGACGGCGGTTTGCTCGGCTCGTCTGATAAAGAAACTGAAGAAAACCTGAGACTGAGCTCAGCAGCGGCACCGTCCAAGTCTGAGGACTGACGGCTTCATTCTTCACCTCGGAACTGAACAGTGACCCAGAACCTCTGGAGGAAAACACAGTTACCCAGAACCTCTGGAGGAATACAGCCTATTTCTAACCCTCCGTTTGCAACACAGAGCTGTGGGTTGCCGTCACTGACCAGGGGACAGTAGAGGTAGCTGTGCCCTCTCTGACATCACAAAGGGCAGATCTATGTTTTAAGTGGCAGAAGAAGCACAGGAAGGTCTTTCCTCACTGACAATCCAGGGAGTGGAGAGCAGATATAATTTTTTTTTTTTCGAAAACACTGGCATTTTGCAAAATATGGGAGCTTTAGTGGTAAAAATGTACTTTTAAGGGATAATTACTAATGTACAGTGAAACTTTTTTTCAAGGTTGACGCACAATCAATACATTTAAATACGTTTCAACAGAAAAAAAATATTTAGAAACAATTTACACCTGTGAGGAAATCAAGTCGATTAAAACTCCAGTTAAATAAACTTACATCCACTGACTCCTTATAATATTTAGACAGAGACAGAGAGAGACAGACCTACCTGGGTCTCAGAGGAAAACGCCTGCAAGAAAAAAATGTGTTCGCCGGTGCAGGAACAAGCTTGAGGAGGAGGAGGAGGAGGAGGAGGAGGAGAAGGAGGAGTGAGAGTCTCACTCCAGACGCTCGCTGCTTTAACCTCGGAGGTCCGGCCGTCTCTCCTCCGCTCGTCCTTGGGAAGGAGACTGTTGCTCTTTTTTGTGTCTGGACAAATTTGATAAGGAGGAGAAGAGGGAGGGAGGTGGGTGGGTCGGGGGGGGGGGGGCGGAGGAGGGTCCTGATGGGAGCCGTTTCTCACTTGAACCTTGACCCCACCCTTTCTCTCACCCTCTCTCTCTCGCTCGTTCTTTCAGAGAGACACTTGTGAGCTCCACAATGGGCCGAGTCAGAAGGAGCCGCTGCACGGCGGCGGCGGCGGCGGCGGCGGCGGCGTGCGGAGAGAATGGCATGCCTCGGCCACAGAGTGTCGCCGGCTGCGACTCCCTGGAAACCACCGACACCCCTTCACGGACCCCACCCTCCCTCACCCCTCCCATGTCATCCCTAACCCCGCCCCACCCCAAAAACCCCCCCCCAAAAAAAACATCATCCATCCCCGGCAGCAGATAGAAGATGGACTGTGCTGTGAACTGGGAGCTTGATGACTAGAGATGATCTTTTGTGGACGCTCAGTTCAGCTTCTGTACTGGCTGGGCCCCCCCCAACCCCTCCACCACCTCCTCCCTTACCGCCCTCCCCATCCCTTTCGGGGAGCCGGAGAAAAACAAGAGTTGGAGAGTGGGGCGGGCGGGGGGGGGGGTGAGTGGGGGGTTCTTGTTGAAGGGAACAGAGGCCCTTGTTGGTCGGGGGCCCGTGCCTCCCGGGGGCCGTCCTGAATCGGAATGCCCAGTGCAATCAGTCACATGGCCGGCCGGCGGACAGATGTGTGGCTCCCAGCTGTGATCGGGACACTCCGGCTCTTTCTCTCCCTCTCTCCCTCTCTCTCTCTCTCTCTCTCTCTCTCCCTCTCTCTCTCCCTGAGCTGATGCCGCTGCCGCTCTGGAAGACGTGAATGAGGCCTCTTTATCTGCCGTGGAGCCTCGACATCGCTACCCTGTTCATCCACCGCCGGCAGCTAATTGGGACACCACGCCCCCCCCTCCTCCCCCCAGCGCCGCTCCTTTTGTTCGGCTCTGTGTGTTGCGGCGTCTCAGAGAACCTCCCCGAGGCGAATGAACACTCACTGTCCCCCCCCCCACCCCCACCTCCCCCTCCCTCCCAACCCCCAAGTCATCTGCAGACGCCTTGTTCACTTTTAAAAATAAATACAAGCGCACAAAAACAAGACAAGTCAAACGTTTACACTCAGCAAAGTGCTCTGACTGAGGAGGAGCTTTATTCCTCCTCTTCTTCCACCACCCAAAGAAAAAGTCTTCAGGAAAAATATATTTTTTGGGCTTTTTTCCCCCCTTTGGCTTTTCTCGCACAAAGTGCTTCAGTACTTCAGAGGAAAAACTGCTGCAGTCTAAATGATGGTGCAGACGCACCTGCATACAGAAAATCTCATCTCCAGGAGGAAATCCACTCGGCTGATTATTTCATTCTTGTTTTGTTTTAACTGCTAATAAATATCCAACATTAAATACACAACTGAGTCCTCTCTGATCATATTAAACTGAGCTTTATATAGAATTGTTTCTGCACACAATTTTCTTTGCAAATTATTACAAACTCTGAGACTTGCAATCAGTGTAATACATTCATACGTGATAAGTTGTAAGTTAGGGCTCAACTTGTAGTACTGCAAAACAACACAATCGGATATATTTGACATATGTTTATTAATCAACTAACCTCTTCCGTGCATCATCACATCTTTATTTGGGGATCATGAACTGAGATTCAAAAATTCTAAAGATTTCTATCCGGTGCTTCAATGCCAAACAAGAACAAACGACTTTAAATAAAATGTGCCAAATGTCATTCATGCGTTTTTTGGGTTGTTGTATTTTTGCCAAACTTCCCTCCGAGCTGTCCCCAGCAGCCACGTCTCACATATCGAAGCGCTGGTTCCTGGTCAGGGAGCCCCGCCTCTCTCGGAAGTACATGTTGACGTAGGAGGTGATCAGGTCGTCCATCTTGTAGCCCTGATGGCCGAGAAGAAGAGCCGGAGGTGAGGATGGGGGAGAGAGGGGTGGCGGAGTCAAGGGCGGCTGAACCGCCGCCAGCACGCAGCCGGCCAGTTGACCTACCAGCGACGTCTCGCACAGGAACTTGCTCCCCTTCACCAAGTTGCCGAGAGTCATGTGGAAGTAGGTGCTGCCGCTGGACCAGCTGGCGATGCGGTTGAAGGGGTAGTTGGCCAGCTCCTCCTACACGCCGCCAAAAACACACACGCGGCTTTGAAGGTCCAGTGTGTAAACTTTGGCCTGATTTATGATTTTCATATTAGTAAAAACTTAATATACTCCCTATCAATACATTAATAAAAGTGTATACTCGCAGTACGATAAAAGTCATTTGGTTTTCCTACACATAGAATACTTCTTTTTTTTATATGTAAGAATATACATATAGCAATAAGAGTCTTGCTCCCAGTTTGCTAACATCTTGCACCACCACATTTCTAAGGAAGCCTGGTGTGGACAATCCAGCTGCCTGACAGTGTGTTTCGTAATTAGGGTGAATGCTCCCGTCCTCAAACAAACCAGCAACAAAGAAGGTGGACGAGGTATCCAGGTTTGTGTGTGCAGGCCACTGTAGTTCACTGGCAAACTCGGGAGGAGGGGGAGTAAGAAGGTGCTGCATTCTCAAATGTAACCACTTGATGTCGCCGTTTCTTCTCAAAATCACCAAATATGACACACTTAACCTTTAAAAACTGTGTGTTCTGTACCTTAGTTTTGGGGTTGAAGATGGTGAGTCCTTTGCTGCTGATGGCGATACGAACGATGTCTGGGAAACTGGGTTCAGATGTTTGCTAGCAAAAGAAAAAGAACACTGAGGAACGAGCGAGCGAAAGAGATAAAAAAAAAAAGTCCTCACTCATTGACTGCGGTTGTGTTTTTCTGCAGCCGTGCACTTTGTGCGTGGTTCTCACAGGGGGGCGGCTGATAAGAGATCCCGACCCGACCAGACTCAGCAGGCCGGCCTAACCGCAGACGACAGCAGGGCGAGGTGGGCGGAGAGGTCGCAGCGACTCACACTCACCTTCACCTCGAAGAAGGCGCAGCCGAAGGTGGGCCAGCGGTACAGCGTCTTCAGGAAGGCCAGCTTGGCCTCGTCCACCGTAATGCGACCTCGCTTAGCGAAGGCGGCCTGGATGCTCTGGAAAACCGCAGACACGCAGACGCATCACTTTCAAGTAAATAATCAGCCCGACTTCCCCCTCCACCCCCCACCACCACCACCACCACCACTCCCCTCACCACCCCTCCACCCCAACCTCCAGCAGCCTGCAGGCTGTTTCCCAGAGAGCAGCAGATTCAGGCGGCGCATCAGCAGCATAATGTGCACATTGTTCCTCTGGCCAATGCAAAGAACGAAGCCGGCTCTGTTCTAGAATTATATTATTAGCACAGTGAAGCCAGTCAATAGTTGGTGCCACATAATGATTTTTAAGTTGCTGTGCATCAAACTCTGTTTTAATTCATTGGAGCCAAAGAGCCGCTTGTGTTTCGTCCTGTTTGTCCTCGTTGAGGAAAGTTTGTTTACGTCCAAACAGGCTTCTTCCACCATCGACTCCTTTATAGTCAGAAACAAGTCAACAACATACTGGGACAGTTGGGAAGTTGCTTAAAATCATTTGAGTGAACCATAACAAACATGTTATGGTTTACCAGTATCAGGAATGATGAGTGTGGACTAGGTGGGAAACAGGTCTTTATCATTATTTGTTTTATCTATTACTGGATTTTTTTTTTAAAAAAATGTGTTTATTGTACTATTGTTGTGATTTGCATCCCAGCAGGATGAGAAAGTTTAAGATTTTTTTGGCAGGAACAACAAACAATACACATTTTAACTCTTCCAAAAAAAAAAAACAACAACAACGTTGCTCCCAGAACCTTTTTCCACTCGTTCTCAGACGCGGCCTTCAGCTGGTCCATGGGCACCAGTTCCTTCAGCACCCTGGGGATCATGGCCACCTGAGGGTGGTTGTTTCCTGATTTGATGTGGAGCAGCAGCGCCGCCATGCTGACCGTCTCCTCCCTGCTGCTGTTGTGGTAGCCTCGCAGGTACTTTGGAAGCTCCTGCAACACAGCGCAGATGTTTACGTCACGTTCGGTCAGGTAGCAGAGCATCGGCCTGACTGTGGAGTTAAACCTTCCCATGATGCAGCTGGGCTCTGGGAGTGGGGGGGGGGGGGGGGGGGGGTAAAAGAAATAGGTTTATTCTATCACAACAATGTGTGTTTCTAAAGATCAGGGGCCTGATTTGCAGAGATCCCCAAAACAAACTCGTGGCTGGCAGAGTGTGCTCCTTGTTTGGTTGGGCGTGACGCAGCTGATCTGCTACAGATGCAAATGAGAACAGATGCAAACATGGCAGAGGGTGTGGCGCACAATCCACAACACTAACAGCAGCCCACTGTGTGGAAGAAGCCGGCGCCTGTTTAGCATCGGCCCTTTTCAGATGAGCCAGTGATCGTCTGTTTCAGGCGAATGGCAAGTCACCGCATTCACTCCATTCACCCTTTAGCATCTCCAGCTAGCTTAGCATTGCTGTTGAATGGTGATTGATTTTGCACACATGCAAAATGGTATCAAATGCTGGAGTGTCTGCCCGCTCTTTGAAACCCGCGATACAGAAGATCTGAGGCCTTTTCAAACTCTGCAAGGAACATTTTCCTCCAGGGGGGGCCTATAGGGGGCAGTGTTGTCAAGTTTATCTGAGACTTTGTTCTATTTGTGCGACGACGAGCACGAGCACCTGGGGGAAGTGGAAGATAAGGTCGGCCTCCGGGTCTTTGCCAGGCACCACGTTGAACCACAACTTCCTCATGAAGAAGACCTGGTAGGGGACGCTGACCATTGAAACTGCAGAACGCACACACACACACACACACACACACACACAATGTTCTTATAGATAATAACTCAGCAGCAGCCTGATCAGACGTACATCGAAATAACTTTTACCCTCTTTAATCATCTTGTTTTTCTTGGACCAGTCGGTGATTTGTTTCAAACTGTCGAAGAAGTAGTCTGTGTCCGCCAAACTGAGAAGCTTAAAAAAAAAACACACACACACACACACACGCACAAACAAAGCGCGCATTAAATAAATACATAGACACATGGGAAACAGGCGACTCGGTAGGAGAAGGTCCTCGTCGAGCCGCGAACCTTCTCCTGTGTTTTGACAAAGATGCTGTAACCGTCGGCCGAGGAGAGGTTCAGCTCACTGCCGATGGTCTTGATGAGGTCCCTGACCCTGGTGCTGGTGGACACCTCAAATTTCTACACATGGGCAGAGAGAAGGCGCAGGGAGAGGAGAGAGAGAGGAAGAGGGATCAGTGGGTTCCTGGGAGAGCCGGGTGGTGGTGGTGGTGGTGGTGGTGGTACCGCACCTCCTCCGTGTCGTTGGGGAAGTAAACTTTGTGGAAGATCTGGGTGCTGTTCAGCTGGATGGCGTCCACCTCCACAGGATGTGGCGGCAGCTTCCTGGGCTCCATCCTGCACAGAGACGGAACGCACACCTCCCCTTTTGTAAATGCAGACAGAGCAGCAGGGAATTTAGGTAGAGAAGAGAAAACGGGGGGCGGAAGGTGAAGCGGCTGCGCTGAGCAAAGACTCCGCAGATTCACTTGGAAAGTTCAAACTGAAACCAAAACTACACTGAGCATATTGCAGAACAATATTTGTGTTTAGTCTAGTGTGGCAACTTGTGTGACATACAGTGTACAAACTGTACAAATAATACACAAAATATTTTCATTACTTGCTATTCTGAAAACAGCCTTTCCTATTGGCCAATAGGAACGGCTTTGGAGCTTCACTATTCTATTGCCTCTCCTGTTTAATCCTTGTTTTATTGGCAGCAAATTAAATTTGTAATTCAGCTCCTTGCGCTTAAAAAAAAAACTCAATAACATACCAGGCTTCATGCATGTATCCGCTAAATCCCCGCATGCTAGCAGGAGGCTGTAAACAGAGGGCTAAGTGTGCTGTTTTCCTGGAGATCTGAACTGGAGATTCCTTGGCTGAGGAGTCATGTGAAGCTGCCCCGCTGGAGTCAAGAATTAAATATTTCCAAAACAATAAATAAAAATGGGACCTTCAAGTTTGTCCAGGAGATTCTAAACCCTGCTGTGGAATTTCCCTTTGAAAAGTTGCGTCACGCTGCCAGCCATCCACAGGGGAAGACATGTTGTTTTTTTTCCCCCTGTCCCTGCTGGAGTGGACATGTGCTCCTCACGTCAGACACGGAGAGGAACTCTGACCTGAGCGAGTTGTGCAGCCGCCGCAGACAGTCGGAGGCCAGCGGCTCTCGCTCCCTCGACTCCAGGAAGCGCAGGGCAAACTTGAGGAGCGGCTGGCTGGGAGGAAACAGGCCGCAGCAGAGCCACAGCAGCTGCCAGCCCTGCTCCATGCTGAGCCTGCAGCCAGACACACACACACACACACACACACACACACACACACACACACACACACACACAGGCAATATCTGAGACAAAGTCACCTGACCTCAGGACCTGGGCAGGAAGTCGCGTTTGAGTGGCCACGCCTCCATGTTTAGCTTTAACTCTCTACTTTTCTTCTTCTGTTGTTATTTAAAGAGTTGCAATGATTATTATAATGACTGGATGGGCCACAATCCCTATACGCCATATGCTACATACACACACATGAATTAAAAATGGACGGCTGCCTCTAAAGTTTTGCAGGCCATCCTCCTAATTTGTGTCCTGGATCTGGCAACCCTGGTGAGGGATGCCCTCCTTTAACACAGGGAATATTTTAGAATTAACAAACCATGTGACTTGCTCACATATTTCAACAAAATTATATGAACTATAGCAATATATATATTTTTTAAGATTTTATATTTTGGTGGGACAGTAATCAAGAAATGAGTGAAACCAAAAAGATTTTTTTTTTAAAAAAAAAATAACTGAATTCACCTGACATGAGGCTACAGTATAAATTCAGAAATAAATAAATAAAAAAACGTCTGGTCATACTGGTTCCTGTTGCTGGTCATCTGCTTCATGATCTGGCAGTAGATCTCATCCCTCAGCACCTCGAACTTGGTGGGCGGCTCGAAGATCTGGTCGGTGAGGTCCAGCGGACTCTGCTGCTGCTTGGTGGGGTAGTCGCCCATGTACTTCAGGATGGGTGCGAGAGTCAAGGCACAACCTCAACCACAAGCTACTTCAACTTTGATCCAACACGGCTACTGCAGTAAATATTTCAGCTGTATCTTTCACGTAGCCACTTAGCATCCACTCTTTGATTAGCTGCAAAAACGTGACAAATAGAGACACAGGTTGTTTTGTTGTTTTTTTTTAAAGGTGCAAAATGCCATGTGGTGTCGCAGGATATCAGTGAAGGCCAGACAGGCTTTGTGGCTGAGGTCCGCGTTTCCCAGCAGCTTCTTCAGCAGCGGCTGCCTGATTGGCTCTCGGGAGTGAAGCCACAGCTGCTCGGGGGAGGCGTTCCTGGACATCACCTGGCGGTTGACGTCCCTGCTGGGCTGCCTGAGGGAAGATGTTGCTGCTGTCAGTGGGGGGGGCGCGGGGTGTTGATCTCTGCCAGCAAGGGAAAAGAGAGGCAAAGTTCCTCAAGTACCTGAAGTAATTGATGGCGTAATCCTTCAGCGTGGCGAGAGGTCGTCTGTCGATGGTGCCCATCTCCTTCTGCACCATGTCTTTCCTCTGGTTCGGAGACAAGCTGAGCAGATTCTGAAACAGCACACACCAGACGTTACGACGGCCACCATCTCTCCGCTGTGGTTAAAAACAACAATAGTAATAAATAATGAAATCTCTGTACCAAGAGCTCCTTGCTGGGTTTGGTGAGCGTGGGCAGGATGAAGATGGCGTCGATGGGGACGGCCCCGGTTTTCCCCGTGCGCTCGTTGCATCCCTTGATCCAGCCACGCTGCTGGGAGAACTCGTTGTCTTTGATCATCACGATGAGTTCTCCCTTCCGGAAGCTGAGCAAGGTGGGGTCGTCTGTGGGGGAGGAGATGGAGGAGACGGGGGAGGAGGGAGGCGGAGATTAGCGAGGGGAATTGGCATGCAGCGGCCACCCGGGTGGCGTCTCACCTCGCCTGTCGGCCTCCTTCAGGGTGATGGCGTACTGGGATCTCTCGGTCAGGCCGCTGAGGAACATGGTGATCAGCTCGGCCATGTCCTCGGCCGTCCGTCCACTCAGGCCAAAGTCGCCCTTCAGGGTGACGAGCCTCACCGCCTGGCCTAATTTAGTGCCTCTGGGAGACCGAGGAGGAGGAGGAGGAACCACAAAACACACATCAAACTCTTGACATTTACTCGCACGGACACAGCTGAAATCAAACAAATATATATATTTTTTTTCAGGAAGCAACTTCTGCCGTCCGTCTTTAAAAGCCACAGACGATAACGAGAAGGAACAACAGAAAGTGTCTTCAAGAGAAAGAGTCAACACGTTAGCACTGAACACTCACTTCTGCAGTCAAACAAGATCAAGGGACTAAACTTAAGGTGTGGAACATCATTGGAACCGTCCGCCAATAGGAAGCCTGGAGCTGTTGCTACCTGACTCTGCTGGCTTTTTTTTTTTTTTTTTTTTAAACTGATTGGTCTGCTTGCAACGTGATTGACAGAGGGTTTTGTCGCACCTTCATGTTTTGACACTTTCACGAGACGGAAGAATCAGTAAGTGTTTCCCGTGACAGCCGAGGTTGTTTTTCTCTACCTGATGGCGTTGACGCCCGTCACCTCTGGGAAAGAGAGCGACAGCAGCTTCCTCTCCTTCTCATCCAAGAAGGTGAGTCCGGTCCAGTTGATGGCCACGATAAAGTTGCTTTTCGGCAGCTGAGGACCTACAAAATAGATAAAGACAAACAAAAGCAATCAACCAGGAGTTGTGGCTAAATACTGAGGCATTGTCTCTTTCACTGCACGGCTTCTGGCCATGATTTTAGTTTAACATTACTCTACTCAAAAGTATTTTCTTTTGGCTTCTTTTGCAAGACGGGCATGTGAAATAAATACAGCAGTTTTGTGAAAACACATGCGTCAAAATCACAAGCCGTCCAAAAAGAATGGGCCATTATTTTCAATACTGGTGAGTTCCTGACAGGAGTTGCTTGCAGTCTGAATGCCGAACCTGAGACGGCGGAAACTTTGAAGAACCTGGAGAAGAACATGGGCCACTTTTCCCGGGCGTAGTCCACCACCTCGGCCTTCACAGAGTCCACCTGCTGCTGGTTCGCCACGAAGGAACCCTGGTGAAGTTGAGAAGACGACGTCAGAGCTCCTCCTCCTCATTTCCCACACCTCCTCCTCCCTCCTCCTCCTCCTCCTCCTCCTCCGATCCTCCTTCGCCTCCTCCTTCAGCCCCTTCAGCTCCTCCTCCCTCACCTCCACCCTCTCCTTCCCCATCCTGCCACACTCACCTGAGAGTGAGCCGCCCCCACCACCTGCAGCCACTTGGCCTCGGTCTTGGCCTTTAGCTGAGAAGCACTGATGATCTCGTTGACGGCCACCTTCACCAGCGCCGAGGTGCTCCTGGAGCCATGCTGGACATACAAGTGTTTGGCGGCCAGCTCGACGTACGTGTCCTCCTGTCGGCCAAATCAAAAAACAAACGACGACAGGTGAACAAAGGCCGACGTCCTTCCAGGGGACGATTCCCCACTGCAGGCTCCTCCCCTCGCCCACCTTGTCGCAGCGGTACTCGCCCAGCTTCAGGCCCTGGACGATCTGCCTGTAGATGAGGTCGGTGCTCTTCTGGTCCTCCGCGCAGTCGTGCCACGGGGTGAAGATCTCCTTGCGGAAGAAGAGCCTCCAGGGGGCGTGCTGCTCCTGCTTGCCCCGCCTCTTCACCTCCTGCTCGCACTGGGAGATGGCGTCCATCAGGTGCTCCCGGCCGCTGCCCAGAGCCCAGACCTGCAGGGAGGAGGCGAGGTGGGAGGTTGAGGAAAAACTACCGCGGTTAAAAAAAAGAAACAACCTGAGACTCGGGCCGGACGGCTTTTTTGGTGAACGAATGATCTCATCTGGCGATGTCGTCACCTTCTCATACATGGAGACGTAGAGGGAGAAGCCAAAGGTGTCGCTGAGCTGGACCTTCTTGGCCAGCGCCTGGCAGATTTCCCCGGCGGTGGAGGCCGAGTCCACCGGCAGGCTGAGGGTTCGACCGTCCATCAGAGTCACCGCCACGACGATCGGCCTCTTGGTCTTGGTCGCCTGGCACGCACGCAGGGGAAGGAGAAGCAAAAAGTCTTTGTGACCATCAAGGGTAATTTCAGTCAGAACCAATAAACTCTCTCTTGTTGGGTTATTTCTTTTTATCGTTTTGTTCCAATGTTTTAAAGGTCCAGTGTGTAAAATTTGACTTGATTTATGATTTTCATATATATATATATAGAAGGTGAACATACTGGCCATAAATACATTAGTGAAAGTGTATAATCGCACTACAATAGAAGTAAGTTGGTTTTCCTAGCCTTAAAATGGTTCTCATATGTATATTAATATACATAGAACAATAAAGGCCTTGCTCCTGGTTTGCTGCCAACTTGCACCACCATTTTTTAAGCAAGCCGACCAAACAGTGGCCGAAATACAAAATGCGCTGTCAGGCCGGCTTCCTTATAAATTTTACAAACTACGCCTTTAGCACCAGAGTCCCTTTGCGGCATCTCTGCCAGGACACCTCAGTACCTCCAGCTCCAGCCAGGCGGGAGGTTCTCCTCGCACCCCGTTCATCACCGTCCGCCGCAGCCGCTTGGTGCAGTAGGAGGCGTAGCCGGCCGGAGCGGAGCGGATGAAGTTCAGCAGGTACTGCGAGGTGAAAGCAAAAATAAATAAAATAAGAGGGAAGCCGGGGTGAAGAGAAACTTCACGGTGAAGGACGCAGCAGAGGGCCAGGACTGGTGCCACTCACTCTGGAGAAATGCTGGCTGGGCGGGAAGATGCCCAGACAGAGCGCCAGCAGGATCCAGCCGCGCATGAAGCTGTTGCGACTCAGGTTCTCCTGCGTCTGCTTGCAGATCTGACAGTAGATCTCGTCTCTGACAGGGGGAAAGGTTTCATGGTGGGGAAGAAAATATGAAAGACTTAAAGGCTCAGTACCAGTTTCCTGTATACGGGTGAAGAGTGAAAACAGTTTTTTTTTTCTGGGAAAAAAACGATTCATCGATTAATCTATCCTGGATTGGAGCTTTATTTTGTTAATTCTGCTGCCACTAAACGTTGGTTCCGCTATTGTGTTTCACACGGACGATTACTGTGACACGCTGCGATCCAGAGATCCAACAATGTGATATTTTTAGATAAACATTTTAAAATATATTTATTTTAAAATGTTTTTAAATATATATTTTTTTGTTTTATACATTTTCCGATGTGTCTTTTTCCACATCTTTACCACTTTACAACCCATTCAAATAATCAACATACCCATCTACGTGTCAGCAAGGTCTCATCAAGACGGGTGCGTTTTTTCAATATTCTACCTGAGGTCGCTCCTGATGATGGCGTATCCTACAATGATGTGTAATTTTTCCAGGGTGCTCAGCGGCCGGTCCAGCGTGGCTCCTTCTCCCGTCATGAAGTCGTCCCTCCCGTTCTGCAGGACGCAAGACGCCTTGTCACAACGCTTTAAACGCTTTGAAAACATGAAAAACTCCCTGCTCGGTGGGGGGTAACTACCAGGCGTCTCAACGATCCCTGGGGCTTCACTGTCGCCTTGGGCTCAGGGAGATCTCCCATGAACCTGAGGATGATCCACCACACGGTCAGCGAGGCCTGCGGGCGACGACAGGAGCACCGTGACTCGTAAACACGGACAATCCTCAGACAGAAGCAGCCGTGCTGGTGAGTTAAGGCGGCAAAGGACAATCACCAGGACGTCCTCTTTGTCTTCGTGGTGAAGCAGCGGCTGCCGTAGCCTCTGGCGGACGTAGGTGGGCGTGGCCGCACCCTGGAAGTACATGGAGGCGAACTTGGAGAAGGAGTACTCATCCAGGTCGAAGTCGTCTTCCTCTGCGTTGTCCTCCATTGGTAGGTCGTCAATGTCGATCTCCTCCAGCCTCCTCCCGGCTATGTTCTGCAGACGGATGCAGACATGTGGCAACGCGCTCTGCAAGGTTTGCAAAATGCGCTGGACTGAACGGGGAGCGAACCTCGTATCCTCCGGCCACGGGTTCCTCCTGCCCCAATAGGGGCAAGAACCCGAAGAAGCTGTCCACCATCTCCTGGTCGGTGATGGACTCGGTGCTGGGTTTTTCTTCCCTCTCCCTGGCACGCCTCAGCATCTCCTCCAGGTTGGCCTGCCTCAGCAACATGGCCTGATGTTCCTCCTCTCTCTGCTTAGCCGAGAGGAACATCTGGGAAGGAGAAAACCACAGAGCTGCTGGGGAAAAAAAAACCTCCAACGTCGAGTCGACCCGCCACAGCTTGAACGATAAGCTAATTACTTCTAATTGGCGCCATCTTCAATCCGTCTAATGGATTTGAAGGATTCCATCGCCAATTAGCCCGCTTTCACTTGTCACAAAACCAGGGGGAACAGCTGGAAGCTGTCTTCAGTGCCCCACAGGAGGAAGAACAAGAAACAGATGAGGTGATTGTAAATAGTGGCTGCAGCTAAGCTAAACTCATTGGATCGGTTCAGCTTGAAGTGACAGAATTTGTGCAATTGGTTTCCAAGGGTCGCTCGCTGCAACACTTTCTATTGGCTCTTTATGAGATAGACTGACAGGGTATCGCCTACCGATAAGCCGCGCAACAAAAACTGCCAACACGTCGGAATTCAGCAGGTGTTTAGAGACCTAATGACACGAGTTCTTACGTCTCTTTTGGTCTTGTTGAGGGCTCTTCTGGCCAACATGCCTCTGGTGTAAGCCTGCAGGAGGATCGCAGCTTGCCTCTTGCGCTGCCACTCCTTCCGGGCCAAGTGACCCCGGAAATGGGCCTGAAGCGCGATGGCCGCCTTGCGCTTAATGCGGTACTGGGTGTGGACCTGGCGCGACCGAATCCTAGCCTGTAGCCTGGCGAAGCCGTGCTGGACCTACAAATTGCCGGGACCAATGACATTGAGTCACGTCTTTTTCTTTTTCTTTACTAGTTTTTTTTACAGCAACGTCAGGGGTCAGAGTGGCGAGTCACCATTTTGAAGATTTTCCTGCCTTGGTGTCCTCTCCAGTATTTCTGAATGACAAGAGCACTCGCTCTTTGCCTGAGGAATTGTCTCCTACAAAAAAGGTTCAAGAATCATATCAACACAAAGTGGGTCAGTTTTATAATGGGAAAAAAAAGTATTCATGCGAGGGGGGGGGGGGTTTGTCTCATACCTGTATTTGAAGCCTTTCATGACTCTCTGAATAATTAGAGCCTTCCTATGAAGTTCTTTCAGTCGCTCCGTCTCCAGCATGGTGTCATGGAAGTCCTGGGGAAAGAACATAATATCAGGTTGAATTGCTGTATAATCTATTAAGGGCTGACAACAAGGTGAAGGATTGCATCAATGAAGAAAAAAAAAAAAAACACACAAGTGAAAGCACCCATTTTGTAATCTCAAAAAAGCAGTGATTCCTTACTACTGCTACGACCAAAGATAGAGACCACACAACCAACCAGCTGTTGGCCCCGCCCCCTGACACCTTATTTTTGTGCCCTTCCAAACACGCAGAAGGTCCAACAGTTTTAACAGGAGGTTGTAAACAAAGGGCTAAATATGCTGATTTCTGGAAACCTAGAGATATTTTTGTTAAACAAGGCAGCTCCACTAGAGTCTGGGGAAGATAAAGATTGGAAAATGGCTGTAATTTCTCACCATTAATCATTAAAGAAAGAGATTGGGGAATTAATATAATCGTCTTCATTTCCAGCAGGGAGATTTCCAGGTGACTATTTCTTCAACTTGTCAGGAACAAAATGCCGTATTTACTTGGGAAGTCATCTAATCAAACTTTTCCACAGCTGTATCCCCATCTGCATTACTGGTTCTATAACAGGGGGTGTTTTTGCTTTTTCCTCCTATCATCTGTTTCCATGTAAACAAACAAACAAAAAAAAATCCATCACTGATGGATCGGGCAGGACCTTGAGGAACATCTTGGTCTTGCCGGTCTTCCAGTGGCCTTTTCCTCCAAGTATAGTCTTGCAAATACTCTCGCAGGATTTCTTGACACCGTCCTGCAAAGAGCGACAGAGTTTCTGCAACCAGCTCAGCTCAAGAGGAAATTGGGGAAAACGTGTCAGGTTTTGTTCTTCCAGCTTACTTTCTTGGGATCACAGAGGCTCGTCTTCAGGAGGACCCTGTAGCGACCCAGGAACTCCTCAAAGGTGTAGCGCATGGGATAGCCAGCTTTCCGGATGCGGATGGTCTCCATCATGCCAGAGTAGCGCAGCTGACACATGCAGAGATCTCTGTCGAAGAGCTGAGAGACAAGGCGTACTTTTGAGAACATACCTTGTAGAGGAAAGGTGTGATTTTATTTCAACTTGGGTGTGGCTTTTGTCTTCACCATGGGCCTCTTGTAGTCATTCGGTTTGATGCAGCGGATAAAGAACGGTTGACAGGCAGTCAGCGTTTTCATCAGGGAGTCTAGAGACTGACGGAACTGGCCGACCAGGGTCGGGACACGTTTGTTGGTGTCCTGCATTTGCTGCGGTAGGGTTTAAAAAAAAGAAAAAACAAGGGTCAAGTCGTGGAAGTGATTGGGACCATGTGAAAGTTGGAGCTAAAGAGCAGCACTGACCCGCATGGCCATGGTGGCTGAAGTGATGACCATTTTGGGGTTGGAGCTTCTCTTGGCTGGGCTGCTGGACGGGACTTCGCCAAATGCCGCTTTGAGGAGCTTGTTGGTGGAGGTCTTCACCAGCTGGACCAAATCCGGGCTGAGCGTGTCACGGTTTTTCTCGAGGAAGCCTCAAAAGGAAGGTCAAACACGTTGAAATGAAGGCTGGAGAGAAATCTTGCCAAGAGGCTTGAGGTTTTAAATGTACCTGTGGTGTCATAGTACACAACTCCAGCAAAGTGTTGAATCCCAAACTGGGTCTCGTAACTGTTTTTGGGAGGAAGGTAAATGCCGCCTTTCCCATGGAGCTGATTGATCTTTTCCAACATGGTGGTATCAGTGCCCTGTCGAGGCAGAAATTCGAAAAAAAAAAAAAAAAAAGAACATAAACATAAAACAACTCCAACTGTGATTTTGGGGGGTTGTGGGGCGAGTCCAGACCTTTGGGAAGTGGCTCTCCTCGTCAATGAGCGCCATCATGTTCAGGGATTTGGCAGCCAGCGTGTCTAGCGTGCCCTGGTTGTCTTGGTAGTCGATGCGCGTCCACACGATGTCTTCCCGCGCGTACTCCTCCTGCTCCAACTTGAAAATGTGCCTGACAAAGAACTGCTGCAGCTGCTCGTTGGCAAAATTGATGCACAGTTGCTCGAAGCTGGCGGGGAACGGAATTCAGCCGACGTCACAAAACGCCAAACAAAAAATGTGTCAGGATGTCACAGGTGGTCGTGCAAAAACCTGTTGTGGTTGAAGTTCTCAAAGCCGAAGATGTCGAGTAAGCCGATGGACTGCTGGACCTCTTCTGCGTCCTTGTAAACGACTGAGTTGATTTTGTCCACCACCCAAATGAAAAGTTTTCCGTATATAGCCTGGAAGGACACATGGAGAAGTTTAGTGATCCCAGCTCTCACCGGGAAAAGGTAGAGCAGCGCGTCCAAGAAGAGACTGGTATGCTTAATCATGCCAGACTGAACATCTGAGAGGCCCATCTTGAGTGCTCTTAGGTGTTAGCTTGCTAACTAGTTAGTTAGATACATGACTGACGTGGCTAATGTTACCTTGAGAAAGGCGTCCTTGCCGTCCACAGCCTGGCTGATGGTCAGAGCTTTGGTCACACTTTCTCTGCTGGTCATGAAGGAGCGCTGGGTCAGACACTTCTCCAGCTTTTTGGAGTCCACCTGGTTGGTGTTGGGGACAAACACGGTCAAGGACCAGCTCCAATTGGATCCCTTTGTTTTGCATTTGAGGAGAGGAAAGAAAGGAAACCTCACACACCTCCAACAGCTTACTGGCCATGTCGAAATGGGCCGATCTGATGACATCACAGGCCTCCAGGTTGTTCACGATCGTCCCTGAGAAGGTGCGAGAACAACGTGTTTGATGAGACGATTGCGACTGTTGCCGCTATCTGAAAACATCTGAGAAGATCTTCCGCAGTGCCTTACCCTCCATTTCAACGTTTCCAAGGTGAAGGATGGCGGCCAGCAGTCGGCAGATCTCCCAGGAGTCGTTCTCAGTGAAGGTGAGGATCTTCAGCGCCGAGCGGAAGTGGGCGAACTCCTTCACGTCGTCCCGCCCCTCGCAGATGGTGCTGTTGCCCTGGTGGTGAGATCAGACGGGTGATAGCAGAGTGGTAACTTTGGCAGTGTAGCTGAGGAGCCCGACGTGTTCCCGGCATGCCGTACCATGGTCAGATACTTGTATTCGGCAGCCGTCCCCAGTGAGAGTGTCTTCTTTTGGTCAGCTGGCATTCCCATCAGCATATAGTAGAAGATGTGATAGTTTCTCTCCTCGGGCGGCTGATTGTCAGAGTGCATATGTGTTACTGCTGTCAAATTTCACCTGGTCATCAGCGCAAAACAACAACAAAAAAACACAAGGGCCCAAACCTGGCGGCACACTCTGGACTTTTCCAGTAGATACTGCTCAATGCGAGCTCCCTCAATGGCGCCACCTTTGGTGAAGTTGATGTCAATGTACTTTCCAAAACGGCTGGAGTTGTCGTTCCGGACGGTCTTGGCGTTGCCGAAGGCTGAGAGGCAGACCGAGGGTTGAGTTTTCAACATACGGGAGGAAATACGGTTTCAGTAATTGCATCGATAGTATCAAAACATTTGTTGTTGTCCTTGTTGTTGACGAGCTCGTACCCTCCAGGATGGGATTTGCCTCCAGGATCTGCTGTTCGATCCACGAGCGCTGCCCGCTCACCGCCGCCAGAAACTGCAGCATCAATTTGGTGCTCTCGGTTTTTCCTGCTCCCGACTCGCCACTGGTTAGCAAATTAAGGAGGTCGGCGAGTGAATGTGTGTTCCACGCAGCTTTTATAAATTCAAACAGATGAACAGATTTAAGTTTTAAAGTTTTACGTTTTTAAGGTGTTTTGGCAAGTTTGGTCTATCTAATTTGGAGATACTGATTTAATTCTTCCTTTAGTTCCTTTATTCAGAAGCAATGATTTACTTCTAAAGCGTGTGTATATGTTCATCTCGAAATATTTAGTAAGAAGTCAAGTTAAGTGAATATTAACGTATGTCCTAAAAAGAATTACAACTCATAAAGATTTCACACACTTGTTTCTGAACTCCACTGAGTAAATTGAATCGATAAACCTTTGCATTTTGCAGTTTTTCCTTAAGTGCATCTCATATTCACAATCACAGTGTCGGTGTCTTATCTTGGCCTCGCGCGGCCGGGACGAGCGGACAGACCTGATGACACAGCACTGGTTCTTTCGGTTGCGGCGCATGTTGAAGAAGCAGTTGTTGGCGATGGCGAAGACGTGCGGCGGCAGCTCGCCCAGCCGTCGGTCGGTGTACTTGTGCACGTGCTCGTTGGTGTAGATGGGCAGCAGCTGGTAAGGGTTGACCGCCACCAGAATGGCGCCTGTGTACGTCTGGAAACAGAGAGGAGTGTTTGGGCCGCAGTGAGTGTCTCCGTGTTTGTGTGCGTGTATGTGTGTGTGTGTGTGTGTGTGTGTGTGTGTGTGTGTGTGTGTGTGTGTGTGCGTGTCAATGAGCCACTATGGCGTCAACCAATGACCCTCCCTGACCTGCCTTTAGTCATGGCTGCTAAATGTCCAAAATGCGTGAGTTGGGAAGTTGGAGGTATGATTTACTGGGTTCAATAAAAACAAAAAGGCCTTGAGGGATGAAATCTTGTGTACCAAAAGCAGGTCAGTCAGTCGCTACAAAACCCAACAAAATACCCAAAGAAATGATTACTAAGTTTTACCTCATTGTATTCTGATTAAGTACTCCTACATATAGTGCAATGGAGCTTTTCTTTAATTTAAGTAATCTACAGCCTCACATGATTAATTAACCAAAAAAGCTCTCGGGATCTCCCGAAAACAGCATATTTAACCCTCTGTTTGCAGCCTCCATCTAAAACACTTGATTTTTAGCTTCCTGATGCTTTGTTGGACCTTTCACACGGTTCGTGGGGGAGCAAAACACGGCACTCTCAGAAGACGGAGCCAACACCTGTCTGGAGGTGTTGTCAACAATTTGGTATTGGGTGTGCGCCCATTGTGATGTCAGAAAGGGATGATTTCAAGAATTTATTTCTTTTTTCGTACACACTTCTTTGGGGATTTTGCTCATTTCTGAGACTTAACTGACTGGATGGACACACATACTGTTTGTTATAAAACAGACAGAAAACACAAAGCCCCATCAAGTGCGGGTCAAAGACGGGGACGTTTCTTCCCCCACACAGCTTTGCAACACACAACAAAATGGTCCGATTGATAATTGAATGGGCCGTTGCAGCGGCGGAGCAGAGAAACACTGAGAGTGGACACTCTCTGTCAACAGAGGCTCGTTTAGTCTCTACGGAGACAAACGACTCGGTGATAAAACAGCAGGGCAAAGTCTCGCGCGCTCAGTGACAGCGCTGGAGGGAGGGGCGGAGCCCAAAAAGGCCAGTAAGCGTTTCCACCGCGGGGGTTATGGAGCTCATAAAAGAAGGGCGACTCAAGTGGTGGCAGCGGCGACACCTACGTAGATGTGGCCCTCCTTGTGTCGCACCAGCAGGTTCCTGAGGAGCCCCTCCTCGCTCAGGTCGCCCAGCCGGATCATGTCCTCCACGCCGGTGACCGAGGTGGGGTGCATGGGCCGCAACACCCCCTCCATCTTCTTGGTGATCTTGTGCTCCTGTGTTAAAAAAAATAAAATAAAATAAAAAGTCCCTGTTAGGATCTCTGCGGTAGAAGCAAACACACGACACATTTGGAGGAGGAAGTCGTACCTTCCCATCGTCGTCGATTAGCCTGAGCTGCCCCGTATCGGTCACCGTGACCTCGGCTCCGATCGGCACCCCGGCGCTGGACTTCAACCAGACAAAATCCCCCTGAGATCAGATGGGATCAGAAGGAATGAGACCGGATTGAGGACGATCTGGATACTATTGGTGTGTAAATACACGAATGGCCGAGGTGCGACCGTACCTTCCTCAAATTCAGCATGACGGCAACATGAACTGCGGCGGAAACGGATGAATAAACACGTTAGCAAGTCAAAAACACTCTGAGCTCTACAGAGACACAAAGGTTTAAAGAATGTATTCCTGACTCCTTCAAGTCATTTAAAGAGGAAAAAGGACACAGTTGTCCCGCTGTTAAACACACACAAACACACACAAATTCACAAGACGATTGAAACACATTAAAACGAAAAGATGAGTGGCCCCTGGCGAGGTCTCTTACCTCAGAAGGTGGTGTGTAGAAGCTCGGAGGTCTCCAGGGGGGGAAATCTCACACTGAATCGCTGCGAAGCAGGAAGCACCGAGGCCACTTTATGGCCCGTTGACTTTGCTCCTGCTAATGTGGAGCCGCCCATGGAGAGCCTGACATGCCTGACGGGAAAGCACGTTGACCTGCTCCCTGTGCATCTAGTGCAGCAGCTTTGGGCCTGTGGAGATTCTTCTGTTTCTAGGTATATTGGATGAAGGGCTTTTCTTCTGCGCAACAACTCAGAAAACCTGACGTTTGACCGGTGACACTAACCTTCAGGTGTCTGTAGTTAGCCTGTTAGTCTCTTTGTCTGAAACAAGAGGGTTGAGTATTTTGGTTCATTTTTGCTTCTCTTTTTTTTCTTTTTTTGCCAAACTTTAGATTATTTTCACTTTTTTTGCAAACTTAATTGAATGGGTCAATTTACAGACCAAGAAAAACTGTGGTTGCAAGCAGCTCTTTAAAGGACTTTCCTGGAAAGGGTCACATGGTCATTACGACAACGTGGACATTTATGGCTTCGGCAGATAAAGGAAAAATGGTGACGATCTCCCTCTGGCGCTGTGACTCGTCGGACTCGTGGGCCGGTTCGAAGTGACCTGAAGTGAAACAAGTTTCACCGACGTGCAAAGGGGGAGAACCAATCATCACGCCTCTCTTTTCCTGATCGGTAAACAGCCTTCCGTGAGTCCACGACCACCAGCTCCGCACCGCAATCGTGTCGTAAACAGCAGATTAGGTAGAGGTGTGAGGGGAACGTGACTGAGCGAAGCAGCTCAAACCACCGTAACACTGTCGGTGAGTCGAGGTTACAGACGCTGGGATAACTTGGGCGTCTGGTTCAGCAAAGTTTTCAGTTCATCTGACCGAAAAAACAAGAGAAGCGTCCACAGTTCAGCATGTTTGGCCCGGTGTTTGCAGCCTCTTGCCAAACCTGATATTTGTTGGACCTCCCACATTTGTTAAGGAGAAGGCGGCGTCAGAGGGCGGAACCCACACTTGGCTGGGGGTGTGGCCACCAACCTGTCAGAGATGCCTACTCCCTTGGTGATGTCACAAAGAGCTGATGTCTAAGACCAGAAAATAGCATCAGTGTCGGCCAATAACACGCTGTGCTCACTATTGAAGCACAACCTTGCAAGTTTCTTGAATCTGAGAAGAAGAAATGTCAATATTCAAATTGTACGTTATTGTTTAAGTATCTTTACTATAATTACACAGACAAAAACAATGTACAATAACTGGATGTTCCAGGCTCACTTCATTTCAGTGGTGTCACACTCAGTAAAATGAAGCCACGTTGCGCTGCGGCACACAGCGGGTGTGTCGTCGAGTACAAAACCAGAAAAGAACGGAGTCAATGGAAAAAAAAAAAAACACATTTACATTGATTTACATGAATTTAGTCCAGCAGTACAATCACACAAAGACACTCGCTTCAAAAACAATCCACATTCTAAACAAAACAAAAGAAGGTATTTCTCTTGAAACACCACAACAAAATTTTTGGATTGAGATTATTCTTCAATTTTCATCTGGAGCTAAATTGAGCATCATGGTTGTGGACGATGACAAATCATTTATTGTTTCTGGTATATTATTAACTCATACTTTTTTGCACCACAGCAAGTTCTTCCTAATGTTTTTTTTTTTTCAGTATTCATGTCAAACCTGGTAAGTCATTCATATTATCTGGAATACAACTACACTCTTGGTTAACCTATATTAGAAAGAAAACATAAAAAGAAACAATAACCAGGGGGCAGGATATTTGTCCATAGTTTTTTCTTCTTCTTTTTTTTCAATGCGCCAGCGTTCCTCCGACCCTGTTCTTTTCACAGACACCAACAGAATGAAGGCACAGATCAATGAGAAGAGCACAGTTGAGATTCGTCTATGTACACACAGCTCGCTGCGGGGTTTCGCGTCAACGTCTCTGGCCGGTTGGGTTGGGTTGGGTTGGGTTGGTCCTCGTCGCTGAGACGCCTCCATCTCAGCACGCATTGACCTGCAGGTGGCGCCAAAACCCGGCAAAAAGATGCACAACTCCGTTCAAGCGCAGTCTGGGCAACATCAGTCAGAACTTAAGTTAGTACAAAAAAAAAAAAAAAATGGCCAGGTCAAAAAATAATAATAATAATAAAGAAGGTGGGGGAGGGGAGGTTGGTTGGTTGGTTGGTGATACGGCCGCCGTCCAGCCAGCTGCTCGAATGCAACCAGTAAAAGTACCACGATCACTTTGTGCGCTGGATCTGGGGTGAGAACCTATTTCCGCCGGGCCGCCTCGCAGCGTCCCGTCCGAGGCCCCCCCCCCTTCCCTCCGCCCGGCCGCTCGGTCGCCCAGGGGGCCGACCGAGAGAGAGAGAGCAGGAGAGAGCGAGGCTGCCACTGATTGTATGCGGGGCCAATCTTCTTAGCACCAGGTTGTGGAGCCGCTCGCTCCCGCGCCTCACGCTCGCTCCTTGCGCTTCAGCTTGGACGACTTCTTGACGGCGCCGTTCTTGTTGAGCAGCTTCAGCACTTTGTCCTTGTGGTCCAGGACCTTCATCATGGTGTCCCTGGCCTCCGTCACCTGGTCCATCACCAGCTTGCAGCGCTGCATGTTGCCCTGAGGACAAAGGAAAAAAACAGCGTCAGGGTGGGGGGGGCAGCGCAGAGAAAATCAAATGTGCTGAATAATTTACACATTCTGCTCTTAAAACAAAACAAAAAAAACACATAAAACGTGAATAATAGACGAGGAAATTCCTTTCCTTCGACCGACTGGGTCACAGTTTTTGGTGCTTCACAGTAGAGACTTTTCAAAGCACAAATCCTCCACCTTGTTGGTCGTGAAATCAAAAGGATGTCACTGGTATTAAGCTTTGCTCTAGTTTAGTTCAGCCCCTGCTGGGCCATTGTGTGATGGAGATGGAGATTATTTTGGATGTTAGCAAAATATTTTGGATAAATGAATTGAAATAAACTGGCTTTTCTGAAGAATAAGAAAGGCCAATGACCAATTTAGAACACTCGCTTCACAAACAATCCACATTCTACACAAAAACAAAAAAAGGAATTTTTCTTTAAACACCCCCAACAACATTTTGGATGGAGATTATTCTTCATTTTTTTTTTCATCTGGAGCTAAATTGAGCATCGCGGTTGTGGACAGTGGTTGATCATTTATCGTAAGGCAGAGATTTTGAAAGAAGCTCTGCTTGCTACCTGGATGAGCTCGTTGATGCGGTGAAGGTCGTCGTCGGCTCCGGCTCTCTTCTTAGGAATCAGACCCTCCTGGAGGTTGGAGAGGCGGCTGTACACGTCGTGCTCCAGGCTCGACTGCAGGAGGGAAATACGGCAAAATCAATCAGAGCTCACTGAGACCAACGCACACTTGTGGCACGATAATCCATTGACTGCCAATATTTCTTTTCAAGGTGATGGGAACAAACTTAAAACTGACCACCAAAACAAGGAGACACCTCCTGTGACTTGTTGACTCATTTTATTTTCTGTGTTTTATTATTTTTTTTCTTCTTCTTTAAAGGTTCTTTCTTTCTTATCTTATTTTCAAATTTTTGCATATTCGAAATAAATTAAAAAGTAGAGAAAAGAAAAGTTGTGGGACTGACCAGCTGCCGCAGCTGTGCGGCACACAGGTGGATTTTCCACCCCTGCGCTCTGCAGGCCACTCCTCTCTGATTGGCCATGTCCTGCAGCGAGCCCTTCTTCTCCTCTGTGTGGGCGGAGACAAACCGTTCACTCTCTCTGAACTCGAAGCGACGACAATGAAATTCATTCTGAAATTCACCCTGCGACGAGGGTGGAGCAGCTCACCTTTGACCCTGATGTCGCTGTACCGCTGGAAGTGGTGGTAGGCGGCTTTCCAGGGGTTGCGGTAGTGGCGCAGGAGCGTGACGGGCGGGCGCGGCCTGACGGGGACGTAGCGCACTCCTTCCTCGTCTGCGGGACAGGCGTGAAGGAAGGAAGGAAGGAAGAGAGGGAGGGAGGGATGAAGGAAGGAAGAAGGGGGAGAAGTTAACGACGGAGGCGACGGCGAGGGCGGCCGGGGCGGCGGAGCGACACGCACCCACGTATTCCCTGGGCGGAGACTCGCGGCGCTCCGAGCGCACGCTGACGGGCCGGCCGGGCGCCTTCTCCTCGTCCGTGCTGTTGGTCTCCACCATCTCGCTCTCCTCCGTGGAGATGACGTGCTGCTGCTTGCGGGGCTTCTTCCTGGGGGAGGCGCCGGGGATGAGATCCCCCGGGGCCGGGGCGCCGAGGGCGGAGGCCTGAGCGGCGACGGCCTGGCCTGACGACAAGCCGGGGTTGGCGTCTGGAAGTGAACAAGGAGTGTCAATGCACAACGCTGAGCCGTTGCACCGCTTTGCAACTCCTCCTCCGATGATGATGATGAGACGGTCGACACGTTAAATGTTGCAGTGTGTTTTCTTCTTGTTTTGGTTATGTTGTTGCTATGGACAGAAATGAATCTTTTTTTTTCTGATTGATTCAAGTTCCTTGATGAATTTTAAATTCACTTTCCCAATGGTTTTCTAGCAATAGTCAGCTTTAAAAAAAAAAAAAAAGCATCATTTCTAGCAGGAAGCTAAATCCCAGGCTTCTCATTAGCAACATGCGGTTTTCTGGATATTTTATTAGATCTTATCTGGTTGGAGGTTGCTCCGCCAGGGTCTGAGAGTGACAAGCTCCTCACCCGGCTGCGACGTGTCCATGCTCTCCGCCTCCTGCTTGATCTTGACGTCGGGGCAGGCGGAGCTGGCGGCGCAGGCGGCCGTGCTGCTGGCCGCCGGCTGCGTGGGGGAGGCCACCGTGTTGGCCATGGAGGCCGGGACCGGGGGGGTGACCGCCATGGCGGCGGGGAGGGCCGAGAGCACGGTGGAGGGCTGGGAGGGGGGCACGGGCCCCGGCGTGGCCAGCATGGTGGGGATGGCCTGGGCCAGGTGCTGCGGGTTGGACGACACCTGCTGCTGCTGCTCGCCGCCCTGGGAGGGCAGCGCCTCCACCGCCGCCATGACGGGAGGGCCCACCGCCATGTGCAACTCAGCCTTGGGTTTCACACTGGAGGAGGAGGAAGAGGAGGAGTCAAGTTGCAATCTCAAACCTAAAGGCGGAGATGCGTAGAAGCTGTGCACGGAAGGGCTGTGCTCACCCTGCAGGTCGAGGAGACCCCGCCCCTCTCACCCCACTGTCCATCCTCCCACCACCAGGTTCACTGGGCTGAGCGGGGATCAGGTTCTTACGAACACAACTGGAGCACAAATTAAAAATAATAATAATAAAAACAATGAATTTTTTTCTTTGTTTACAACTAAAGACGTAGCGGTAAGAAGATTTCACATCACGATTACTGTGACCAAAATTATCACGATTATCATTATTATCAGGGTATTGTTGAAATGTATTCAATGTTAAAAAAAAAAATTTAAAAAGTACTTATACACACACTGAAATCATTTAACCAAGTTTTATTCTGAAAACACAATGAAAAGAACAAGAAAGGACTTTTTTTTTTAACACGGAACATTGTTTTCCGTTTGGAGTTAAGCATACAGCAACAGATTTCAACATAACACCGGCATCCGGAGCTACGACAAGTTTATACCTTTAGCAGCGGAACTTGATTTTAATGATCATGAAAATTTGAAACGGTAATACTAACCGCCAGACCTTTTTACCACGGTGTATCGTTTTACCGGTAGTCGTTACATCCATATTTGCAACAGAACAGTCCAGTCCAGAAAAATGGTGCTTTTTCTTTTTAATATACTTTAAATATTTAAATAGAAACGAGAAAAAGATGGAAGAGAGACAAATGTAGTTTTACTTCCTAAAAGTTTCAGAGGTCAGAGGTCAGGTGGACTCACCCTTCGTTAGCAGGCTTCTTGCGCAGGATGCTTGGTCTCGGGGAGGAGACCAGGGTGGGAGTTCCTCCCACTCCTCCCTGGGCGTGCGCCTGCACCATGGTGGCCACCGGCTGCGTGGTGCCGAATGTGCTGGTGATGGGGCTGGCGACAAAGCCCTCGGCCAAAACGACACCTGGGCCACAGGAAGGGGCACAGAGGGGCTTAGCAGCCAGCGGGCGGCTCAGTGGGAAAAACTCACCGACGCCGTTTGGTTGTGGAGTTACCGGGTTTTGCTTCAGCCTGGCCCTGCTGCTGCTGCTGAGTGACGATGGGCGCCGGCTGGATGCCCTGCGCCGGAGACGACGTGTGGAGCGACTGCACGCCGATGGGCGCCTGCTGGATGCCCTGAGCGGAGATGGACGCCGGCTGGATGCCCTGGGTGCTGATCTGCGCCGAGGGCAGCCCGATCCGGTCCACCGCCATCAGCTGCATGTGGTTCAGGTGGACGGTGGTGGCCACGCCCACTCCAGCCTGGGTGGGCAGTGCTGAACTGGGAGCTTGAGGGGTCACTGGTGAAGGGAGGGAGCGATAGACGGAGAGAGAGAGAGAAAAAAAAAGATTTTTGATTTTGAAAGATAGCATTTAATTGCCTCTCTTATTTACATTCCTCACACAACACACAGCTCAGAGAGAGAAGAGACAGAGAAAGAGAGAAAAAGAGAGAGAAGAGGAGAGAGAAGAGAGAGAAAGAGAAGAGAGAGAAAGAGAGAAGAGAGAGAGAGGGGGAGAGCGAGAGAAAGAAGAGAGAGGGAGAGAGAAGACAGAAGAGAGAGAGAGAGAGAGAAAAGGAGAAACTCAGTCTCATCCTGTTCACTTTCAACTGCTGTTCTTTTCCTCCTGAGACTGAGATGTGGTCGTGCTCACCAGGGTACTGACGGATGGTGGACACGGTGCTGCTGATGGGTGTGTAAGTGTGTGTCAGAGGGTATGAGGAGGAGTAGGAGGCCGGCAGGAAGTACTGGAACTGCACTGGTACAGAGGGCCTGCAAAGGAAACGAGACTCTTGTCATTGTCTTTAGTTCCCAACTGAACCTCTGAGGAGCAAAACTTCTAAAATGAAAATCAAGAGAAAAAAAAAAAAAACAACTCCAGCTGTTTCCTTGTTGCTATCTAACCCTGTTACAGCAAAACACATAAAGAAATAAAATCCATTTAAATGTGACAAAAACTCTAGACGTTGACAGAGCCAAACTAAACAAAAGCAACGACGCGTCAGCTTGAGGAGCCAGACAAGGATTTGCCACCGCCAGCGTGCGCTCACCTGTTGTCGCTCCGGGCCTCCATGGTGGCCGGGTTGGGGGACGAGCGGTGGCCGGGGATGGGGATGAGGTTGGCTCTCTCTCCGGGGTAGTCGGGCTGCACGCGTGAGGAGGAGTGGGTGATGGGCTGAGGGACCACTTTGGCTGCACGGGGGGGGGGAAAGTTTGGATTAGAAAAAAAAATCAGAAGAACAAGAATCAAATCTGACACGCAGCCAACAATGTCCCGCTGAGGAAACCGCACAGCAGCGTCAGATGCAGGACGGGACGCAGCAACGCTCACCGACGGGGATGGCAGAGGTGGTGACGGCTGTGGCGTGAGAGGAGTGTGACGCCATCGTCATGGTGACAATAGTGTTGCTGGTCATCTGAGAGTGTGCAGAACCTGGGCACAAAGACAACACAGGTTGAACAAAGCCGTGAGGAAATTCACTCTGCTTCGTCTGCGTGCGTGCGCGTTGCGAACGACGTGGTCACCTATTGTTGTCGTCGACGGCACGGTGTTGGTGGCAACAATGGGCGCCACGGTTGCCGCAGCCACCGGCGTGACGGGGCTGAAAATGGGCTTCTGTGGGAGGCGAATTGACGACAGGGAGAAACAAAATCTCAATTACACATTCGTTTCACTGAGCGGCTGTGAATTCTTGAGGCTCGACGCCACCGAGAGGCAGTCACCTGCGTCATGGTGTGAGGAGGCTGCGGCTTCTGAGCGCCGATGGCCGGGTGAGACGGCAGCGTGATGCGGGTGGCCGTGTCTCGGGACGCCTGGGAGCGCTGGATGCCGACGGTGGCCGAGGGCGAGTGGATGGTCAGGCCAGGACGACTGGAAGGAAAACGTTTACAGCATGGAGTCCGCGTCCGAGAGGTTTGACAAGTGCAAACAGTCGGGATGTCCCCGTCCCATCCAAATGATCGGATCGCATGACGGTTTAGCATATTTTTATTAGATCTGCGTTCAAACTTCCCGATCCAATCTTGAACTACAGGTACTACCCAGAAAACTAGAATATCCTGAAAAGGTTGTTGTATTTCTTCAGCTTAAAAGGTGTATGTGGCCCTGCGATGAACTGGCGACTTGTCCTGGGATAGGCTCCTGCAGACCCCCGTGACCCTGAGCTCGGGACTAAGCGGGAGATTTTGCGAGAATTACGGCTTGTGTGCTTGACATCATTCAATGAAAACACCTGCAAATCGCAATTGTACTTTGTCGAAATTTTTTAAATATCGCTTTTCTTTTGTGAAAAACTGGAATGGAAACGCAGCTTATTTCAGCCGTGTGGCGATTCTACGAGTTGGAAGACGAATGCAGACCCGCAGCAAAATGCAAAGTCTGTAGGCTAATGGTTTCACGTGGTGGCGGCCACAGAGCTTCCCATAACACAACTCATTTAATTCTGCATCTCAAGAAACAGGAAGCAGAATAGAAGGAATACAGCGCTGCTACCGAATGAACTGCTGGTTTGAAGCAGTGGACGCTGCTCGCTAGTTAAGCAGTAGTAGCAGTTAGTAGCTACCGAATTCAGCAGTGCACACATGACAGAGGATGTGCTTCAGGCAATCAGTCACATGCTGCAGGAGTGGAGGCTTGAGAAACAGCGAGTCCATGTAATATTTTGCAATAATGCGCATAACATGAAAAAGATGATGGATAACATCACCTTTTTCATGTTAAGCCTTGGTTGTGCGACCACACTCCAACTACACAAGGTCTACGATGTTTTTACTGAGCAAAAAGTAAAGTCATCAACAAGTTCTGATTGCACTTTGAAAATGATTGTACTTAATTTATAAGCACAATATTACATCATTACTTCTTATTTCATTTACATGTTTTACATAGTTTGCTCACCGTGTTTTTCAATTTGTAAAATAAACAGTACGGTGAGGAAAAGCAAAGCACGGATTGTTCACTTAAGCAAACAATCCAAGACATAAGTCTGAATCCAGTAGATTCAGTTTATTCAAGGTAAGAAAAAAGATTGGATCGGGGAAAAAAATCGGGATCGGCAATCACGCATCATAAAAAAAAATAATAATAAAAATCAGGATCAGAGCGGTACCAAAAAAAATGTGATCGGGACAACAATTGCTTAGACAACATGTTCAGGGTGAAAACTGTCTTTCACAAAGTCTGCTCAGCTGGATGCTGCTACAGTCTATGTTGCTTTCGAAAAACAGAAACAAAAAAACCCTTCTTACCCATGAGCCGCCTCTGCAGAGTGGGTCGCAGCGGGGTTGATCACCGGAGAATGGGTTCTTGTGGCCGAAATGGGAGCGACTACAGTCGGCAGCACGGCTGTAGATGTTGTAACAGCTGGGCGGGACTGTGGAGCGAGAGGTTGTTATAGACCTGCTCCATTTACATTCTCAACATTTTTGACATTTACGCAGCAGGCACCTGGATAGTCTGGTGGATGATGTGCTGCACGGTGGCCTGACCGGGCCCTGCGCCTGCTCCGGTGGCCGGCCGGAGGACGGTCTTAGCGCTGGACATCACCGCCGCTGCTGCAGCGCCTGCAAGACACAACAGAGACAGATTTAGCTGAGCTGCAGCCGTCCACCAGCTGGTCTGACATCAATCCTGCGTACATACCTCGAGGTAAATGGGAGGTGAAGGTCTGCGGAGGTACAGTGGGAGCTCCGATCTGCAGCGCAGGAGCGCTGCCCCTGATGATCTGAATGTTTGCTGGCATCAGGTGGTGCAAGTTGCTGGAGTGACCCTGAGACACAGGCAGAGCAGCGCAGGCAACTTTAGCAGTATGAGTAATTAGGGTTGTCACAAGAACCGATACTTCCAATACCGGGTCGATACCGACACAAAAGAAATACTGGATAGTGGCTTCAATACCAGGCTTCTACTCTGTCTCCCAGTCGCTCCCTCATGGTAATAAAGGTTTAACGTAATGTAACAATACGGTCTGCCTGCGTCATTGTACGTAAGGTGACACTATGAGAAACTGTCTGACAGTCCCTTACTTTACGCTATTTAAACTAAAGGTTTTGTTTCCTTAACAGTGTCAGTGTGATCCAGACCAGGAGAAGCAGGAGGAAAGTCACACATGAACGCAACCAAAACTCAGACGCTGTTATGGCTGAAGCTGGGATACTAGAGGTTTTAGTTAAGTGAGATCAGGCTCCACACCACTGTTGTTTTGTTATTTATTTCCATATTTATAAGAAGAACAATATTCTTTGAGGCCACTGCTGTTCTTTTTTGAATGCATAGTTACCCTTTGGCAGTTGGTATTGCAATTTAAATTCTGTGCAAAAAGATGTAGAAGCACTGTAATGTTTGAAACTGTTTCCAATTAAAAAGAACATGGGTTCTTTTTTTATTTTTTTAATCATGGTATCGAATTAGTATCAAGACTTGTGGAAATTCACGGGTATTGGTATCGACCACTGAAATTCTGGTGTTGTGACAACCCTAGCAGTAACAGTAGTAGGAGAGAGAGCGAGAGCGAGAGAGAAAAAAACGCCATGAACTGAGCGACTGTTCTGCAGCACTTACTTGCTGGCCACTGATTGTTGCCACGGGAATAGATGGAGTTGTAGTGTTGCTCTCAATGGTGACAGTGATGTGACCAGGGACTTTAGGGGGGATGGGGATGTGGCCCTGGTTGGAAGCTGGCGCTGGGGCAATGAGACGGCTCGGCATCGGAGACTTCAGGACAGCCTGCAGAAGAAAAAAAAATGTAATGTTGAACACATTTAGCTCTATTGTAGGGTTGGTTAAAGAAAACACTGCAGGAATAAATACATAAAACAAACTCCCGTCAAAGGAAGACAGAAAATGTCCAAACTTGTTGCATTCTGCACTAACCTCTGTTTAATTACCAACACATTGTTTTTGAGCCATTTGAACAACAGCAGAAGTCAAATAATCACCTTCATCTGTCCCTCGGTGAGGACAGCGGGCTGACCCTGCGCGAGGTGGACAGGGGGGGCGGCCACGGTCACCGGAGGGCCGGGCTGGATCGGGATGGCTTGGGGGGCGGCTTGTGGTTGCCCAAGCGCCTGCACCTGTGGGTAGGGTCTGACCACCATGGTCTCCTGCTTGTCATCTCTGAACGCCGCCGGTCCCCCTCCGCCTCCTCCGGCCGGCGGGTGATCCTGCTGGCCGTGTTCAGCATCGCGGCTGCCGTCGGTTTCTCCACCATCTGGATGGGGGGTGGAAACAAAAAGGCGAAGCGTTCACGGACGAACCCCGGTTTCCAATCGTGAAATCAAATATCCCGCAGTAAGACGTTTACCTTGTGCGCTGGACGGCTGATTGACAGGAACGAGGTTAGCAGCTGTGACGGTAGCGGGAGAGATCTGAGGTGTCCCTCCGCTGGAGGCGGGCATTCCGTGTCGGGAAAATTGCTGGGAGCTCATGTTAGCAACTTGTGACCTGAAACGTTATCAAGGGCCGTGCATTACTACCATCGTTCATTCATACACACGGTGCGGAGATCTTGCACGTCCTAAGTCAGGGGGGATGAACGCTTTCCGCATCTCAAACCTGCAACAACGGGCTGCGACAATAAAAGCCACACGTCCGAATTTAACCCTTAGCGAGCAATGCAGGGACACTAACAGGTTGTGTGGAGAGATTAATTTCGGCCATCGATTTAACGGAACCAAGAGCAATACAATCACATGGAGCAGATAAGATCCGTAAACATTATCCACTACAGGGAGGGGGGCGAAACCAAGAGTGAACCGGAGCGTTGACTTGATGGGGCAACAACATGACAAAACTGCTCGACAACTGTGTCGGTGATTCTTTAATATTGCGTAAATTAGCATACAACCGCAATTTCCCCGCTGCCTACGAGGAACCGGTGCATGCGGTATGTAATCGGTGTGATATTTTTACGGTCGAGCGCATTTTGAGAACTAAAACGCTGCCGTGTTGGCTAGCTACCGTGGCTAACTTAGCGGCAGGCTAACGCTAGTCCGGGTAAACCCTGATGCCGCCTGCTTTTGTAGGCTAAAATGCTCAACTTTCCAGCCGGCACAGCGACGTAAACTAAATGAGTGAAACACAGAAACACGCTTCGACGTGTGCAGAAATGTTTACCGTAAAGTGAAGTTACGAGGCAATGGTCGTTTGGTGGATTACAATTTTTTCCATCCGTCTTTTCTTTTTTTTTCCAATATCTGTAAACCGGAAGAACGCTCGGCGAAAAGCTACATCCCCCCGTTTCCATTCACCAATCAGAGAGGAGGTTTCCGGGTCTCCGACCAATCACAGCTTGGGCAAAGGTTTAACCAATGGCGCGAGACAAAGCAAAAGGGTCGGGAGGGGAAGGAAAAGGGGTGGACCCTCGTCGACCCGCAACAGCACAGTCACGTGATCAACGGAAACGGCCGAAAAAGGAAGCCGCGAACTGCCCGCCTGCTAGAAACCGTCGACGTAAACAAGTTAGACAAGGAAGGACGTTTCGACGTTTTGTTTCCAACTGAGAAGCAGTAGTATGTCCATTTTTTCAACGCGGTGTGTTTACATTCAGTTTCGTCTTTTTGACGAAGCAGCCAATGTTCAATGTATATGTATGTTCAATGGAATGCAAAACGTTGTGTATCGTCATACATGTGGTCCAGCCCTATGCTTCTAGAATAAAAAGGTTTGTTAAAGGGGCGCTGTTTTTGTTTGGTGTCTACACCCTGCTGAATTCCCTCCGTATGCCATGTGACCATCGCTTGTACGGATTCCCGCTTAGCAAAGCGATTGGCTCAATTGCTTTAGGAAAAAGAAAAAAAAAACTCAACCCGAGACCTCTGCAATACCGCCAGTTGAACACCGGGTGGCAGTAAGCCTTCCCCAAAAGGCAGCGTGTTTGTTGAAGAGTATTTGGGCCCTCTTGTGGCTAAAATGGACAAAGCATTTTAAAGAGTGGCTCGTCAACGTGACCTTTTCTCTTTTCCAAACTCACCTCACTTCCAGTTTAAAGCTGTAGCCGTTATTGTGTGATGTTTGAACTTCTGAGCAACTACTTTTCAAATTTCTTTTGTTTTAATAAAGCCTGCTCCTCCCTGCTTACTGTGAATAACCTTCCACATGAGTTTAAAACTGCAAAAACGAAGTGGTGTTTTAAAAAAAAAAAAGAGAGAGGAGCCAAGACCAGCCTTCTGCTGTTGTCACCATCCTGGAGAGGTATCTGTGCCCTTTGTGGCATCACAAAGGGTGGTCTTCCACAACTACAGTATGTTGTAACCACGGTTTAGTTTTATTTTTTTTTATGTTTATTTACGTTTTTTTTATTTGAAGTATGACGTAAGACGCAGCACACGTAACGCGTATGGAGCGGCGATAATGAGTGCAGCTGCAAGCGGTCAGGGCAATAGTCATCGCTCCAGCAGGTGCGTGTTTTGGTTGACACGGTCGGTGTGTGCGAGGACTCATTCGGAGCTCGGAGCACGGTAACTTTTATTAATTTTCCGTGAAATTCCAACTTCAGATGTTTTAGAACTCCAAGTGCAGCTACTTCTTTGTTGGGTTCTAGATTTTAACGTCCACTGTCGCATGTTCCCAGAAGCGAAGCGTTGCTTATTGTGAGCGCAACTCAAGACGATCTCCAGAAACTGCGACAATATATATAAATAGAATTTTTGCAGCGTGAACGTAACCAAAAAGAGTTTGGAATATTGTTCACTAAATCACTAAATCGATGATGATGATGATGATGATGATGATGACAAATTATGTGCACACAAACATTATTTTTTCTTGATCGGCCGATTATGTATATGTTGTACATAAAACAACTCTTCAAATGCATTCTGGTATCCGAGTTTCGTTCAGTCTGCATCTGATCGGTCTAAATATTCCCTCCTGTTAGTCTTCCTAGAACAATCCCTTTAAAAAACAAAAAAAATCTTCTGATTGCATTGTATATGCTACAATATGTTTAGCACTCACGTTCTAAAAAGAAAAATGGAACAGGGTGAGAAGAAGACAACTTTTGGAAGTTGAAAGACAGCATAGATGGAGCACACTGGCAAAGGGAATGTGGCTCAAATGGGACCGTTGAGACTGAAGGTAGTTAAGATGCTATCAAAACCCTCAGGACGTCATGACGCTGAATTTTTGTAGGGATTTTATCTCTGCATGATCAGTTTGTTCTCTTCTGCCAAATGGTCACAAAAAAATGATTAACTCCCAGTTAGTCAGCTGATGAATTATGGGTTTCCGCTGTGACCAAATAAAAGAGTTGTTTTAAAAAACAAACAAACAAAATACCCACAAAGCTCAGCAGACCATCGCAATATGAGTTATGGGACATTGTGCAACAAATTCAATACGAAGACACACACGCAAATAAACAGACTCCGTCCACTGCAAAGAGTTCTTTACTTGATTATCAAACAAGGAATGACTTGGTGGAAAGTCTTGCAGATTTTTATATTTATCTCGCTGTCAGGCCTTAGTTTCCAAGCATGTGACGCAGTGTGAAACCAGCCATGCTAAACTGTGATCATCTCCAAGACATGGTGGTGGTGTCAGTGTTCCCATAAGTCACAGTGCCAAACAAACACCAACGAATGAAAAAATGCGTTTTCCTCTTCAACAACAGTCCTACAAAGATCGCACAACCAGAAGAGCTTTTTGCAGTTTATTGCACATGTTCTCTGCAGACACAAGAGGTTTTAATATTATTGTTCAAAATACAAACACAAGTTATGAAGGTATAATCATATACAGGCAGGGTCACAGCCTTCGAAATCCGATCAGAAACACAGATTGTTTCCTTGTGCTCGTTATCTAACGACCTGCACAGAAGACATTTAGAATCATTACTGCTTTAAAAAAAAAAATTCATTAATTCAGGACGACAGAGGTGGAAATATTCAACATTTCAAAAGGTCAGAAAAAAAGCATTAGAAATATGAAAATTGTTTCTTTAAATGTAACAGACTGTAAGACTTCCCTACCAGGCCCATTTCTTTTAATGACCCCAGACTGTTTATGGGAACAAATTTTTTTTTTTTCTTCCAAAAAAAAGAAGATAATAATTTCAACATGCAATCAAAATGTGAGATAAATAAGAGTTCCATTGAGTATCTTGGGCTTCCAGACAGAGATGGAGGAGAACGCAAGGAGGAACCAGAGCTCGAGTCTTCAGACCAGAGTGAGGATAAAGGAGGCCAAGCCTGGTCAGAAGCTCCGTCGTCGTCTACCGCATTCCCGCCGCCAGCTTCTCCATGGCGGCCTTGCGCTCCTCGGCTTTCTGCTGCGAGCGGCGCAGGACGTTGCGCAGCTCCTGCAGGTGGTCCAGCGTGCCCACCAGCTCGCCCTTCACCGTCTTCATCTGGCTCTCCAGCATCTGCGTGTGATGGAGGGAGTTCCTCCTGATGCGCCGGCTTGAGCGCACCTTCTCCTCCAGGTCCTCCACTGCCGCGGAGCAGAGCACGGCCACACCAAACAGTGAGTGTTAGAGCAGTGTGTGTGTGTGTGTGTGTTTGTGTGTGTGTGTGATCTATACCTACCCATGTTGTCCTGGTAGCTCTGGCTGTCCGCCACTGCCGACTCCTTCTTCTTCTCCAGGAGGCCCCTGGTGTGCTCCAGCATCTTCTCCATCTTGACCAGCTCGCTCGCCTTGGTGTCGCTGTCCCGTCGCATTTTCAGCTTCTCCTGCTCCCTCTGGCTCAGCTCGCTGTTGTACCTGCTCATAGTGGTGGAAGGTTCTTGAAAGCGGTTCCACAGTCCGGGCGGCAGTAGCAGCACCTTGCAACCCTTGTACAGCCCAACCGGCCGCCCTCAACTGGGGGGAGATGGAGCCTCGGTGGTCGGAGCCTCGGCGGTCAGATCCTGGCGCCCAATGAGCTTCCTGCCTTTGAAATGAAACACCTCCTTGTTTGTTAGCGCGTGAACTGCTCGGTCGGACTGGCGTTCGGGACCTTTTTTTTTTTTTTTTATAGAGCACAGCCTCAGAACATAACGGTATCTGGAAACAGTCGCCTCTCAGTGTGCTGCATTACAACAGCAGAGTCATGAGGTCTGTTTCACACAGGGCCCTCGGGGGCCCAGGCGGGCTCATTTAGCTCACGGGTGACAAAGTTCTGATGGGGAGCAGATAAAACAGAGGCAGGCTGAAAAGAAGAGAGACTGGAGAGAAAAGATCCACCTCTGGGCCTTTCGACACACTGTCAGCAGAAGAAGAAAAAAAAATCCCAGATTCTATTTTTAGATTCTTATTTTGCATCCTGGAGGAAAAAATGTAGTGTTTCTAAAACAGTTTAAATCTGTCGTCAGCACAAAATGTAACTGCAAAAAAAAAATCCTAAACTAAAGATGTGTGTCTCTCTCTGGATATTTCATTCTGCAGCTCAAACGGATCACCACCACGCCACCGCCGCTGGTGGAAATGTGATAATTAAAGCCCTGCGAGACGCAGTGTGAACATCTTGTGCCTGATCCGGCCATGTGCTCGGAATTAGCAGCTGGTTGAACCTGACAGTGAGAGAGTTTCTACGCATCAGCTTTGGGGAAGAGCAAGGGATTAAAACGTGCACGTCATCACCTTCACGGTCACCTAAGGCGCTTTGATGGCCGTGGAGGTGATATAGTACGTGTTGTTATTCGTAGGCCAAAACACCAAACGCCATTCATATCAGCAGACTCACTATTTAATAACGCTGTTTTTTCTGTGAAGCGTCGGAGGGGAATAACACTGAAGCTTCACAACTTAAGTGTGTGGTGTCTGTGAACAGTGACGCAGAAAAGAGGCAGATTCAGCTGAGAGACTTTACTTTACTACTTCATATGAAACAGATAAATAAGCTTGACAGTCAGCAGCAACGTAGAGTCTTTGTCACACTGTCATTGAGTCCTTTTCACTGATTATGTTGTCTAGTTTACTTTTTTTGAGGGCGCTGCTCTCCCTGTATTGTGCATGTATATATTATGAAAATATGCATTGCACAGTGCCCTCTATCACTAACATCATACCTTCAGGTATTTTGCTGAAGAAGGAGGGGAAATGCTTAAATCAAAGCAAAACCTACTTGAAGAATGGACGGGAGGGTTTGCAGTGTTTGGATCTATTTCAGGAAAAATATCGTGGCTGCCCTCAGGACAAGTTTTGAAGAGAGCTGATCCATAAAAGGCCTCTGTATCAGCCTATAAATGAACCCATCCGATCAATAGAAGCCGCTGTGCTCCAGAACATCCTGTACATGCACATGACCAAAGACAGATACATAAATAAAACGCATATGTTGTTTTCTGGTAGTATCGCCTAACCCTTTCTTTATCCTGCTCTGAAGCTGACAGGTTGAGCGCCCTCATCTGGCCGGTGACTGAAATCTTTCTAAAGCGTCTCATATTTCACATTTGTAACTGTTCGATCACGTTAATCATTACTTTTTTTTCTTTTTTCTGATAAGAACATTAAGCTCAATTTTCTACTGCTACAATTTGACGCTCAGTCGTTGCCTTGTAATGCCGGACACCACCATGAGGGGGCAGGCAATATAAATATAAATTATAAATAGAATTGAATTCTTTTTTTTTTTTAATGTTCAGTTCCACAGCTGGCTCTCTGGCTCGCTGCTCGCCGGCCGGCACGTCCATCATCTGTTACCGTGGCAACTTATTGAGCGGATGTCAGTGGAACAAGGCAGGTGTGCGTTTTAAAGAGCAGGTCGGGTATCAGTGGCGCTGATGAAGTTCCTGCGTGGAAGACTGAATCCCTAGCTAATGAAGCTTAAGAGTCATCATCAGCGCTTAATTATCCTGGACACGAGCCGAAGGCCGCCCCGCTCTCGCTGTTTTCCCACTCTCTCACTCTCTCGCCCATGTTCTCCCTGCACCCCGGCGGTGCCGTCGCCTCCGCTTCGTCAAGGTTGCCACATTGTTTGTTCTGAAATGGAAACAGAATGTTTTTCTGCCCACGCAGGGCTGCCTGGAGGTAATCACCGTTACATAATCAGGACTAAGACCTTGTCAGCATCCACTTCTTCTTCCTCTTCTTCCTCTTCTTCCTCTTCTTCTTCTTCTTCTTCCGTCTCCTCGGCCCCTGCAGCTCTGCCGTGCTAAGGCTAAGGCCTTCATGGCCTTCTGGCAACACGATTATCGAGGCTCAAATCTTTTTTCTTCGTCCTCCATGTACTTACATCTGTCGCGCAAGATACAGGTTGCGTTATCACACTCGGCCGAGCCGACGGCTGAAAGTAAGAGCGATGTCTGACATGATTGATGATGATGCTCCCGTCCTAATGTGCTCCACCACTGAGTGCCCATTACGCTGTTTACTGTTGGATCCCCCCCGAGACGCCGACTTACAGCCCCATGTGTCTTCAATCCTCTGATGTCAGCGGTAGGTCTCATCCAATCACGTGAAGAAGGAGAGAAACACTTTCAGATGGTGTATTGCTGGATGGGTTTGTGGAGTTTCACTTTTATGAGACCTCAAATATGTGAGCATACAAAGAGCAGGATGACCTGGGACACCATGGGTATGTGGATTTAACATTTGGAGTGGGGAGATCCAATCAGAAAAGCCAACAGCTTGGCGTCGCTTGGACAAACGTGATGTTAATGATGATAATCTTTTTTTCATGACTCACTGAACTGAGCAGCCAAAAGCTTCTGATCGGTGGGAGGGCTGATACAGGAAGTGTCACTGCCCAGTGTGATACAAAGATGTCGCATGCAATATCATTTCACCATTCGGTGTCATAGTTTCCCGATGCCAGTAAAAAAAAAATAAAAAAAACTGGCTCCCTGCTGGTTCTCAACACCCGCACAGTGCAGCAGCACTGAACCTCTACAGACATAAACAACTGGACCATTGGTGGACAATGTCAAGCAATGAAGTCAGTGCACAATATAGCAGCCAGTGGACATTTTCTGCATTTCTTTGACTTGATTGCACACACAATTACATAAATGTGCAGTTACTGAGCAACCAGCAGGAAAACAACAAATAGATGGCGCTGTGATGTCAAATTTTCATGATGCTGCAGTTGCTGTACAAAAAAATAATCCTGGTGTCCTGATAAACTGAATATTGCACGCTCATCAGAAGCCTGCTCTCAAGCAGCAGATATCATAGCATCTACGCTAATCTCACTTGCAAGCAGTTTAGCTTGCAATCTCCATATCGTCCTCTGTGGTTTTTAGGCTAATCTCCAATCGTCAGCTTCCAATTTTAGTCACGAAAAAGGAACATTAGTTATGCAATGCTAAAGATGGTCAAAAATGCTTTCAACCCAATTCTGTTCGTTGCTCCAGCTTCACTGGAGACGAGAGCTGTTCAGCTGCTGTACGGAAGGATAAGTGGGAGTTTGCCTGATATAATAGCACGACAATCTGCCTGGAATATTACTGGGCAGAGACTAACTGTGCTGAAAATGTGGCTGGCGAGATGAAGTGCGGCAAACAGTGTTGCAGCTTGAGTCACACAACTGGAACAAGCTGATCCAGGGGTGAACAGAGGGCAGATACACGTGTGAGAACATCAGCGACTCAACACTGAGAAACCCACTGCAGGCCGTGGGTGGAATTTTCAGTTGCAATGTGCAAGATTTAAGCACTGCAGTCATGGAATCCAGCTCCCCTGTGAGCTTGACGTCATGCAGCTCCTCTGAATTAAAACGCTGCCGTTAATGTAGGTCAGTTAAATAAGTCAAATCAAAGCGCGCTGATACTTGACTAAGCTTTGGATCCGACAGGTTCTTCTCTTCTCCCCGCCAGACTGGAGCATAAATGCCTCAGAACGCCTGCAGAGACCCCAGTGAGACGGTCGGCGCCAAATTACGTCTTTGTTTGTTCAAAATTTTTCTTCCTCTCCCCGACCAGCAAAGCGTCACAAATCTCCCCCCAGGGCAGTTTCCCCGACTTTCCCACGGAGGTAAAGTGAAGGTCACGGCAGAGCCAAATGTCAGTGTTGCCTCCTGCCTCAGTGAGCTGGTGCGTCTGAGGTTCGCTGCAACAAGCTCACTCTCCGGTCATCTAACTGACAAACTACAGGTCCTACAAACAGGATCAACTACTCTGCATATTTAGATTCTAACCATCTCAGCCATCCAACCATGACTCCATGGACGGCGGCTTCCCTCAGAGGAGGTGCAACAGAAAAACTCTCATGAGAAGAAAAAGCTTTTTAATCTTCGTCCATCAGTTTCCTCGCTTCGACAGCCATGCAAACCTACAATAGAGGGCCTTAATGGTTTCCAGTCATCTGAACTGGAACCCCCCCCCCCCCCCCCTGCACAACAATGCAACAAAATACTAATTTATTAATAAGAAGGAGGTCTAAAGTGATCGCAAAAGCAGATGTCCAGTCATTTGAGTCTCACTGACTAGAACAGGAATGAGCTGCACAAATAAATGCAGATTATGTCTTTGTGTGTGTGTGTGTGTGTGTGTGTGTGTGTGCGTGTGTGCGTGCGTGTGTGTGTGTGTGTGCGCAAAATGTGACCCAAAAATGACATAATGGGTCAATTTATTATAACTATATAATCACATGGTGATCACAAGAGAAAAGAACATGTACTTATAATGTTTATTAACAATGGAGAAGGCAGAAGAATGAAACAAGCCAACCATTCATCCCTCCATCCATCCATCCATCCATCTATACCATTCACCACACACAGAGAGACAAACAATCACACACACACTCACACAAACACCTGTGGACAAGTTAGAGTTGCACAGTTCTGAAAGGCGGCAGGTTTTGAATCGAACCCACAACCTTTAGGATAGAATTTTTTTTTTTTTTTAACCCCGCCCTCCAGTAACTAGCAAGAAACTGATGATTTAAAAACACAAGAAACCGAATAAAAACAATGGCCGCTGGAGCTGTAGCGCCACCTAGTGTGCCGTCATCTTCTGATATTTCTAATCTGACAAACGTCTCCTCTCTTGGCTAGCAGCGGTGGGCTTGGCTATGCTCAGACACGCCCCTCTCGCTTCCCCCCCACCACCCCGCCCGCCCCGCCCACCCAAAATCGCCTCCTCTGATTTCCGTCTGTACGCCCCTGCAGACTTCCCTGCCGGTGCGCGGCTCCCTCCGTCGACTGTCGGTCCCCACGTATACGCACGAACGCGCGCGCGCACGCACACACACGAACAGACACAACCAACCACCGCGGAAACATTTCCACGCGCGCGCGCGCGCGCACAAGCTCCAGCGGCGTTGCCTGACACCGCGCATCAAACTCCGGCGGGGCTGATTCCTCCTCGTCGTCGTCCTCCTCCTCCTCCTCCTCCTCGGCCTCCTCTCCTTCTCCTCCCGCTGCAGCTCCATGTGACATGTGCTGCTCCTGCCATGGCCAGAGATCCGTTTCCATGGAGGCTCTTCAGGAAGCCTCTGTACATCCAGGTAAGCCCTCCGGGAAACCCCCTCCCTGCACTGTCGGGACTCCATCCCCGGTTTGGCGCGTCCGCATCCCGCACTCTCAGCCGCAGACGTCTCGGTGAGAACCGAGGTGCCTCCCCCGCGCTCACCCCACTCCTCCTCGTCCTCCTCAGCTGCTGCTGCTGCTGCTGCTGCTGCTAGATGTTTTGACCTTGATTTTGCGCTCGGTTTTCAGGGAATGTGCGGGGTTTTTTTGGGGGGGGGGGGTTGTACTGTGTGGGACTGAATCTTGCCGGTTGCCGTTGCTGGAGCAACCACGTCCACGATGCATCTCGCTGAACGGCGAACAGAAGCTGTTTGTGCGGGAGAAGAGGACGGGGGGGGGGGGCAAAAGAAAGTTTGGATCTTCCTGCAGTTTTGCGGGTTTTTCCACCATCAGTCATCAGTGTCTGTGCTCAGATCTTAAAGCTCACTTCTCATTATGCTGCTGCAGTGTGGAGGTGGTTGGAGGAGGGAAGGAGATGTAACAGTTGGCTGTGAGGGCAAACTAGATGACGTCCACAGGGGCGTCACTGCTGAAAAGAATATTAAAGGTCCCATATCCTGCAAACTTTCCTATTTTGTTAGTCACTGTCGATGCCTGTGGAGCTGCCAGGTTTCTCTGAGTATCTATCAGACTCTAGATCTCCATGAAACACAGCATGTCGCTCTCTGTTTGCCGTCTCAATATAAAAAAAACAGGTTTCTCGATTTCAGTTTCCTGGACCGCCGACAACACCTCCAACAACAGGCAGGAGGCGTTGTGGGAGGTCCTGGGAGTGGCATCAGCACGGTATCAGTGCCCCCTGTGACATCACAAAGTGAGATACGGTAATGTCAGAAAACAATGGTGGTGCTGGGAGAACTTTTTCAAGATGCAGGACCTTAAAATGTGCACGAGGAGCTCAACATTCTGGGGCCCCAGAAATAGACACGCACAACACGGCCGACTCGATGGAGGCCCGACGCTGGTTGCTAAATTTAATCGCTGTCCCTTCTCCGTCCCGCCGCTCGCCTCCTCTTAATTTTTCGGTTGGACACGCTCGCCTCATCTCAGCTGCTGACAGGAGAGCCAAGCGCGGCGCAGAAACAGCCGGTCTCCGGGGAGGAGCGGTGGTGGCGGTGGTGGTGGCGGCGTGGCTCCGTTTTCTAGGCCACCTCCGCCTCCCAGTGACAAGCTTCACAAGTGTCACTCACAGCTCCTTGGGGGGAGGGAGAGGGGGGGGAGGAGCTGGGTGAGAGCGCCGTCAGCTGTAAATGCGGGTGGCTGCTTTCCTTGAAATGCTTCATATTTCACAGCCAAGCTGATGTTTTTATTGCTTTTTTGTTTTGTTTTTTTCCTTTTAAATATTCACCCATTCCCAGCCTCCAGTAGCAGAAAATAGATTATTTCCCTTCATGTTGCACGGCCAAGAGGCTCGGCGAGACGTTAGAGTTTGAAGTCGGGTGTGTGAGAAAATAAAACATGAAGGTGAAAGATGAAATGAGTCTGGTGCAGTTCAGTCTGATCTGTACTGAGTGATTGATTCACAGGGGGTTTTTTTTCTCATTGACGCAGTGGTAAATGTGTAAGGGTTAAATATTTAATCTGCATCTTCATGCAAGACTGTTTCGGAAGAGATAATGCGTCAGATGAATTAGCAGCATTTCATATCCAACTGTAGTCAAAAACACGGACGGTCATTCTCGTCAATACAATGCTGTTTTTGTTGGGTTTTTTTTACCCCAAAATCTTTGCATTTGATTTCATGCTTTTGCGATTTAAAGGGCGATTCCACTGTTTTTGAGGCCGCTTGTTGGTAGTCAGTATGGGAGCCAGTGTGTGGCTCTGTGTGGAGAAACAGCTGCAGTGTGGGAGTTGCTGCTGCTGCTGCTGCTGCAGCTGTTGCAGATGCAACCTGTAACCTGTGCGCATCGCAGCCTTCCTACAGAAGTGTGCAACAGGTCGAGTGCAACACGTTGCCGTGCTGGCGTCTCGCTGACATGCACTTAACCAAAACAAGGCACGAGCTGGAAGAGAGCAATGGACCTTCCTGGACCCGCTGGACGGTGTCCATCTGGCAGGAAGCCCATCAGATATCTCCAAACGGTAAATTCTCCTGGAAGGCGATTGGACGAAACTTTTCGCACCTTGTCACAGCATGTACGGAACATTTGCATTTTTATTTTTTTTTGACCGCAGACTTCCTGCTGCCTTGACAATCGACCGTAGGCTGTGCTCCAAGGCTGTTTTCCCCACACAGCAGCACTTTCATTAATCACACGTGCACATTCCGGCTGTCCTGTCCGTCTCTGCACACAGAACCAACGCCGATGATGAAGATGATTCTCACACGGTGCTAATGCCGCAGTTGTGACTCAGCCTGCTTTGCGTGTGTGTGTGTGTGTGTGTGTGTGTGTGAATGGTGGGGTTTTGCCTGCTGTCTGGACTGTGATGAGTCAGATCTTTGTACTCTGTGTGCAGACAGTGTGGCACCCCCCCTTTTTTTCCATCCTTCTGCTGCAAGTGTCTGGGACCAGCGGCGATGCACGCCGAACTGTTCCCATTGGCCGATTCTGTCAGGTGCTACTTTTCCTTTCCACGTGCAGCCCGGAGAACTCGGCGCCTCCCACCTGTGCCGTCAGTGACCCTCAGCAGCCGATCTGTTACGCTGAAATCTCAGTCATTCGTCTCAACAAAATCACGGGGAAAACCTTGTAACGGCGGCTGCAAAAATTCCACAATCATTCAAGATTAATTTTAGTTGGAACAAAACTAGGAAGCATCTTGACTCGAAGCCCAGCTGCTGCTAAAGACATTACAAATGGATGACATTTTTTTTCTCTTCCAGACAACATATTTTGGCTTGAAAGTCGTAGCTGCTAACCTGGTCAAAGTAGCGCACACGATTCTGATTGGCTGGCCCAACGGTTAGCAGGGTTTGCTTCCCCTCATCTAAACGATTCATCAGCGAATTCTGGACCGAATCGAACGTGTCCGTGTAGTGACAAGCTCCTCCTCGTTCCTTTCCCGCTCTCTCTCTCTCTCTCTCTGCTTTCTTTTGTTTTTTTGTCTTTCTCGACTCGGCACATCAGCCCATTAACCGGCAGCCTCGGAGGAATCGCTTTATAGCCATGCATAATGGATGACCAGCCGCGCAGGCTGCAAAACACACCGACCGTCTGAACGGCGTGGTGCTGCCGTTCCTCATCTGGTCTGCGCGCACCCGCGGTGCCAGGCGCTTGATGTTCCACAGAGCTCGTGATGTTTGAGAATGAGAGTGCAGCGGAGAGTTTGGCCCAGGCCGGAGGCGGGTAGTTCAAGCGGATCGTGCCTGCCTGTCTGCTTCTTTTCCGCCCACCTCAGCACAACAGCCGCAGCTCCCAGTCAGTCGCTAATTAATAGCTGTCACAGCGGCTGCGATCGATCGGGCCTCATTAGCCGTGTTTGTGTAACTGCCTCCCCTCCACGCGGGGTCAATACATAATGCAGAGATGAAATGAAAGCCACAGAGTATCGATCGGATGGAGGGATGGATGGAGGGATATAAGGAGGGAGGACGGACGGCCATACATCTGCCCGTCTGCCGCCTCCCTCGGCGGAGCGTCCTCCTTTTCCATAAAGCCTCGGCCTCTGATGCATCTCACCTGCCCGGAGAGAAATCGATGGGAGGCGCACGAGGCGCTCGCTGGCGCGGTCGCCGCTGCTAAATGTGCCCACTCGGATTTGTAAGTCAACGGATCGATGAGTTAAAAGAAAATGTTAAAAAAAAATGTATTTCAGAAAAGGAAAAAAAAAACGTGCTCGCGATAACACTTTTTAGGGTTATTGGCCTTCCGAGGGGCCCAGATCAATGAATGTTTTTCCCCTCCTGTCTGAGGCCCCTTGAGAAGATCCCACCTGAGATTTCCTGTGGATGGTGGATTTATGACCGGAACGATCGCCAGATCAATCGAGGAGAAAGAGGCGGGGCTACGGATGCTGTTTAGGTGCTGACAGGAAGCGACAGGCTAGCTTGTAAAGAGTGAGGTCGGCGCGATCACGACGAGGCAAATTTCTCTCGATGATTGAAGAGTAAAGGACTGAAGAGAACGGAAGGCTTTTCTCTTCTGCTGACTGGACTGTAGTTTAACTCCACCCGCTACTGTTGCCCGCGACCATCATGTAAAACGTGCACTGGCCGTAAAGAAATTGTATTGACCTGACCTGATTAAAGGCTCGTCCATTCACCTCTAACCACACATTTCTATGCGCTCTGTAGCAGTTGGATACGTAAAGTAAAAGGAACCGTTCAGAAAACATTCCTGGCTCCCTGGAAACGACAGAGAATGTCAGGATGTACCTTGATTTGGAAGGAAAAAAAAAAACAATATTCCAACAATATTCCACAACACACTTTTTCCATAGTGAAAGAGCACCTCAGATCTATATATTTTAAATTAATTATCCTATTAGTCCAACTTAATATGCTGGTTTTATTGATGCCGCAAATAGTCTCAATTCAAGTTTAGATTTCAATGTTTTCAATAGAAATATGGAATGCAGAGGAATTCGGAGTGACTTTCTTCAGAATGCGCTGCTATTTCCTCCGTCATTCGCAGATGTTCTCTTTTGGTTTTTGGTCCTGCCTACGGATGAAAAGTGCCTCACAGCAGTCGCGGAAACTCAATTAGAGAGTGACAAACGACCCGGCTGAAAGCTCCGTCGACGCCGTCAAAAAAGCGGAAAATGGGCGAAAGATCCGCTTAGAGACGGACACAAATGCAAGGTCGGCCAAAAGGTCGGCGACTGGGAAGTTGCATCGTGCCACTTTAATTTGAATAGAAAATAATCTGCAGATGGATGAAATACGGAGTGCTGTGCCGCTGGGAGAGCATGAAGCTGAGCGGGAGGAGATAGAGACGCGAGCCTGTGAAGAACATTGGATGTGAAAGGGGGCGGAGGGAAGTCGGAGCAGTCCATCAACGTCGAGCACTCAGAGTTGAAGAAAAAAAAAATCATTAGCGGACGGGAAAACAGGACTGCTGAGGAGCCGCTTGTTTTCCTGCAATGTTCTCCAACTGGAGAAACGTCGTTGAGGATCCAAGTGGAGGGAATTCATCTGGCGGCGCTTTGAAAATAAAAAAGAGAATCAGACGCGCGAGTTAATGAGTCTGGGTTCCCTCGACGTGACCGAGTGCCGCCGCTGTTCCCGCCGTAAACGGCACTTCCTTTTAACTACCGACGGCGACTGCCGAGAGTCAATCAACTTAATGATCGTGCGACGCGACTCTGCCGGGAGCAGATTCCGTCTTTCTTTCTCTGGTGCTTCCGGGGGAAAAAAACAACTCTCTTGCCGACTTCTAGGAGTGTGTGAAAAAGCTTATTGAGGTCCCAGACGACGCCCGCCTCTTTCAGATGTTCAGTTTTTTTAGCACTGACAAATGACGGCAGAGATTTTTCTCCAAGGGTTGCTGGAGCGAACCCGGACCGAAGTGCAGCCCTGCTACAACCAAATAAAAAATAAGATATGTCAAATGAGCCTTTATCAGGTGGTGCCGTTTATTTTGATGAACAACCGAATAACTTCATCTTCTTGATCCAACTAAGGCCTCTTGTGCTGTTATGTGAAGTTGAAACTGGTGTTTGCCAAATTGGGATGAATCGCTCAGTTCTGTAGGTGTGATACATCCTGGAAGGATTTCAAGGCTGAAATCTCGCACATCCATCTTGTGAAGACTCAGTATTCACAAGATGGCATTTGCAGCCAGTCAGCGAGTCCATTAGCACCCCTGCAGTTGTAATAAAATCTGGAAGCAACAGTTGCAAGCTGCCACTCAACAAACACCAAAGAAGAAGAAATGAGCTGTTAGCGGCTAACTTGCTGTGGCGGTAGTTGTTTTTTTTTTTTTTTTTTTAATTGAAACCTGACGTTTTGCCACCAAAAAGGTGAAAAAGACCCTTTTCTTTACTCCCCTACCAATTCTTGCGGTGCAGCTTTTAACAAAACCCACTGTGGAAACCTTTGCCTCATCAATCCGGCATCAAACTTTGCCCTCCTAATGCGGCCAAACCTCAGCGTTGTGTAAATAATTTATTTGCTTCGATTCTGCTCCTCCATTTAGGGAGAAGAAAAAAAAAAAAAAACCTTAATGAACCGTGTGCATACAGAAGAACGTTTTCATCGGCTCTTATTAGTTTCTACATGTTTTTTTCTGAGTGTGTGTGTTTGCCAAAGGCCAGGTTCTCCTACCTGCACATGAAATACCTGTTCTTCTCCTGGCTGGCCGTGTTCGTGGGGAGCTGGATCGTCTACGTGGAGTACTCGGCCTACACGGAGCTGTGCCGAGGCCACGAGTGCAAACGTTCCATCGTGAGTATCTCACTTGGTTGTAATAAAAATCACTTTCGTGGTCGCAAATGCAGCATGTTTTAATGTACTGTTGTGGTAGTTTTTTAAGCACGTGGTCCATCCTCTGTTGGACCAGGACCAGGACCTCCCTTACCGCCACTGGCCTAGGATACACAAAATCAAAACACTTTTGTGTGACATATTTGTGGTGTGTCTTGTGATTTTCCAGTGCGAGAAATACAGAAAAGGGGTCATCGGTGGCTCGGCCTGCAGCAGCCTGTGTGAGAAAGACACACTTTACCTGGGCAAATGTTTCAGCGCCAAGCCCGGCAGCCAGGTCAGTGCTCACGCCCTCCTCCATGGTCACGCCTCTCCCGTGGACTTCCTGTTTGCTGAGGACTCGGCTCCGCCTCCCCCTGCAGGTGTACTCTGGGAGCTGGGGGGACCTGGAGGGAGTGATAAAGTGCCAGATGGAGGACACTCCTCGTTATGATTTGGGGGGTGAGATGGAGCCCAGGAGGGAGGTTGGTGCCGCGCCCGCCGCCGGTGTCGCACCCGCCGCTGCTTTCGACACGCCAACCAAGGGGACCTCGGTGCAGAAGTTCAGGGAGATGATCCTCAACCATTTGAAGGTGGGGCTCAAAGTGACCTCTCGGACTGAATTCTTCCTCCCTAACTTGTTTGGAAGAGTTGCTTCTGTCCACCAGGATTAGGAAAATGATGGAAAAGGGAAGGAAGGGAGGAACAACAGGGCTGATTGTACGGGTGAATTTGAATTAAATTTTGACGACCAGTCACGTTTGTCTGGGGTTTTTTTTTTTTGTCACTTTATTTTGCTAGCTACAGATTATGGATTCATACTAGTGGGATTAGCTAGAGCCGCAGCAGTCTTGCAGCTGTCCTTCAGCAAGAGCTAGTCTAGATGCCACTTCCTGTATTGCTATACATCTTTTTCCAGGGAAATTTTAAAGGCAGGTACTCTCCTTTCTTTTTAAGTCTGTGAAGGTTCACAGCTGTCCACGTTGCTTTCGTGTAGAAGAGTTAAATTGAGGCACCCGGACTGGTTTTGGTATCTCTCATCTTTTAAAGGTCCAGTGTGCAATATTTGGCTTGATTTATGACTTTACATTGGTAAAAACTTAACATACTGCCCATAAATACATTCATAAAAGTACAATGCAGTACAATAAATGTAATTGGGTTTTCCTACCCTTAGAGTGGTTCTCATATATATAAGAATGTACATAGAACAAGAGTCCTGCTCCGCGTTATCTGCCATCATGCGCTGCCATTTTTTAAGGAAGCCCAGTATGTAAGGAAGCCCGTCAGACAGTGCCATAAATACAAAATGCGCTGTCAGGCGGGCTACCTTAAGATAATGGGCTTCCTTAAAAAGTTTACACTCTGGACCTTTCAGCAACTCCTGGAAGTTGAATGTTGAAGAACCAACAAACTGAAAAACACTGTTTATGGGCTCGGCAAGAGCCAAAATCTGATTTTTAGCCCATCCAGATTGAAGATTAGTCTGAACATCTCCAAACACACCGATGGGTTTTGACTGTCCGTGACGTCACTAAGACCCAATGCGCCAGACCAGAGAGCGCCTTTGGAGGCGCAGAACTGTAACGTAATGGAGCAGACAGAAGAAGTAGAAAACAGCAGTCCCTGGACAGAGGAGGAAACTCATTGCCTCATCAGTCTGTAGGGTGATAGCTCCATCGAAGCCAAGCTCCAGGGCATGTAGTACGTCACACACTACACACTAACCTTCACATCGGTCAATAATGTGGCCCAGTGTGAACAGAGCCATATCCTATTTGGACACTTGCTAAAAACAGTGTGGACAGTCAGCCCTAAAAATCAGATTTGAGAAGGAATCTGATTTGAATCAGATTTGCCTGCAGTCTGAACGCAGCCAAGAGGGATGAATTGGATGTCGGACCTAAAGGTCAGCTGAGGTCTATTGTCATCAACCTCTTTGATGCACCTTTAATATGTGTTGATGTTGTTGTTGTTTTCCATCCTGGACAGTCTAAAGTGGGGGACCAGGCCAACCTCGCAGACCTGGCAACCCAGGTGCTCTCCATCACCGACGCCAACAAGGACAGTCACATCTCGCTGCCGGAGGCTCGCTCCACCTGGGCCCTGCTGCAGCTCAACGAGTTCCTGCTGGCGCTGGTGCTGCAGGACGGCGAGCACACGCCCAAGCTGCTGGGCTTCTGCGGGGACCTGTACATGACGGAGAAGGTGGCCTACTCGCCGCTCTACGGCATCAGCCTGCCCTGGCTGCTGGAGGTGTGGATCCCCGCCGGGCTGCGCCGCAGCATGGACCAGTGGTTCACGCCTTCCTGGCCGCACAAGGCCAAGATCTCCATCGGCCTGCTGGAGCTGGTGGAGGACGTTTTCCACGGCTCCTTCGGCAGCTTCCTCATGTGCGACGTGGCCGCCGCCAGCTTCGGCTACAATGAGCGGCACGACCTGAAGGTGCTGGACGCCCACCACATCGTCCCCGAGGCCTCCTTCCAGGAGAGCGTGCGGCAGCAGCGCTGCGACGTCGACCAGGACTGCCTCTACGGGAAGGACTGCCTGACCTCCTGCGACCTCACCAAGCACCGCTGCACCACCGAGGTGACCAGGCCCAACCTGGCCAAGGCCTGCGACGTCATCAAGGACTACATCCTGCGGGGGGCGCCGGCCGACGTGAGGGAGGAGCTGGAGAAGCAGCTGTACGCCTGCGTGGCCCTGCGAGGCTCCGCTGACCAGATGGAGATCGAGCACTCGCTCATCCTCAACAACCTCAAGACGTTGCTGTGGAAGAAGATCTCCCACACCAAAGACTCGTGAAGAAGAAAAAAGCACAAGTTTTAAATTGCTGGATTGTGAAATTCACTGTGAAATCTCAAAAGACGTTTCCTGCGTTCAACTGCATAGAACTGGTTAAATTTATCCTTTAATACTTCAGGAATATCAATGTCATATTAAATTAACTTTTGAGTGAACTTTGTTAAAGGGAGGAAAACATTTAAGTGCATTTTTAAAAAAATATAAAAAATAAATTTAAAAAAAGGACAATTAAAACTATTAAAACCGGTACCAGAACAGCAGACTAAAAAGGTCTACGGTCCTCTTTACCAATTCCATCAATAATCAGTGACGGTTTCCTGTCTTGAACCATCCACTATAATTTTTCAGAGAGTGAGCGATAAAAGTTCGGGGAATGATGAGTGACATCACAAATGGCAATCACACCAGTGTCATTTTAGTGTTGGCACCGACAGGCAGGTGGTGGCTCCTCTCTTTTCTGTCAGTTTCCAAAATATAGAGAAGATTCATCAACGCATCACTTTTAGCAGGAGGTGGGCTTTTTTTTAAGGTGGTCGAAATGTTTTGAATGAATCACACACGACTGCTCAACTTCTGGCAGGAAAAACATCTAAATACAGTCGGTGTAATATGGGACCAGGTGAAATACAGAGTGGCCTTTTCCAAGTGTATTTGAGTCAGGGACACAGAATGCTGGCGCCAATTTAAGAAAAAAGGGAAATACACGAGAGCATGTGGCTTTTTCAATAAATTTATTGAACAATTTTTTTGTGAAGCAGACCAGCATTTTATTCTGAAGCCTCCTGTTCCTGTGCCCGGAGGAAGCTGGCCTTCTTCTGGGCGACGCGGTCTTTCCTCTGAGCCAGAGACAGCTTGGCACGATTCCACCTGAGGGTTAACAACAAATTTAATTAGCAAAGTTTCCCTTTGTTTTTTAATTTGTTCAATCTGTTCAAGCGGATGAGACATGGTGGCTGTGAGGCGTGCAAGTCTTTTCTTACCTCTTCTTCTTGACTTCTCTGGCAGGCTTCTTTTCATGCACGGGGTTCTCGCGAATGGAAGCATGAGCTTTTTTGTACATTGCCTCAATCTGGACAAAGAAATGAGAAATAAACTTAAGTTAAAAGTGGATGTGGTACATTTTATTTTTTACACAATTGCCATTGCAAGTGCCCGTTTGTTGTGTTAGCAGAATGTTGAAAAAATTGCTGCATCGCTACACACTTCAGCGCCGCTTCTCGGCTTACATTAAGTTTGATCACATATCCCTCAAACACGCCGGGGTTCTGCTGGAGACAAACACCTCCTATGAAACGGCTTAGGCCGGCGCTCTGCTGCACAGCTGGCGTAGCTTAGAGTTAAATTTTCACAAATGACAGAAATATCCTTTCCGCCTGTGATGCAAGTGAAAAGGTTTTTGCTGCGGCTCGAGGGATTCGCAGGAAATAAATTATTCATCGGGAGTAGTCCAATAATAACAGACGAGCTTCCCTGATCCAAATTTCTCTGATCTGTACACAGTAATACATGTGTACAGAAGAATAAATACCAAGTAAACTAATAGACCATCAGATCTGATCAGTTGGTGTTTTAAGACCAATTGGGACCAATGCACCTGAATCATTTTCCTTGACTGGGTTAATGAGGAATCGTACTGATGAGAGCATTCAGCCTGCAGTCCATTTCTGTGCAGCCTCAAATGAGAAGTGAAACTGAACAAAGTGAAGCAGGGGGAGACTTGCCGAATCAGGAGCGACTCCATTCTTGATGAAACGGGAGAACTGCTTCTTGTACGCATCCTCGTCCTCCTCCATCAGGTAGCTCATGTACTCAGACACGTTGATGCCCATGATGTGCTTGCGGTGGACGTCAGCGTTAAACTCTTTGCTCTCGGGATCGTAGCCGGGGAAACGCTTGGTGCTGAGGGCGGAGAGAGGCAGGATGTTTGGTTAAAAGTATAAAAACCACCTGGCCATGTTGTCGACTGACTGCTTTCTTTAAAAAAAAATAAGAACATGAAACAAACCTCAAGATTGTGTAACTTATGGGAATGATACAATTTGAACAGCGTCATCTTTCCACAGTCTGAGCAAAATTCAAGAGCCAGCCTGGTAGTGAGAGAACTCTGAAGCCTGATTTGAGCCTCAGCACTGAACCACCAACAACAGCCCGTTTGCTGCACATGCCCAAGGAAACGGTTTTGGCTTCATCACAAAAATATCTCCTCCTGCCAACTGGTGTTGTTTAAAGTACATCTGTCAAGCACGTTGTCACACCAGCGTGCAAGTATAAATGCTCAAAACAGCTCGGCTACACTGCACTGGTGAAGGCGAGTCCATGAATATTCTTCCACGTGCTTAAAAACGACATCAGGGCTGCAGACAGCACTCAACATCCAGCGCAAGTTAAACTGGGACGCTTGGACGTTACATTAGTGTGACTGCTGATTGTGATAATCACACTGGCAGATACTGCAGGAAATGGACGCAACTGCATGTCTAATGTGACTTCTCATTCTTCTCTTCTTTTTTTTTTATGCATCCGTTAACGTTTCTCGTCCCCACAAATCAAGAGAGTGAATTTATTATATTTCATCATCTGTTGTGACCTAGGAGTGACCTGCAGACCAAATATCAGCATGGGGCCACTGCACAAAACACATTTACACCTTCAACACGTGCGGTAAGGCAGAGACTCTGTAGCCAATCCCAACCTATCAGAGTTATGAAGACTTCTTGGGAGGCGGCCACTGACAAACAACTTGTTTTCGCTTGATCAACAACTCATTCATTTAACATGGTTGACCAAATCTGCAAATTCAGATACACAATTTGTACTTCGGGCGACACAGTGGCAAGCGCTGCCGCCTCACAATAAGAGGGTTGTGGGTTCGATCCCGGGCCTGGGACCTTTCTGTGTGGAGTTTGCATGTTCTCCCTGTGTCTGCGTGGGTTCTCCGGCTTCCTCCCACACTCCAAAAACATGCATTCAAGGTCAATTGAACACACTAAATTGTCCGTAGGTGTGAGTGTGAATGGTTGTTTGTCTCTATGTGGCCCTGCGATGAACTGGCAACTTGTCCAGGGTGTCACCCTGCCTTCGCCCTATGACAGCTGGGATAGGCTCACGCAGACCCCCGTGACCCTGAGCTCGGGAAGAAGCGGCTATGGAAGATGAATGAATGAATGAATTTGTACTTAACAGTAGCTGGCCTTTGAAATAACACAGCTAGTAGCAGGCTAACTTGTATATAAAGACAACCGGATAGAACTACAGTTGTGGACTAGTAGTCGCTAGAGACAAAACAACAAACACTTACAGATGGTTTAATGAAAATGGGAAACATTTCTGTCCAAGTGAGATATCAGGTCGGACCAAGTGTCTCACCAAACCCACTGAACGATCCCTTCAGAGTTCCCCTCACACACATATGTAGTGCTTCCCCCAGACGCTCAACATGTGTGACACCAAGAGGGGAAAGTACCTGTGAGGGATGGACAGGCCGCCGTCAACGGCTCCCTTCAGGGCACCGAACACCTTGTTGCCTGTGGTGGTTCTGGCGAGGCCGGCGTCCAGGTAGCAGGTGAAAGCGCCAGGCTGGCCGTCGACGCTCTCCACGTTGAACTCGTCGCCTGTCACCTCCACCTGGCCCTCGTACACCTTGTCCAGGCCAAACTTGTTCAGGAGCTGCAGAGACAAAGCGACATCATGTCTGAAGGAAAGAGCCGGCAAAACTGTAAAAAAAAACACACCAGCTCAGTTTGGACGTACTCTGCGGGCGAGCAGCAGACCAGTGCAGTAGGCTGCTGCGTAGTTGGTCAAGCCCACAGAGATGCCGTACTTGGGCAGCTCGTGTGAGTAGGCAGCACACACGATCATGTCACCCTCGATCTTGGCATAGGCGATCTGCAACACAACAACAACAGGGGAAACGAAAGTCCATCACGTGGTCCAAAAACAGCAGCGGTGGCAAATATTTAACCTGCTAACGGTTGGAGACAGAGGAGCTCCGTTCTCATCGGTCCTAACAAGAGGCTCACCTGGCAGACAATGTCCCGGTTGGAGAAGCGGACAATCATCCTGTACTTGGGTGTGTTGTACTTGTTCTTATCTTGAACAACAAGGCGCTTACGAGCAAAGAAGTCGGTCTTTCCCTCTGGAAGGAAGAAAACGCTTGGCGGTTAATTAAAACAAGAGTAAAAGCCACCCAGGTGTGAAGTGGAATGGATGACCAGTGTCTCTCACCTCTCCTCCTCCTGAATTTGACCTGGTACCTCTTGAAGTAGGCCTTGTTCTTTACCACTTTTACAAAACCCTGGTGGAAAAAAATAAAACAGACTGCCTTTACCAGAGAGTGTGGGACAAGTCACACAGCAGACTTCAACCTCTGGACTTATTATTGTGTTACGTGAAGGTAATAGCGCGGCTGTCAGTGTCAAAAAGGAACGGCTAGCATTAGCACGCTAACTTCATTGAGTAGCCGCGGAGTAGTTAGCATATTTGCTAAGTGGCCTTCCGACGTGACCGAGCACGCTGAAGATAAAGTTAAAATATGTCAAATCAAGGGAGAGGGACGTGCAAACAAACTTTTAGAAATATCGCCAGGCAGCCCGAAGGCTAAATACAGCGGTGAGTGTGGGCACTTGGTTTTTAGGCCACGTTTAGAGAGACTCGGGCGAGCGTTAGCAGCTCTCAATCTAACTTCATCTGAACGCCAGGAGAATGTTTCGCACGTCGGACACAACACAGCACAGCCCGCATGTCTTAGGTTTGCATCTAGGCACATATTGGGACAAATTACGAACCATTTTGCAGTCTTTTTGTCTCCTTTGGAAAGGAGCCCGGAGCCAGTGACTGGGGATTGACTCCGCTGCACTGGAAAAAGGAAGAACCGCATGCGCATGCGCCGTAAATAGCGAGTCACAGGATGAGCCTCTGCGACGCCATACACCACACTGCCCCTTATCGAGTCGGGGCGGTAAAACACCATAATTATCTTCCTACAAATATTATATTGTATTATATTATATTATATTATATTATATTATATTATATTATATTAGTATAAAAATATACTATTTATATTTTATATATATTTATACATTTTCTTCCTACTTAAGGGCGCTGTTCATTAGCCTAACAACCACACACACACACACACACACACACACACGCACGCACACGCACGCACACACACACGCACGCACACACACTCGCACTCGCACACGCACACGCACACGCACACACTCGCGCGCGGAGAACATGCAAACTCTAAACAGGGAAGGCCTCCGGTCTAGGAATGGGACTTGCAGCGGATCTGCACTTCAGTGCCACCTACATACCATAAGAGCACTGCAACCAGCAGCATCAATTAATCACTGCAACTTTAATCACCCCATTCATGCATAATGAATAAGTTCTCTCTCAGACAATGCGTTCTAATATTCAATACTTACACAGTGTTTTAAAGTATGGACTCATCCGAGTGCTTGATGCATACAGTGTGAGGAGTGGAGTGGAGAGTGTGTAGACTGGAGATACGAGCGTTTCAGCAAACAATGCAATGATACAATAGGACCTCGAAGTAATAGCTGATGCAGCAGCCACGTGATCTACATTTGCGGAAATTATTCCTGAAAAGCTGAAAGCCTGAGAGCAGCAAATATGCAACGCAGTTATTTATATCTGACAGCCTGACTGGGGTGGGGGGATTTGTGCGACAATCACGACGCAAGGTGCACAGTGTTGCCATGTCTGAGCCTCGACGTCACGTCAGCATCCTTTTGAGCTCCACAGAGGAGTGTCATAGGCGGGACAAAGGACATGCGTCACCGCTCTCATGTGAAACCTGAAAAGTGGGTTTTATGCCTGTCAGGTATGTGAGTCTATGTTCGCGTTTCGTCACATTTGCTCTGATGTGACGACAGGATTGTGAGTTTCTATTAAATGGCCTTGCCTTGTGAACGCCTAATGTGTGAGTCTACCAGGTGCAGCTATGCCGGCAAGTCAAGTTTGTCCTCCGTAGGCCCGGCACAGGTTTTTTTCAAAAATGGATTTCGACTGACACTTTCCTTCTATGAGGACTATGCCTTGTTTCCCAAAACTGATTTCCAAAATGGATTAATGGTGTGCTCTGGATCCACGATGAAGCCTTAAGAGAAACCACCCTGTGACATCAGTGCTAAAACCTCCGGTGTGCTGCCACCGAAGCAGTTCCTTCCTGCCAGAGAACCTTTTTGGTGAGTTTTTGGTGGATGGGATTCAAACTTAATGTCACATGTGGCTCTAAAAGAATCTGAAGAATCTCTTTCTGATGTGATGCATTTAGGTCACGCTAAGCAAAAACAAAGAAAAAACTGTTTGCCCATCACACATGTTTCGCTTAGTTAATGCCTCTGATAAAGCTCCTCTTGATTTGTGAACACGTGAAAGTGGAAAGTTGTAAACTTGAGTTTAGAGAATAGATTCTGATTTCTAAAAAAAATAATAATAATAAAAATAAAACTGATTGATCTATCTTAAGTAGATTTAAAAAATCTGTACTATTGTTGTTATTTATATGACTCTCTGGGCACGATCTCTGTTTACCAAAACATATTTGGGATAATACATCATAATCTCTGCTTCTGCTTCAAAAAGATTCTGCCTCCTGTTCGTCATATTTTGGAAACACCATTTCCACTCGGCATTTGAACCGGGGAGCCGGCGGGTCAACGGCAGTTCCACCGCTAGAACGCCAGATGGCGACGTTGCCTCTGTTTTGAGCTGTCGGCGCATGCTCCCTGGGATGTAAATACCCGCTATAGTACTAGTAGGCCGCCGCCGTCTGTCCGATCGCTGCTGCAGACGCTTGTGTTACACGTATGAGGCGGCTTGCATGGGCTGGACCCGGGGAGTCAATGGGAACTGGCTACACACTGCCGAGCTCCAGAGTGACATCCCAGCTATGCTAAGTCGGAAAAACTAGCTCATGTGTGCGGCCACGGCGCTCTGGGAAGCCGCAGTTTTCCTCGCCACGGTGGGACCACTTGTTCGTGCATGGGAAGAAGCGGACGACATTGGCCGCTGCTCCTCGAAAACCCTCCAAGGTATAAGAGATGTCCTTGTTGTTGTTGTTGTTGTTGTTGTTGTCGACGACGTCGTCGTCGTCGGTGTTGTGATTATGACGGGGCCCTGTTTAATTGCTGGTGACGAAAGCTGGTCACAAATCGACATGGACTTTCTTACGCCGCGCGGCTTCTTATCAACTTGGTTTTACGACGTCATAAAAAAGAAAACAGTATTTGCTGGGCGCAAGCGGTGTCCCAGTTGAACTTCAGCGTCCGCGCAGCGTTAGCTTGTTAGCAACGGCTCGCCAAAGTGCTGTCACTGAACATTTTGTGCGGTGTGTGGGGGGGAAATAACACAGGACAGCCGAGGCTTGGTGGGCTTCCTACCCCCCCCCGAAGGTCTGTGAGCATCGTCTGAAAACAACTGACGAGTTGACTCCAGACGTTGTACTTTGGCGGAAGGATTCTTTTCCAGCCATGTAACGATGCGAACAGCCCGCCGACATGGGAGTCTCTCTCTCCCCCCCCCACCTCTCTCTCTCTCTCTGTCCGGGAAAGGAGAGCGAGCAGGCTGTTGCATTTGATGCTACAGCTCCATTTCAGCTCTCATTCACAACACTGGCGAGTCCGTAAAAGGACAGAGGCTTTTCCTCGAGTCGTCTGTCGGTGCTTTTTTTTTTTTTTTTTTTTTTTTAACACTCCTGTCTCGAAACCAGCAATGGTCGACGGGGTTTCGGTGTGAAGCCGAGCCTTTGGACCAGACCGAGTCGACTGATTTCAAAGCCAAAAAAAAAGGGAAAAAAAGAGAGGTCCCGACTGCCACATGTGTTTTACAACTTTCTCCACTTCCTTCAGTCTCATAACTTCATCAGTCTGGTTGGTGCATGTTGGACGGGATAAGGGCACAAATGCCCTCAGAGACGACTGCGGAAATCCAGGTGATCACGGATGGATGCATGTAAACATGTTGATCCTGTCTACTGAGGATAAAATGAGGATTATTCTGAAGTCGAGCAGATTATTTCTAACCGCAAAATAAGTCATGCTCCCTCTGCAATTTCTCCAATGTGGGATAAATAAAAAGCCTTCTCCTTCTGAATGTAACCCACAATTCAACTGCAATTTGACTTCCCTGTCAAATAACAATTTAGAAAAAATGCTCAAGATCCAAAACCAGGTCTCTGCACTGGGTTTTCATTTACACGTTGCTGCTCCATTGTCTTACTTTCAACAGAAACTCGCTCCGAGGCCACACAGAAATAAGAGAACTTCAGCCGGATGGTCGTACGAGCCATGCAACGTTGCGCCTCCCCAATTTTGCAGTCGTCGACAAAAACGAGTTTCCTGCTTGCTTATGTTCAGATTCTATTCGCCAGTTGTACTCGGCGCCTTCTGTTAGTCAGCAACGTCTGTCTGCAGCGGGCCGGCGCCGCGTGACGTCACGGGACCCGCATGTCCCAGCTTGTTGCGGCTGAGATTGGAGAGCCCGCCTCGGGAACCTTACCCTGACCTGCAGCCTCGCAGGCGCGGAGACTGGAGGGAACACTGCGTACAGAGGAAGGGAGGTAATGATAAGGTGTCGTGCTTCTCGATTGCGCTCCCCATCACATTGGTGTTGCGCGTGGGAGGAGCCAGGGGGGGCCAAATACCTCGGCGAAAAGCGTGGAGAAGGTGTAGCGAGGTAAACTACTTAAAGAACGAGGCGTAGGGGAACTTTAAAGTAAATGCACCAACTCATACACACAGTTTTCTTTTAAGATTAAACCCAATTTCCCACTCCGATCACTAGCTAGCGTGGAGGAGTACGGCTAGCGGTGCGTTCCCACCTCCCTGTTCTTTTGCGCGTTCCGCCCGACAGTGGATACACGTTTGCTAAATAAGTTGTAACATGACAAACACCGAGCTCAGACTTCGTGTTGACCTTGCGATTTCCTTGCAGCGTGGGCGCACCTGGCGGCAACAAGAGGCACAAGTGATAAAGGGAGATGCAAATACTCCTCCACCTTAGCCGTGATTTTGAAAACATGACATTATGGGACTAACTCCCGCCTGTAATGCGGACCCTCCGTGTTGCCGGAGCGACAACTTGTTTTGGTTTCTGTTTTTGTCGAGCTCAACTTCTTATTATAGCCATATAATGGCACGTTGCTCACGCCGACATCATCCGCTGGAACTCGTGTAGTTTATGCGCTACATTCACTGCATGGAAATGTGCCTGATTAGCGAGTGTGTGTGTTTTTTTTTTTGAGGATTCGCCTCACACGGAGACCAAAACCAGGATTATGTCCGTCCTAAATATAACAAAGTAGCCAGGAGCGGAGATCTCGGTTGAGTGAACCGTTCCCTCGCCCCTCCGCAGCGGCGACCCGCCGTTGCCAAGTTTCTAAAACGCCAGCCTGCTGCGATTGTCGCCGGCAGCCATTGTGTGGCTCCGCGGCAAAGAGTCGCCCTGGGCGCTGGCCATTGAAAGCCCGACTGTACTCAGAAAATCCTGAGCCTCCTGCCAGTGTGCGTGTGCAGTGAAAGGCTGCCCGTCCTCGGCGCGAGTGTGTTATTGTAAGTCCGGCCTGTGTTTTAACACCCTCACGCTGCACATGGATGTTATTTTCCCCTCAAGGTTGCTGCGCTGTCTCCTGCAGGGCCGCATAGTTTGGCTCTTTTTTTTCCCCCCTCCCTTGACCTCAAAGAGGACATGAAAATGCCTTATTTCTCACCCTGGACGATGGTGACTTTCATTAAACTATGCTAGTCATAGTTGATACAAAGTGTTTCTTTGCGTTCTGAAGTAAAAGAAAAGTAAACGCTTCTCCGTTCCGCCCTGAGTCTCTCTCTCTCTCTCCCTCTCTCTCTCTCTCTCTCTCTCTCTCTCTCTCTCTCTCTCTCTCACTTCCCCAAAATCTCCTTGAAGTAGTTCCACCGAGGCCTTTCTCTCGCCCCGCTGAGGGCTTCATTAGCTATGCGTCCTGCATCTTGTCGGTCGGTGGGGGGGCGGCCCCCTTTTCGAGTTCTTTGGCAAACAAAAGCAGAAAAAAACGGTCACTCTCTGCATCCAGGATTTATAGGGAAGCGCTGCTGCTTCAGCTGGCCGAGGCGGAGAGCTGGAATGTCTTTAGGCCACTTGGACGTTGGTCGGATCTCCCAGGGTGCACACTTTCTTTTACCGCCGCCTCCCTTTTTCTTACTGAGCTTGTCAGATGTTAGAATGTAAGTTGTTATAAAGAATTGCTTTAAAAAAACAACAACACCCTAATACATGATTAGCAGGTTGGTTCCAATAGTGCGATAAAAGCTTGCTGCACCTTTGTGCTTTTTCCTGTTCTAGGTTATTTTGGCAGAACATTTGGACCTTATGAGTTTGGCTCGGCAGTCAGAAGCGTTTTAAACAATTGATTTTCTTTTTTTTTTTTTTTACATTCCGACTCATGTTATGACCAGCTTCAAACTGAATCCTGTGGCTTTATTCCTCAAGGTATGAGGTCACTGTTTCTTCCTCAGAGTGTATGTACATTCACCTCCCGTGTATGCTGATTGGACAGGAGTCTTGGAAGAAACCAGGAGCACTTTGACCCTTCCGTCAGTATGATCAGCATATGACTTCAGAACAGCGGCGCCACTACGTCGGTCAAAGGTTCCAAAGACAAACTGACTTCGGGATCAAATGCTTCTCCGATGTTGAATAGTTTCTTTACGTTCTGAGGCACTTTTCTACTTTGGCCATGCGGTTTATTGGCTACGGTCATGGAGAGGAATATTTGCTTTAGCAGGTAGGACTGAACATTCCCTTAAAATTGAAGGCAGCATTTCCAAACTTCGAAACGCACAATGATATGAATCATATTTGATCCGACTCACTGCCCGATGGTTATGTGGAATCAGAATCTCAAGTCACTTTAATGCTGTTGCAGTTGATGAACCGTGTGAACGCTGGAATACGATTTCAGTTGTATCTCATCGATGAGAAAAGACAAAGCATATTGTATCTTTTCTAAAAAGAGAGCTACAGCATCTTGAGACAAAAACACATCAACCTGTGTGCACTTGAGAAAGAAAATAAATGAGAAACTTGTTGACCTACATTATTATTATCTCAATTAATTGATGTGGTAAAAGTTAATCATTAATGGTGTCATTCTTTCCCGATGAGAACTTTCACTGTAATAGGAAACGTGACTGTATGCAAGGACTGTTTTTTTTAAGTCTTTGCAAGAAATCCTCAGACAGTGGATTGATCCATCTGAATGCAACTGGTTGTCTGTCGTGTAATGTGAGCGTGGGTCAACTAGGTTGTTTTTTTTTTCACAGTTTAAACAAAATTACGTTTTTGAAGGCCTTTTAAATGAGAAAGCTCTTTATAATCTGAGGTCATTCCAGGATCTTGCATTGTGCTCGGAGTGAAAGGGAGTCTTTCCAAAACTGCTGATGAATTGTGAAAAACTGATAACACTGGAGGCTGCTGTGGAAGTGCAGGAAGCCGGTTTGTTTTGGTGGATACTCGGCGCAAAAACACCGTCTAGCGACAATGTAAAATCTCGCAGTTCTAACAAAACTGGCAGTGGCAACAGATGTAGCTGTTAAGAACAAACGTGCAAATGTTCCTGCTGGGGGATTCTAGAATGTTACTTTTCTTTCTGCTTTAGAAGTGCCACTGTAGGTACAAAATCTGTCCGGCCTACGGAATCTGTCCGCGGTCCGCCATTTCTGGCCATTTCAGTCGCGATTTCCGGCGATTTCAATGACGTGGCAAACTGTCATTGGCTTAGCAGTGTCTGGAAGGCAACGAGATCTGTTCGGCGATTGTCGACGGCGTCGCATACGGCAACTCTATTAGGACAAACTACGAACGAACGATAGATGGATTGAAAATCTATCTAAGCTCACATTCATTTTTCATTACTGTCTGGCCCAAAAGATCTGTTCCTACTTATTTATTGCCCTCCCAAAATTTGCCGTCTGTCTGTCTGTCTGTCTGTCTGTTCGACCGCAATGTAGTTTGTCCTAATAGTGTTGCCGTAAGACTCCGGGACACATCCCGTAGGCCGGACAGATTTTGTACCTACACCGCGACTGAACTCAGACGTCTCGTCCGTCCGTGCCCTGCAGGTGGCGACAGACAAGGTTGCTGGCAAGCTGAGTTCTACTCTCTCATGGGTGAAGAACTCGGTGTCCCACACGGTCAGTCAGATGGCTAGCCAGGTGGCCACGCCCACGTCCCTGCAGACCACCGCCACCTCCTCGTCCACCACGTCGCTGTCCTCGCCCGCCCTCTCGCCGTCCTCGCCGCCGCTGCTCAGCCCCGACGATGTGGAGCTGCTCGCCAAGCTGGAGGAGCAGAACAGGTGATTTATTTATTTTTTGGACAATGTTCAAAATTGTTAGTAATTGTTCCTTCTCTTTGATTCACCAACCCAACCCATTCCCACCTCACCCCTCCACCCCCACCCCCCGTGGACGGGTGGGAGAGTGACGTCTAGCAGGTCACAACACGCCCACTGGAACGTGCAAACATGTTGGATTAGCAGAAACCTCAAAGTCTGCTTTTTAAAAAAAAGCTGCTCTGGAAAAAAAAAGAAAAGAATCTCCGGAAGAATCCGGAGATTCTTCAAGGCTGTCTGACCTTGTTCGCTGTGGATGAAGGTATTCCTGCACTTCAGGAGTGAGTGTGTGGACTCTAACTGACTGTGTGTGTGTGTGTGTGTGTGTGTGTGTGTGTGTGTGTGTGTGTGTGTGTGTGTGTGTGTGTGTGTGTGTGTGTGTGTGGAAAAGAAAAGAATACAATAGAATGCCTTTATTAATGCCACATAATGCCACATTAATCAAGAAAGAAAGGAATAAAATGAACTATTTGCAGAGTAAGAAAGTAAAAACAAGATATTTTGTGTGTGTGTGTGTGTGTGTGTGTGTGTGTGTGTGTGTGTGTGTGTGTGTGTGTGTGTGTGTGTGTGTGTGTGTGTGTGTGTGTGTGTGTGATGATTGGCTCACTGGCTCATCAGACAGTCTCAATCAATGGCTTAACAGCGTCTGGGAGCAGATGTGTGCCGAGTCGACAGTCTGCTGCAGTTTCCCTGCAGGCCACTGTTGTTGTCTTTAAAGAGTTTATCCTGCTGGGGAAAAAACAACACGCAACATGCAAGGGGTGGGAGGGGGGGGGGGCGGGCGTTTCTGGCCTTCATTCTGCAGTGACAAGGACGTAACCATGTCACCATGATAAATACACAACCATAAATTAATTGAACCACACCTCCGTTCGCTGGAAGATATTCATTGCCGCATACAGGAGAAGGCAAGTTCAGATGACGTCCGTGAAACAAGTGACCTTTAAACGTTACACACTGTGTGCACTGTGTATTGAAGTCGGTCACTCACTTTATTTATAAAGTGACTGACAGTGACTGTATTATTTGCAGTGTTAGCGAGTAATCTAAGTAATCCACTACTGTAATTAAACTACTTTTTAAAGTAGTGTAACGGGATTACTGTGGCAAAACTGGTAATTATATCACAATTACTTTATCAAGTAACAATTCCATTACTTTTCCGAAATAGTGTGCAAGCTGAAAATGTCTTATCGTCCACAAAATGTCTGAAATTTAGAAAAACAACCCAAAACAACGATGTCGCAGATTGACGATGCAGCCGTGCATTGAACGTCACCGATATGCGACGAAGCACCAAAACAAGCCAGGCGATTGCGTTTGATAGCTGGAAATACGAACATTATTCTGAGTTCATCTCGTCTCAATGAAGGAACATCGTGGTTCGTTGTGCGTCGTGTGCAGGAAACGAGACCTTCTTAACTGTTGCTTTATCGTGTTTAACTACAGTAATTAGTAATTGATTACTTATGAAACAAAGTGGCTAAAGAAGTAATCAGATTACTTTTTAAGGAGTAATCAGTGACCAGTGGTTGGATTACTTTCATTGAGTAAAACCAACACCGCTGATTATTTGCACAGTCTTGGTGCATCCATTCATTCCTTGACGAGGGGAAACCAAAATGCTCCCAAAGGTCGAAATGAAAACCTGCAACGCTCGTCCTCTGAAAACCGTCCCGTGTCCACGGCAGCTCCAAGGCTCTGTCGTCGCCATAACGCTGTCAAATTGGCGACGACGAAGACTTTGGTCTTGGCAGAGAATCCTCATCCTCGCAGTCCTGTCCCGCATCCCGCAGCTGCGTTGTCCTTGCGAGCGGTGACAAACAGACCCAACAATAAGCAATCGCGGGGTTTTCGTAATGGAAGACGCGTCGGCCTGGAAGGCGCTCGGTGTCGGAGGGCGAGGCCACGCCTCCTCGGGATTCGGGGCTGCGCTAGAATTCACCGCAGCTTGGTGTGATGTCAGGGGAACATTTTGATCTCCTTCTGTCTTTTATGGAGCTCTGGGCAGACGTCCACCATGGGGGGTCACGGTTCATCCTGCTGTAACAACACACGCCAACCACCCGCTAACGCACAGCCGCCTGCTTGTTTCCGCTGCGCCTGTGTGTATACGCGCCGATCGCTCGCGCGCACACACACACACACACACACACACCTCCCCGTTTTTGTTTACAAGTGAGCCGCAACGTCGGGAGTTCCCGCATTGGTATTCATGAGTTTGCTGCAGTGCGCCCGCTGCCCTCCGCCAGTGTTTTCTGTGTGTTTGGCGAGGCCTTTGTACCCTCCAGCGCAGATAAAAACGGCTCAAGCGTTGGCCCGGGAGCCTCACACACACAGACACACACTCCGAAGTCCGCGGACGCCCGTCGCTGACGACCTGCGCATCGGTTGCGACATGCCATCGGCTCAGAATTCCTCAAAGGCCCCGGAAGACCCGAAGAGTTCGGCATGAGTTTATCTTGGTAAGGCTGCACGTGCGTTTTGTCAATCTCAGCGGTAGCTCGACTGCAAGGCGACCCAAAAAGCCTTGGAAACGGTTTCGACCGAAGAGGGTAAAAAGCCTCTCGCTCGGCTCCTTTTGTGGCGGCGTTGAGTCGTTTCGCGTGGCGTATTCGCTCAATAAGTCACCGGCAAATATTGCTGGGAAAAACAACAAAAATTAAATCCCCGCAAGTTGTCGCTGGTCATTTCTGCGCCGGTGAACCTCAGACTGGTGTTTGACTGCTGGTCAATTATTAGCGAGGCGGGCGTATGTTTTTCGGTGGCGGCCTACTTCTGCTGCGCCGGTGACAGTTTCACTGCCTGAAATGTTCCGCATTCATTTTCTCCTGAAGCCGCGAGGTGTCGTCTCCGCTCCGGATGTGATTCATCTAGCTGCTGGGCGGACGCCGGCGCTTTCACTGAAGCGGGTCGAGATCTCAATCTGACGCTCTTGAATTCCAAGCGGCACTGATAACAGGTGTGTGTGTGTGCGTGTGCGTGTGCGTGCGTGTTTGTGTGTCTCCCCCTTGGAATCCTCATCACGAATGCATCTGGTGAGTCTGCAACGGATTATCTGCACCAGAGGTGGAGAGGCTGTGTTTTTTGTCTTTTCTTTTTGCACCCCCCGCCCCCCTGCTCTCTCTCTCTCTCTCTCTGGCCCTCCCACCCGACCCAAATTTGGCTGTAACCCTAGCCGTGCCGGGCTCACCCTCCGTCACGTCACAGGCTGCGGTGAAAAGGCCTCTGCTTTTTTTTTTTTTTTCCGAGATCGAGTGTCTGAGCCTTTGTGCGTTTGTTGTGTTCTGTGTTCCCGGCGCCGGAACTCGGCCGGGACACTCGGATTGTCGCCGCCGCTAGGTGACAATCCGATCGGAACGACACACCGGAGGATTTACCTGCTGGAGCCGAGTCGCCTCACCCGCTGCTTGTGTGTGGATGACATGTTGAATACGAGTTGTTCAAGTTCCCATATGAAGCTTTCATTTCTCTGTCCTGTCGGTGTCAGGGACATGAACTGCCCGGCCTTCACGCCTTTGTTTGCTCTGCTTTATTTATTTATTTATGTGGACCTCGGCTCTTTGTGATGTCACAAATGAGACCGATACCTCTGCAGTCTCTGAATGTTGAGACAAATAACACAAAAGTACAACCGCCTTGTTTTTTTTTTGTCATGGCCAGTTTGCAGTAGAATGAATGGTAAATAAAACCCTTTGGGTCATTAAAAGTGCTGCCTTACAAAGTGCAGATCCTCCCGACACACAACTAGTTCTCACTGGCTGCGTTTCCATGACAGTTTTTTCGCAAAATAAAAGTGATATTTCTCAAATTTTGACAAAGTACAATTGTGCTTGGTGTCAAGCACACAAGTCGTAGTTCTATTACGTTTGCTTTTGTTTGTTTGCGTTTGTTTACCGTCAAGAATGATATTTTTTTTTAGCTTTGATTGCTTCAATATTCCGTCTTCTCCTCCGTCCAAACAACATTTTCACGTGACGTGAACTGGTCACGTGACCACGTACGTCACGTCCGGTGACGTGTAGATGCGAAGCAAGTGACACTTTTGCGATATACAGTAACTCTATATCGACACATCTGAAAAACCAACGCATGAGAGCCTAAAAACCTTTCAGCGATAGTTGAGAGGTTTTTCAAAGTTGAGGTGTTTCCGTTACCGTTTTTTTTATTGCGATATTTAGGTTTGGCGCAGTTCTCGGGGCAATGGAAACGCAGCTTGTGTTTCGGTGAGTGCACTGAGTTTGACCCGGCTCTCTCTCTCTCGCCCCCGGCACTCAGGCTCCTGGAGACGGACAGCAAGTCGCTGCGCTCCATGAACGGCTCCAGGAGGAACAGCGGCTCCTCGCTGGTGTCCAGCTCCTCGGCCTCCTCCAACCTCTCCCACCTGGAGGAGGACTCGTGGATCCTGTGGGGACGCATCGTCAACGAGTGGGAGGATGTGCGCAAGAAGAAGGAGAAGCAGCTCAAGGTAGGGGACGGCAGCGGTGGGGTCGGAGCTGGAGGAGCTGGCGGAGCTCTGGGTGACGTGAACACAGCAAACACAATGCTTTAAAGTTTAAACCGTTGTGTTTGCTGTGTTCACGTCACGTCAAGAAGAGCTCTTTTTTTCTGATTATGTGTTTAAACTCTAAACACAGAGTCAGAAAAAAACAGCTCATCTTATTCCCGTCATTGGATTGAACAGTTTTTGGTCACTAGCTTTTGTTTCAAGTGGCTTAGTGACTGTAGATAAAAACATGGATGTCAACTTCTCTTTTTAATGACCTATTGTGGTGTAAAATGCAACTTTTATTCTGAAAGCCAGTTGTCATTCAAAATAGACTAGATAAATATTTTCTGTAGTTTCAAGTTTTTTTTATTTTTAAGTGTATATTAATTTTCTATCAATACATTTTCACCACTAGTATGGGTTTGGAGTCACTGTTTAATATAATAATATTGGAAAAAAAATAGAAGCAAAGTAAATCATTTATAAATAAAATGAAACTCATCTAGAATGAAGATGAACGGAGTCAAACAACAAAAACATCTCCTTGGTCCTTTTCAATATGGCTTTATGAAAGCAGAAGCAGCTGTTTTCATAGCTGACTCGCAGCAGAGGTGCCGTCCTGTCTCTGCAGACGCCGTGCACCCCGAATCGTTTTCGAGCCTCTGGGCCGAATCCTCGCTGGCCTTCGCTGCAGCTCGACGGCCCCCGACTTCTAAAACGGTCCCGTCGCTTCCAGCGTGTCGACTCCCTGCCACCGCCATGACAAACGCTATCTTTGTCCCAGCTGACCCCAAAGTGTTGTCATTGAACTTGTTATTTTAGCTCATGACATGCCAAGCACTTTTACTCTTGGGGGAGGATTGGTGGGTGTGGGGGGGTGGTTTGGGAATGAGGGGGATTGGGGGGGGGGGGGGGGGGTACTCGTGATAACCCTGTGCACAGTCGCTGTCAATCGCACTTTTGTTTTTAAAGTGCACACAACCGGGAGACAGTTGTATGAAGTGGTTGCTTTGTGGAAATAGGAAGTGCAGCTTGTTGTTCTTATCTATTAGATGCTGATGACAAGAAAATAACTGATGGCAGTGACTCAGCGAGGTGATTTTTTTTTATTTTTTTTTTTTATTATTATTCTACTCACCAAATTAAGTCCAATCCTGGAGGACTGGAGGAATTCTGTCCGGTCACTTTTTTTTTTTTCTTCTTAATAAACGTATCAAAGCAGGTTGAGGGCCGGCCTGTCGGGTTAAAGTGGATATTTGGTGCAGGCCTGGAGCGCGGTGGCATCCCTGCCCATCTCTTCGTCTCCTCACCGCTGAATGGGGAAGTGTGCTGAGCGTTCCCCTGCTGTTACTTCATCATTTCACAGAAGTTCTAACGACAGCAGTCTCAGATATTAATCATAACTGCTGAGGCCTTCACAAATGGCATGTTTTCTTCCCTCTGCAGACACACACACACACACACACACGCGCACACACACGCTACTGCGCGTCTCTGTTGGCATCAGCAAAATCCCCCCCCCCCCCCAAAAAAAACCCCAAAACAAAGCCCCGATTTGTTTCTGGGATGTGAACCTGCTGCCGCCAAAATACATACGAGTTAAATGGCACCGTCGTGTGAGAATATCACCCTCACTTCAACTCCACTCAAACATTGGAAAGAAAGCGCAGCTGGTCCACACCGCGTCCGTGTCGGAGCCCGACACCGCCAGCGCCGCCGGCAGGAGCAGCGTCAGGGAGTTTAGAAAGCAGCTTTTTCTCAGGGATGAGACGCTGCATTGTTCCGACACAAAGATCAGTTTGTCGTCGTGTTGCAGGGGAGGCCGCGAGCGCCTCCGCTGCCGAGAGCTGCTGCGGGTGGACGTCTGCTCCAGATGCAGCCTGGACTGGCCGGAGGAACACACACACACACACACACACACACACACACACGCACACACACAGGGCAGGAAGGACAAGTGTTCCCTGGCAGCGCAGGAAATTGCTTAATGCGATTGTGTCAGCAGTGGCCTTCGCACTGCGAGGCGGCCGGATCGCTGAGGTTTTCAACTCTTTGACGTCTTCGCTCGTCCTTCTTGCCGAGCTCTAACCCCAAGCGTTTCCAGCCCGCGATCTCGGCATTACGCAACCAGTCGGCTTCCCCCTTTTTTTTCTTTTTTTTTCTTTGCAAAGACACAGCTGCTGTTGGTTATAGATAACAGAGGAGAAATTGAGGAGAGGAAAAAAAATACTGCATGTGACTGCGAGCCCTGCAGCAAAAGATCATTTGGCTCAGCTAGCGGCAACTAGCGAAGTCTGATCGGTTCCCTTTGCACAATCGCCTTTCGAGCTGTATTGATAATTAAATCCCCCCTCATGTTTTCTCTGTGATCAGAGTTGGTCACTAAGGACTAAGGTCAAACAAAAGAAGTATAAGAGTAAAACTTATAAAAGTAATATCATTAGTAAATACACAACAAAATTCTGAACATAAGTACTATTTTTAGTAGTACTACTATTGTTGTTGTTGTTGTTGTTGTGTTACCGTTGATATTACAAATTATATTTATCATTATTACGATTATTTATCTTATTTGTTTTCCACCTTGTTTTTCTTCTTATTAATGTAAGAAGGGTGGGCAAAATATGCAAAGGCTTCAGCCTACACCTTTTCGGTCGATGCATATTATTATAGTTACTGTTTAGTTTAATGTATAATGCATGTACAAATGTTACATCTGACACGTCAACTGTGTGAAAATGCTGAGACGTTACCCTTGGCTAGCAACATCCCGTCTAGAGATGGAGAACCTGTCAATAAGAGATGCCTTGTTAAACTAACTGTAATTCTATTTATCTGTCTGTCTGTCTGTCTGTCTAGCTACAGCTCCTTTAGCTAGCTAGCTAAAGGAGCTGTACACGGTTGTGTAAAAAAAAAAAAAAAAAATAAAAAGTCACTGCATCTGATCTGATCGGCTCCCTTGGCTCCTCCTCCCACAGGAACTGGTCCGACTGGGGATCCCTCACCACTTCCGGGCCATCGTGTGGCAGCTGCTGTGCAACGCCCAGAACATGCCCATCAAGGACCAGTACTCGGAGCTGCTGAAGATGACGTCGCCGTGCGAGAAGCTGATTCGCCGGGACATCGCCCGCACCTACCCCGAGCACGAGTTCTTCAAGGAGAAGGACAGCCTGGGCCAGGAGGTGCTCTTCAACGTCATGAAGGTCAGGTGCTCGTTGGGTTTTTTTGTGCGTGGCGCAGCAGATGGACGGGGGTTTAGCCGTCGGCCGCAGACGCCGTAATTGGGAGGTTTCGCGCAGACGCTGACGCTCATCCCACCCCCTCCTCCCGTCACCTCAGGCCTACTCTCTGGTGGACCGCGAGGTGGGCTACTGCCAAGGGAGCGCCTTCATCGTGGGACTGCTGCTCATGCAGGTAATGAGCGGCTCCGTCCAGACTCGCTGCCAAAACCCCAAACCCAAAGCGCCACAGGGTGACCTCAGGGTCTGACGTCACCCATGTCCTCGCCGCAGATGCCGGAGGAGGAGGCCTTCTGCGTGTTCGTCAAGCTGATGCAGGACTACAGGCTGCGAGAGCTCTTCAAGCCCAGTATGGCCGAGCTGGGACTCTGCATGTACCAGTTTGAGTCCATGATCCAGGTAAGGAGAACCGGAGATCAGCGACGACGGTTAGGCGACGCTGTCTCCGTCATCTTCTTTGTCTTTCCTTCCCGTCTGCCTCGCAGGAGCAGCTCCCGGAGCTGCACATACACTTCCAGGCCCAGAGCTTCCACACCTCCATGTACGCCTCCTCCTGGTTCCTCACCATCTTCCTCACCTCTTTCCCCCTGACCGTCGCCACCAGGATCTTCGACATCTTCATGTGCGAGGTGAGAATAACCGGATGAGCGCCGGCTCTGATTCCGCGTGTTTAGTCTGCGACGCAGCTGTGTTTGTTTTGTCAGAGGAATCCTCCAAAGGCTGCGGAGTCTTTGACCGTCTGAACGGCGCTCCCGCCGACGTTCTCGCTTTCAGTTTGGCGAAACGGTGAAGACGCGAATTCTACAATACATGTAAACAGTAATTATGTTTCTCCCACTGCTTCGATGAAAGGCATTTCATGGAAAAAACAGATGATTTGTCACGGAAAGGCTGTGCCTTACCGCCACCTGGTGGAGAAAAGACAAACTGCAAGATGGGATAAGAAGTCAAACGCATTGTTTAAGAAAATAATTGGCCGAGAAATGTTGGAAACACGTTTCCTTGCGATGTGGCAAACTGGTGTGACAACCAACAGAATGTTTCTGATTCTGATTCACTTTTCCACCAGTTTAAAAAACACACAAAAATACCACAAACCCAAACACAGACGTCTACTTTTTAAGGTCACCGTGACAACGTGTCACGTTTCCAGTCAGAGACCTTTGACTTCTGCTATGCTCCAGCGCTTCTGCTGCCACCCAGTATCTACCCGCAGCATTTATCTGCCCCGGCCACTCGGTGGAAACTTCCTTTATTTGCATTTCTTTGTTTTCTCTTTGAGGAACTTGGCGCTCTGAGATCGAAGTCGGGCCGCTGAGCCACCTCTGCCATTTCTCTTTTCCTCCCAGGGCCTGGAGATCGTGTTCCGGGTCGGACTGGCCATCCTTCAGATGAACCAGACTGAACTCGTCCAGCTTGACATGGAGGGAATGTTACAGGTGAACCTGGTGTAAAGTATGCAGAATCCCCCCACTCCCCTCCACCCGCCTCCTCAGGGCGCAAAAAAAAACAGAACTAACTCCCACATAACGCCAACGCTGACGTCTGACAACGTGGCTCTGAGGTCGGGGGAGCAGCCGAGTGTCTGGTTGCAGGGAGAAAGTAAAGAGCTTCTCTGGCCTTGAGGCATTTATCGCCTTGTTCTTTCCTGCAGCACTTTCAGAAGGTCATCCCGCACCAGCTGGACAGCGGGCCGGACAAAGTCATCCAGGCAGCTTATCAGGTTAAATACAACGGCAAGAAGATGAAAAAGTAGGCACAGCCCTCAACTGCACTGTCACACACACACACACACACACACACACACACACTTCTTCCAATCACAACATTCTGTAATTCTGGAATGTACTTATGGGTCATTTTCTGAAAATCTTTTTTTGGATGGCAGCTCTCATCGCTGAATAAATCGATTCATTGAATGGCTTTTCACTGTTCTGATTGAGGGATGTTCCCGATCACATTTTTTTTAGTCCCAGTCCGATCCCGATTTTTTTAACGATGAGTAATTGCCGATCCCGATTCCCCCCCCCCCCCCCCCCCCCAATCCAATCTTTTTTCTTACCTTGAATGAACTGAATCCATTGGATTCAGACGTTTCTCTTGCAAAATAAATTGGATTGTTTGCTTCAGTGGTCAATCCATGCTTTGCTTTTCCTCACCCTTTTGTGTATTTTACCAGGTGAAGAACACAGTCAGCACACTATATAAAACATAGACATGAAATCAAAAATAATGATGTAAAATTGTGCTTATAAAGTAAGTACATTCATTTTCAAAGTGCATTCGGAGCTTGGTGAGGACTTCACTCTTTGCTCAGTAAATACAATGTAGAGATTGTAAAGATAATGTAAGCTTCACTGAATCAGTAACTTGAGTTACAGTAAACCACTGATAGAAAACAAACTTGTAAACAGTGTAGCAGCTCAAGTTTAACACTCTGCTCAGTAAAAAAAAGACTAGCGCCATATATAAATAAAATAAAAAAATATGTAAAATCAAGTAATTGCATTAATATTCAAAGTGTCTTCAGAGATTGGTGATGACTGCACTCTTGAATAAAATGAATCAGTAACTCCAGTGACAGTAAACCACCGAAGCAAATAAACTTAAATCAGTGTAGCAGCTCACGGCTAACACAGCTAACTTGTCTTTTCTTAAACTGGCGAGCAGCGTCCGCTGCTTCAACCTGCTTTTCATTCGGTAGCAGCGCTGTATTCCTCATCTTCTGCTTCCTGTTTCTTGAGATGCCCAGTTAAATGAGTTGTTTTATAGGAAGCTCTGTTGCTGCCACCACGTGAAACCATTAGCCTGCAGACTTTGCATTTCGCTGCGGGTCTGCATTCGTCTTCCAACTCGTAGAATAGCCACACGGCCGACATAGTTGTTTTCTTTACGAATGTGGAGACCTTCGACGTCACGTCTGTTCGGAGCACGGCAGTGATGGAAGAGGGCAGAAACGCTACTCTTATTTATACATTGCGGACTATAAATGTGTAATGTTATTGATATATTTCAAGATCGGATCGGGGATTTTGAACGCATTATCGGCAGATCACAATCTAAAAAAAAAAAAAAAAAAGTGCTAAATTGGCATGAATTGATAACAGGGATATTGTAATCAACATCCCTATATTGATTACCATATCCTGGTAGTTCACAGATGTATATTTTCTTTTAAACGCATCGCTTTTCCCTCTACAAATCTGTAAAGACAGACTATTGTCAAATAAAGATACATGTTTCATACACGCACATTTATCTGGTCGCAGGTTGGAGAAAGAATACACTACAATCAAGACTAAGGAGATGGAGGAGCAGGTGGAGATAAAGGTAGGAGGAGTAGGATGAGGATGAGGAGCAGGTGGAGATAAAGGTAGGAAGAGTAGGATGAGGATGAGGAAGAGGAGGAGGATGAGGAGGAGGAGGGGGAGGGGGAGGAGTAGGAGGAGGAGTCGGAGGAGGAGGAAGAGGAAGAGGAGGAGGAGGAGGAGGAGGAGGAGGAGGGGGAGGAGGAGCAGCGCTGAGAGTCTGACCGAGTCCTTCAGCTGCTCGAGTGGCTGACGGCGCCCTCTGTTGATGTTTTCAGCGGCTGCGAACCGAGAACAGGCTTCTGAAACAGCGGATCGACACTCTGGAGAAAGTGAGTGTGCGCTGCACACACACGCACACGCATGCACGCGCACACACACACACACACACACACACAGACACGCACAGACCTGATGCATCACCCACCATGGCATTAACCCACGGCGGCGCTGCCTGTGCTCCCCATGGAGTCTCGTCTTTCACTAACTGGACTCAACTGTCGGCTGAAAGTCATCCAGTCACACGACCAAACTCTTCCTTGCCTGCCTGCCTGCCTGCCTGCCTCACTGACTGACTGGCCGGCTGACTGGCCGTCGCCCTGCCTGCGTTATCCGATGCGAGATAACGTGCGTGTCGGTAACCGGAGCCCCCCGCGCTGGGACGCGAGGCTGCCGCGCGGCTCCAGTAGCTTCCCGTCGCGATCGTCCCCCTGACTCCACTAACTGTCGGAAGACTGGATGGAATGTGACACACAGTGGCTGCCCGATACGAAGCGCCGCCGCCTGCCGCCGCCACCGCTGCTGCATCTGCTGCTGCATGCTGTCCGTATCACCGTGCACCCTGTGTGTCTGCATGCGGTACGCACAGACGCCCTGCTGACGGCCAACGGCGCCGCCGCTCGTGCGTCTCAGATCCCCAGGATCTGGTAACTCCAGCCGCTGTTTAGTCGGACGGCAGGCGGCGCACTAACACACTCCCACCTCGCATCACACCAGAGCCGCCGCGGGCTGGCGCCTTCCTGTCTGAAACTCCTCGCTGTGTTTCTCAGCACTGGCTAATTTTATTCTTTTTCTCGACACCCACTTGTTTGCACCTCTTCACCTCGCCTGCATGCAATGTTCCTTTTCTGACCCCCCCACCCCCTCCCTTCTGGCCCCACCGGAACCCCCCTGAATCACCCCACTGCCTGCAAACAAGGGTCTTCCTGGACGGGAAATGAACATTGCATTTCTTTTCTTTACAAAAAAACCCCAAACTGTTATTCTTTTGTGTGCTTTAAACTGTCCTCTGGTTTGTCTGTCTGTCTGTCTGTCTGTCTCTGCTGTCTTTGTTGGTATCTCTGTTTTTGTAGGAAAGTGCTTCCTTGGCAGATAGATTGATCCAGGTATTTTCACCTTATTTTCTCCCGTCTCGTTATGTCGCACCTTCCCCCCCTCTGCCTGTCTCTTGTCTCACTCTGTAGCGTCGCATGCTTGACGTTAGCACAATGACCGTTAGGATACAAAACCTGGTGGACACCCGAGTCATTCTCTAAATGAGTAACTTTGCAAGGCCCATATTCTGCTAATTTCCCAGACCTGTAATGGGTCATCCCAGACTATAATGAAGCAGTGTCATACGATGCTTCAAAACAGAACTGAACGTTTAGCCCTCTGTTTGTAGCCGCCTACTAAAACCGATGCTTTGTTGGACCTTCCGCGCATGCTTGAAATGGAGCAAAACCAAGGTGGCGTTAGAGGGAGGAGCCAACAGCTGGATGGAGGGATTGTGGGTAGGAAGGTCGTCAAAGACCTGGGACGTTTGTCGCTGCCCTCTGTGAGGTCACAAAGGGCTTGTTTCCCAGGACTGCATATTTTAGGTCCCCACTTTATGAAAAGTGTAGAAAGCAAACAAAGTCAGCGCTGGGATTTTTGCAGAACATGGGACCTTTGACTCGTGTCAGAATGGTAACATTTTTATTGAAAGTGCATGGAAGCAGTGAATCATGCTGCAGGAGGCTAACAGTCTAGAGGCAATTATTGCCAACTGAAACAACATGCATGTCCACACCCCCTCTCCCCCCCTCCCCCTGTCCTCACGTGTGTGATTCGCCCCAAAAGAGACTCCGCCCCCTCCTCCTTCTCACTTTGTTGTCATGCTCACTGCGATCCTCCTCGGCTGGTTATGTCCAAAGGGACAAGTGACTCGGGCTCAGGAGGCTGAGGAGAACTACCTGGTCAAACGGGAGCTGGCCACGGTCAAACAGCAGAGCGAGGAGTTTGCTGCTCAGCTGGAGCAGGCCAACAACGCCATCAGGCAGCTACAGCCGCAGCCGCAGCCGCAGCCGCAGCAGCAGCAGCAGCAGCCACAAGCGGTAAGGAGGGCCGCAGCGTCTCCCGCTGGCTGGGTGACTCAGAGACCGACGGGTTCCCCAGGTTGACCTCGACCGGTTCAGGGGTCGCGGCGGTTCAACCACAGTCAAACCATGCGTTTGACGGAGGCTCAGATGTCTCAGATGGTCTTTATCACCTAGCAACAGAAGCTCAGCACTGTCAGTGCAGGGTATTTGCAAGCCTGATGATGGCTTTGGGTAAATGGGTAAATTTCTCTTTATACATGCACGGATCCAAACTGGGGCACAGCGTCCCACAAAGTCGGGCTGCCAATTCACTGTCTGGTGCATCCCGAGAAAGCTTTGCACAAATTAGCATCGAGCATCGATCCTCTCCCAACGCGACGGCCCGGTCCTGGAGGCGTTGGTGGTGCTTTTGACTGGACCGCGTCAATTATTGATGGTTGGGTTCCAGATCGTAACGTTGACGAATGGTCCTCAATTATTAATATCAAAAAAAGACCAGCGGAGGCATCAGAGAAGGGTGACATACAGACTAGCAAGTCTGAAAGGGTATTCAACAGGGTGTCTGATAAAGTGGAGCTATGGAGGGTCGAAAAGCCTCAATTTTGATCCGGCCCGTGTCCTCCCCACAGAAGGGGGCGCCGCGGTACTCGGAGGAGTCGATGCTGCAGCTGGAGAGGGAGCTGGTGCAGGCCCGTCTGAAGGAGGCCGAGTCTCAGTGTGCCCTCAAGGAGATGCAAGACAAGATCCTGGACATGGAGAAGGTGGGTGTCTGCGTGTCTCCAGTAGCCCCTACACAACGCCACAGGTTACTGTGGAACCCGCCGTTCTGAGGAATCATCAAGGAAGTGATGCCATCGTTCCGCGCTATTGCGGCCGCAACACGTTCAAAGTGTTGCTATTTAGAGCTGCGGCGAAGCAAAGACGTTCCACTTAAACATCTGCTCAAGCAAGCTCATCTTCCTTTGAAATGTCTTGGTTAGGAAGTTAAAGGTCCACTGTGTAAAAACATTTTAAGGAAGCCTCCCTGACAATGCTTTTCATATTTAGGCCAGTGTCAGGCCAGCTTCCTTAAAGGGTAAGTGAATAATATTTGGAGATTTCGAAGGAGAAACAGTGACATCATGTGGTTGCATTTTAAATTGCAGCGTCTTTCACTCTCCCCTTCCCCTCCAGTGAACTACAGTGGCCTGTGCTCCCAACCTCGTCCACATTTTTCTTTGTTGCATTTATTTGAAGGCAGCAAGCCATCGCCCCAACCTAAGCTTTTGCCATGCTAATAATCACAAATCAAGCCAGATTTTACACACTGGACCTTGCCACCTAATGCTAATGCTCCAGTGAGTTTATAAATCCAACGCGTGGCAGCATTTTGAATTGGAAAGTGCAAACGTCAGCAGTTGTGATGCGCCTTTGCCACATTATGTCACTTTAGTTGCGATTGTTCCTGATTTTGACTCCGTCCTGCGCTGCTTTGTCTTCAGAGGAACTCGTCGCTACCGGACGACACCAACGTGGCCCGTCTTCAAGAGGAGCTGATCGGGGTGAAGCTGAGGGAAGCAGAGGCGCTGACCGGCCTGAAAGAGCTGAGGCAGCAGGTCCGCAACCTGGAGGACCACTGGCAGGTCGGCACCAAACTCTGCACCAAACTCTGCTTTCAATTTTTTTCTAAAAAGTGTCGACAGGGTGGCTGACATTTCTTCTTTCTGTCTTTTTTTTTTTTCATTTTAGCGTCACTTAGCTCGCACTGCTGGCCGCTGGAAGGACAGCTCCAGGAAGAACACGCTGAGCGAGCTGCAGGACGAGCTGATGAGCGTGAGGCTGCGCGAAGCCGAGGCCCAGGCGGAGCTGCGAGAGACGAGGCAGAGGATGCTGGAGATGGAGACGCAGGTCCGAACCCTTGGTTAATTCTTTGGTGCTGTGGTGGGTGGAAAAAAAAACAAAAAAAAACGACTGCTGTCTGAGGCTCCAGAATGTCACACTGAGGCTCCAGAATGTCACACTCTGACCTGCAGAGGGCAGCAGTCGTCTTTGCGGAAAACTTCATGACTGCAGCCTTTCACTGCGACGTTTTTTTTATAAGTTGTTGCTGTTTGTTCCAGTTAAAAAAATAAATAAATAAATAAACGTAGCTTCTCCTCCTCATTGTCCCAATGGCCTCGCTCCGCTCTCACAGAACCAGATCCACAGCAACCAGCTGCGGCGGGCCGAGCAGGAGACCCGATGCCTCCAGGACAGCGTGCAAACGCTGACGACGCAGAACAAGGACCTGCATGTGCAGCTGCAGGAGATCAAGAGGAGACAAGCTGAGATTGAATGCAAGGTACACAGCCGCTCTGCGGTAAACCCTGAAGCCTGTGTGGACAGATAAGAGCGGCGGAAGCAACCTGTTCTCCTCAGCGATAGCACCGGATCCTGTCCGGCCTCTTTAAGTCAAAAAGAAAAGCAGCAGCACCCAGCAGCAACTCTGATCTGAGACGTCTCTCCCCCCCCACCACCCCCCACCCCTCCCCTCTGCAGAGTAAAGAAGAGGTGATGGCGGTTAGGCTGCGGGAAGCCGACAACATCGCCGCTATGGCTGAGCTCCAGCAGCAGATCTCTGAGCTGGAGATTCAGGTAAAGTCCCCGACTCGGTCTCCCTGCTTCATCAAGGTGCGACGCAAACCACGCTAACCAAGCCACCAAAACTCCCTTCCGCTGCACAAACTTGGGGTGGTTTGCTCATTTTTCTTTTGGGCTCCCTTCAGTTCGGTCCGGGCCCAAGTCGTAATTTTGCATCGTTCTGTCGCCGGCACTGTCTGAACGGCGCTAACCGCCGTGTGCTAACCGCCGTGTGCTAACCGCCGCGTGCTAACCACAACACCAACGTGCCACCAAATCTTCTCCGGCACTGAAGGACTGCTATCAATCACTCTTTCATTAGTCAGAACACGAGTGACACGAGGCGGCTCACGTTGCCGTGGAGACACTGGTGTTGCTAAAATGTTGCACCTAGCGCCGCCGTTCGTCACTCGCTCAGCAGAGAGGAGATCAGACTGCGAAGGTTTACGCTCAGAAATTCAGGCACTGGAACTAAAACTGCAAGTTGGCTAAAGTTTGTGTGCGAACCAGCCTGAACAGCCAAATGATGGCGAAGAACTTGTGTTTACCCTCAAACAAATGTAACGCTACACACAACAAGGGTGACTAAAACAAATACTGGTGTTTTTCACACTCGGCTGTTCTGATTGATCGCAGATCAAAGCAGTAATGAAGTCGTTTGTTTGTTTATTTGGCCTGGTGCCCAGAACTTGACAATGGACTATGCTGTTATTGGATATACACAGCCAGTCACAGTAATTTTGAAATTGTGTATTTTTCAACTTTTTATTTATTTATTTATTTATTTATTTATTTTTTAAAAAGCATTGTTGAATAATTGAATATATATATTTCTATAATTTCTTTCCATCCTGAAATGTCAAAAAGAAATGCATTTCTTTTTCAGTATTGATTATCTTGTTATTTGTTTTGTTGCGGTCATATTTATTTTCAAACTAAAACTATTTTTAAATTCGGCTCGAGCCTCAACAAAGACTTTTAACAACTGCGAAGGTGCGTTTGTTCTTTGACGGAAAGACTAATTTATGACAGCCCCCACACACACACACACACACACACACACACACACACAATCTCACAGCGTGCTCTGAGGTCAGGTTACCACAGGAGTGGAAGAATGAAAAAAAAAATCAGAACAGATGGATATTTCCATGCATCACCTTCACAATGTGTAGAATAGATAGAATAGAAAAGTGTGTGTGTGTGTGTGTGTGTGTGTGTGTGTGTGTGTGTGTGTGTGTGTGTGTGTGTGTGTGTGTGCGCGCGTGCGCGCCCTGAAATCAGTGTGCCAATGTTGGTCTGTGGTTTGGTTTCTTGCTACAAAGGCGGTGGGTGGAAACTGCAGCAGTGACAAGAAAGACAAAGGGAGGGAAGAAGAAAGTTTTCTGTTAATGATGCGTGCTGGTGGCGCCGCTCGGTCCCTGCGGGGGGGCAGCGCCGAGGCCAAACCCTGCAGAGATTGACTCAAGATGAGTGAAAACGAAAAACGCAGAGGTGGAAAAACCTGGTGGGTGAAACTCGGATATCTAGAAAGGATGCTGGCGTGTGGGACTCCGCCTCCTGCTCCTTCCCCCCCCCCCACCAGGGTCTCGGGCTGCGTGCGAGGCCGCAGCTCCACTCTGACTGAGCTGGTAGGAAGTGGTTTCTCTTCTTGAAGCAGAAACTCGACCAGAGGTGACATGCATGGTTTATTTTGAGGTTTCTATGACATGCTCAGAGATTTATACTAAACGCGTTGGCCTTTTGAAGACACTTTTACTCTCTCCAGTCGCCTCCAGTGCCGGCTTGAAAACTTGAATCCCAGCTGTGGTGAGAGTCGTGTTGGCGTGGAGGGTTCGGGGTTTTGCTCGAGCCGCTGACGTGTACCTCCATTTGGGTTTTTTTTTTTTTTTTTTTTTCCATTTGAGAAATGCAAAAACTACGATAATTCAAGGAGCTACAATTCTAATGCAGATCACCTTCAAGTGTTTCAAATAATCTTAAAAAGGAAAGTCCACCTGCTCATTTGTTTACTTGCACCGCTTCTCAGAACAACGCAAACTAAAATTACGCATTCAATTTTTTTCCGCGTCCTTCCGGACGTGCGGACGCTGCGACAGAGCTGCAATTTTAGCGGCGGGCTGCAAACTGCGGGCTAAACACGCTGCACTCTGGGGGTTTGGGGAGATGTTTCGGGTTCAGGGTCGTCGGTCTGCAAAGTGTGAGGTGTGAAAAACAAAAGCTCTGAAAACATGTCTTGGAACGGGAGTCCTTGGCCCGGCGGTCCCTCGGCCCAGCGGTCCCTCGGCCCAGCGGGCCCTCGGCCTCGCGGGCCCTCGGCCTGGCGGTCCCTCGGCCTCGCGGTCCCTCGGCCTCGCGGGCCCTCGGCCTCGCGGGCCTGGTCGTCGGTTGGAACTAAACGGAGCCCCAACGGACGAGTCGGGAGACGGCGAGGGCTGTTTGGCGCCTGCAGCCACAGACTCGCACCTGCAGATTCACACAGCTGAGCACGAGGAAGTGCCGTCAACGGACGGCGGCTGCAGCAAACCTCAAAAACAACACGTTCTTGGAATAATCTCACTCGTTCAGACTCTCGGCGTCGCGGAGGAAGGGGGCCGTTGGCGCCGCCGCCGCCGCCAAATTTAACCCAGTCGTTTTTCAGCGACTTGCAGCCTCTTGCCCCGTTCGTCTGTCGTTTTGTTCCTCGTCGACCCCCCCCCCCCCCAAGGTCAAACTGGTGGCCTTGGTGGTGGTGGTGGTGGGAGGAGGAAGTGCTGCTGGTGGTTGAGGTTTGTTTGTCACTGACGCCTGCAGATGTCTCCAGTTGGGGATGTAAACATCACACGGGCTGTTGTAACTGAACTCGAAGCTGGCGGTGGGCCGGGAGCCCCCGGGGGGTGGGGGGGCCCGGGAGAGGAAACCAAACGCAAATGATGGGTGTTCTTCCCCCCTGCGAGGACACCTGCCACTCTGGGCGGGCAAGGGGGACGGGGGGGGGGGACGCAGAGCAACGCCTCCCTCCTCTGCTGGCGCCTTCAGACCTGCAACCCAGTGCAGGTGGCAAAAACATGCCGGCTGCCCTCCGGGGACCAGAACCGCCGGACTGTGGGAGGGACAACATGTGCTGATCAACGGCCTCGTGCACTTCATAACGTCTCGGTGAATAACAAGGTCTGGAGGTTGGCGCGCGGACGTTTCAACCAAAGGTCCTCAAAGCAAAAAGTCCCCTTGTTGATTTGCGGTCACAGTGAGGTCGAGCTTCCCATCGCCCTTTGCACTCGTCAAGATCTCCCGGCCTGGGAGGCTCCGATGGTCCGACCGCCAGCTTGTTAAGTGCGGGAACGTCCAACCAGCGGCTGGTGGGCTTCAGAAGTAACGGCAGGATCTTAGTCACGCTTTCAACCTGGCCGCGCTGACTGTGGCTTCGGCTCGGTGATGTGGTTCACCAGTAGCACGATGCAGACCGCGGCCACCAAGCAGCTGAACCAGAGAAATGACTGTCGAAAGAACTGCAGCGTTACGCAAGGGTATTGCAGCATGAGTGCAGTACCAAGAGCGAAACGAGCAAGATAAAGTCGAAGCGGTCCAATCAGTCATTGCAAATGACAAGTAACGATGGTCGAACTGGCTTGGACTTCTCCGCACGTACAGAACAGAAACGTTCAAATGTTCTATGTTGGTCTCCATCTATCGGAATATTAGCTTAGCATGCTGTTCAAATTCAATTCAAACTTTATTTATATAGCGCTTTTCATATGCAACCCAAAGCGCTTCACAGATCACAACAAAATGAAAATGCCAAAACATTGCAACAAAGTGAAGAAATGAAAGCTCTTCGTGCTAAACCTGTTGATTTCCCTCCAGCTATCGACATCAAGTGGACTGAAAAGTTGATTGTTGGGGGTCAGTTCACGGGACGCGGCTCCCCTCCCTCTCCCTCTCTGGCCCAGCTTATTTATCTGCCACCTCTTGTTCTCTGCCTGGGACAGAAAGAAGAAGGGAAGGTCCAGGGCCAGCTCAACCACACCGACTCCAGCCAGTACATCCGCGACCTCAAGAGCCAGATCACCGAGCTGAAGCACGAGGTGAGCTGGGGGCAGAGCGGGCCCTGCTCTTTTCTGTTCTGCTCTGTGTCTTACCACTGATCCAGATTTGATTCTTGTTGATTTTTTTTTCACCTTTGGCTTTGATCTGGCTCTTTTTCACAATTTTCACAACTTCTTCCCTCAACTGGTTTGACTTTGACAAGTGTTAACTACACCCAGAGACTTCCTGTGTCACGCAGACACCTCATACTCAAGATGTTGTTTTGATGCCTTGAGAGGTTTGCGCTAGCAGGCAGGACACTTCATTGAGGAGATGATAACTTTGCGATAAAGTGTCGATGTAGTGCGATTTATTTATTGATTTATTGTCCGGTTGCCGAGGTTTCACATTTGTTTTACTTCTTAAATTCCGAATATTGGTGATTAAATTCCACCAGGACCTTCTCTCTCATCTCCCTGCAGTCTTTCAGTGCAGTGTGACATCCTTGGATTTCATACCCAAGAGTCAAATACTTTGCTTTAAGAAGCTAAAACCTGCTGCTATTGTTTTTGTTTTGTTTTTGTTTTTTTTACACTTGACTAAACAAGTAAAGCTGTGATTATGATGTAGTTTTTATTCATAGTTTGGACTCATTTTATCTTCATCTATTTATCGATAGCATGGTTTTAATGTTGTATTTCCAAACGTTACAGTATTATTTGCACTGATGGACCGCCTCATCACTCTGGTAGTGCTCACACACCTGACTGCCGCTGGGGATCTTTGAGCCTCTCACCTGACCAGTGGTTCAAGTCTCTAAGATTCCTGTGAAGTGTTGGTGCTGTCACAGTCTGACTTCTTCGGAAAAAAAAAAAAAAAAAAAAATCTGCATCGGATGTTTGGAAATTGTGACTTCACTGGCTGCGAGGTGTCGATGCAGTCAGTTTCCACTGGCGACAACAGGAAGGCCAGCTGCCAAATTTAGACTGGTGTCAATCAATGTAGTCTCGTTGTGTCGTGGCTTATTGTGTGTATCGCGCTCTCAACTGGTCTCTGACTGGGTCTCCTCCCACATGTCTGTCTGCGGGCGACAGAGGCACCCAGGTGAGTTTCGGCAGATGAGCCACAAAATTTCCAAGCCTGTCTCATCCTGGACCCCTGCGTCATCTTGATGTGCTTGCTTGATTTGATCGTATTGAGTACAATTCATCAATCAAAGAGTTTAATGTCGCTAGGCTACGAGCTGCCACGGAGGTGAAGCCAACGTCTTGGTATTTCGAAGAACACAACCCTAATTTTGAACCACAGAGATTTAGACTAAAGGTGAAATAAAAGTAAATATAAAAACCCCAGCGCAGCAGCTCACTCAGATATCTCAGATATCACCGCTGATATCCTGCCCTCCTCCTCCTCCTCCAGTTTGAAGCTTCGTCACGCACTGTGAGGATTCCTAGAAAATGCGATCTGCCGCTATGATAGTGTCACCAAATTAGTACGAATATTTTTTTTTCCCTCTGACGGCAAAACATTGTGGTAACTAATGAGAAACCCTGCACAACGCATCTCTACTTCTGGTTCCATCCCATGAGCCCCTATTGAAGGTTTGCGACGTAGCTTCCAGTCACTGTCACCGTCGCCGAGTGTGTCAGACGTCTCATCGTTTTAACGCTCAGTTGTTGGAACGCAATGCAGGGCTGATGCAATCGCTAACTTCCTTAAGCTAACTATCACAACAAACAAACCGAAAGCTATCGCAGTCATAACTGTCATTATTCATGAGCCAGAGTGACCCCCCCACCCCCACCCCCCACCCCCACCTGCCTCTGTCTGCGTGTTAGACCTGTGGAAAGTGTCTCCCTCCATTGGTGCCAGTGATGTTGTCGAGTTGAGTCGAATTTTTTAATGGCATCGTCTTCATTTGAGCAGGTAACAACATTTTTTTTTTGTTGCAATTCTCTCTGACAGATCTGCTGCCTGAAGGGTCCGAGGGGCCTGAGCGGCCAGCCCAGCTTTGACGGCATCCACATTGTCAACCACTACGCGGGAGCTGACGGCTCCTACCAGTCGTCGGACGAGGAGGGGTCCCGGGACGCCGCCCTGCTGGACGCCCGGCCGAGCGGCGACGGCCGCGTCCGCCTGCGGCCCAACCTGAGGGTCAGCGGCAGCGAGGAGGACGAGGACGAGGAGGACGACGAGGCCCTGCGGCTCTCGGTGCCGCCGGCCACAGCCCATAAGTCCACCACGGTGTGAACGGCGCCCCCCGCCCCCGGAGGTCGGTGCCGGGACTGCGAGGAGCTCCAGAGGTTCTGAGGGAAGAAGAGGAAGAGGTGGACGAGGAGGAGGAGGAGGAGGCAGCAACAGCGCCGGTTCATATCTCCAGAATCACACGTATGGATTAATGTGTCTGTGAGTCAGGGGCCAGGGGGCGCTATTCTGGCCCCTCATCCTTGGACGCACACACACCAACACAACAAGAAAAAGAGACTTTGTAATAAAAGCTTTTTTTTTATGCTGCATCACACACTTTATCTGACGTGTTTTTAAATTTTTAAGGATTTTATAGAGAACAAAAGAAGAAAAAAAAAAACCCTTCAAGCACATTGATGCCGTTACTACTACTAACTGTTCACCATGCAGTAAACTAAGCAGGTACTGTGTGTCTGCGCGTGAGTGTATATATATATGGACAGTGTTGACTGGACAGTGTGCGTGCGTGCGTGCGTGCGTGCGTGCGTGTGTGTGTGTATGTGTCTACACTCTTTGGCCTTAAGCACAAGCCACATGCCTTTTTCTCCATCTGACCACTGAGTCGCCGCCACGTCTGCATACATGTAGATATGTAAATGTGTATTATGTGGTTTTCCAATTGAACTTGAACATATGTATCTATTGCATATCTGATATTTAGGCTATCATTGTACAATTAAGATGGAAAAAAAAAAAGGGACGGATGTTTATGTAGTGGGAGGTGGAGAAGCGCTGAGGTGAAATCCTGTCGAGAGGAAAACGCACAACTGATTTCCTCTCTCCCCCCCCTCAGCTTTGTGTTTTCAGTGTTTCGTCAGCACCAAGAGAAGATAAAAAAAAAACCCATAGGGGGCGGAAACAGTTTTTTAAAGGTCCCATTTACAAGATCAGATCTTTAGTTTATCAGCTTGGATTGCGGTGGAGCGATGTCACGCTATTAATCATCATCATCATCAACAAAAAAAAAGAGGCTCTGGTGAATTCCAGAGAGCTCTGTATTTTACTTAGCCCTCTGTTTACAGCCTCCACCCAAAACGCGAGTTAGTTTTTAAGCGAGGTGCTACACTGACGCTTTGTTGGACCTTTGTAGTCAGAGGGAGGAACCAGGTGGCGTTCACTGACTGAGGAGAGATATCGGCGAGGTGACGCCGCCCTTTGTGACGTCACAAGGGGCTGACTTTCCAAAATTGTGCACTCCAGCGCGTCCATCTGTTGGACGAGAAGGAGCTGACGAAAGGAACTCACAGATGGGCTTTTCCTCATTTGTGAGGGGTTCGCCGACAAAGAGACCCATTTCTAGAATACAACATGGGACCTTTTTAAAAAGTGTCAAAGTAAATCAGTCGCGGATTCGAGACACTGAGTGCCTGCGTCTGATAGAAAACTGTGCACCAAGCGAGCGCACGGTCCTTGGTTAAAAACAAAAAAACAAAAAAAACAAAACAAACTCTAATGTGGGATGTAACGGCTGTTGTACACTCCATATGTAAACACATTCAGCCACGTGTTACCAAAGGAAGCGCTGCGTTGTCACGTGCCCCCCCCCCTCCCTCCAGTTCGCTAGCATGTCACACAAACCCCCAGCGTGGACGCGCAGGGACTCCTGGGACCGTCTGTCCTCAACACTAACTGCTGGGGTCGCTGGGGGAGTGGCCACAGCGACGCATGGACGGACACTGGGCGTAGAGAACATGGAAAATTAAAAAAAAATGTACATATATTAATGATGACAAGTTGTTTTGTGATGAACGTGAATGTGTTGTTTGATGGGAGAGGAACACACGACGGCACTTTTCTTCAGTCTTGGGTGCAGTAAAATAAATAAATAAATAAATAAATAAAGAGAGACACGTGACAACACTATTGGAAAGAAGAGATGATGGCATTGCCTGTGTTTTGTTTGTCTGAGTGCGATGAATTCATAATAAAAGAAGAAAATCATTTGTTAAACTCCCGGGCTGGTGTGCGTGTGTGCGTGCTTTTCTCCTCCTCCTGGGTGTGTGTGTCTTCGCGCGCGCAGCTGCCCTTCCTCCTCTGCGAAGATGCTCGCTTAGATTGAAAGCTCTCAGGAAGTGATTTCTCGCGGTTTTTTTTAGTGCCTCAGCTACTAATCATTTCATGCAGAAAACCACAGTTTTCAGAGGAGCCTCGCTCTCGCGCGCGCTCTCCGGCCGCTCGGAAACGTTCACCAGGTCTGTATGAGTTCGGGCGCAGTACTATTATTCGGGTCAGTCACTTCAGCATTTTTTTTTTTTTTTAAAGTTTTTTTTAGTTTTTTTTTTTAGTTTTCTTGCACTGATTGATGACGTTTGCGGATAAGATTGTTACGTTTCATGCCGCGTCTAAAATCGTTTTTTTTTTTTTTTTTTTAATAACGTTTTTTTTTTATTTTTTAATATATATAACGGTTTAATGTCGAGTTAAATATTCGCATCATTTCGGCCGTTAAGAGAACAATAATAATTAAAAAAAAAAAAGGACAAATCTATCCGGTTTTTTATTTAGTTTTTATTTTATTTAGTTTTTAAGTCGGCTGTATTTATGTCCGTCTCTCATCTTATTGACACGAACTATAACAGCCGTCAGAATTGTGCTTTATTCAAAACACAAAGGGTAAGATTCGTTCCTTCTCATAAAGAACGCGTTTTTGTTATAAGTGGGAGTCGTGAATCATTCCGACGCTTCTTTTTTTTTTTTTTTTTTTGTGTGTGTTCACGTCAACGCGACACACGAAGGTTTTGAAATTCATTAGAAAGTATGAAATGTTGGGCTGAACACTGCAGAAAACAGGTACGGATATATTTTATATGTTTTTCCGGAGTGGAAAAGAAAACTGCAAAATATGAGACTAATATTTCTCGCAATTAAAGAGCTACTCAAACACATTTTAACTGCAAGAGCCGGGTGTGCAGAGGCGTCGCGGTGACAGGATGCCGGTTATTGAGGACTGTTTCGACAGCCGTCTGCCGGCCTATCGCCTCCCTCCAACGGCCAGCCCGGCTCTGCCCGCCCGCCCGCCCCTCACTCTTTATCGGCGCCATATCTCGACACGCACGGTGTCCGGATGCCGCCACTGGCCGTCGTGTCCGGTTCCTGCCTCCTTATGTGCGCTGATACACAGTCAGTCAGTCGGTCTGGTGGAGGATTAGTGGGGTGGTAAATAAAATAAAATAAAATAAAATAAAATAAAATAGGTAGCGTTGTTTTCGCGAGTCCCTGGAAGAACCGGGCAGCATAGTGACGCTCGATAGAACAAATACACCCACGAATTTGAATCTTTGACTGCGCGCACTTTGATGATTCACTTTCCTTGTGAACAATCAAAGTTCCCCCCTTCACATGAACTCACCACCCGACTGGTGCTTCACGACGCAGGACGCGCAGGACGCAGAACAGGGCACGGTGCGTGTTTTGGAAGGGGGGGGGCGGGGAGAGAACTGACACCGCGCGGACGCACGCGAGCTGTCGCATAATGACCCCCCACCCCCTTCCCCACCCCCACGGCCCAGCATCTCGAGCAGGTGCGGAGGACGCATCGAATGGAATGATGACTTTAAAGAAATTGACACACGTACACGCACGCACATAAAAAAAATTGCATTCAATTTCCATTCATTCACGTCCTCTGCGGGGCCACTGTGCCCCCTCTCCTCCCCCCACGCCCGCTTTTCCTCCACATGGCACCCTGGGGTGCACCTCGGCGCCTCCACCCTCCCTCCCAGTCAGAGAGAGCACGCAGCTGCAGATAAAGGCCCGTATCACCGCTCCTGTCTGTCTGTCTCCCTGCCTGCATGCCTGCCGTGACACGAGCTACACAACTGCATCCAAAAAACAGCCGAGTTTAGTGTTTCTATAGGGGCTTGTGACGTCACGTGTGGTCACATGCGGTTTGATTAAATGTCCTGATGATATATCTCCCCCGCCGTTCGGACCACTGGGGCCTGATGCAGCGGCAGCAGCAGCAGCAGCAGCAGCAGCAGCAAAAACCTTGTGTGATTTTTATCTTCATTTCAAAAGGCACGGATAAAACCGTTTCTTGCTTTGTTTCTGAAAAACAAAGCTGTGATTGTTTTCACACAAACAGCCCTGCAGAATTTTCCCCCATTAAAGCCGTCGTCGAAGCGGCTACTTGCACCGCAGGCGGACTTCCTGGCAGCTTGGAGCCGCTGCAGTCACACCTGTCCGCACAACACCTGGCGCACGGAGGGGAGGTGGAGGTGCAGGGAGGGGGGGGGGGGAGGGGGCGACCGTTGCGCGCATGCTCCGTGGGCCAAATTGAAATCTCTAAAAGCACTGCGAGCCGCGGCTCCCCTCCAGTCGGCGACCAAATCTTTTGCGGGGCTTCAGAGTTGAGAGGACTTCTCCCCGCAGCTGGACTTTATTTTATTTTTTGGTTATAGGTTTTTTTGTTTTGTTTTTTTGTTTTTTTTCATCCTCCTCTTCCTCCTCTCCCACAACTGCGTGCGCGCGGAGATACAGAGATGCCTCGTTCGTTCATGGTGAAGAGCAAGAGGGCACACAGTTACCACCAGCCCCGCAGCCTGGAGGACGACTACAGCAGGCTGGACACCATCCTGGAACACATCTGCTCAGGTTGGTCACTGCAAACATCGCACTCACATTTCCGTTTGCAGCCACAGCTACTCGGCGTTTGCGTACAGTGATGAATATGCTTGAATGTGATGACGAATGCACGAGAAATTTTATGTCTACAAGGCACGTCTTTGCTATTTTGATAGAAATGTCTGTGGCATCTGAAATCAATTTATTTCTATTAACCTCCCCTTTTCGTAAATTAGGAGGTTGGTATGATTTATGTTCTGTATTTGGCAGCCACTGCAGCAAATATGTTCTCCATATAACGATGCAGACTGACGACAGGACAGCTTAAATAATTAAGAAGCAAGCAAGGAATACGTCAAAAGTGCATATGCGTTTTAAAGATAAATAAAATTTCCTCTTAAACGTAAAATTAAAAAGAATTTTGAGACGGTGTGAAATAGCCTCGCAATGATTGCGGCATATATATTTTTCTAATTTCATAAATACTTTTTTTTTTTTCTCCCGTGCTTTTAATTTTAAACCAAAAGTGAAAGTCTTTTGAAATTGAGGCTGTTCCTAAATCTGGACTGAGGTTTGAGGGGAACGAAAATCACTCGTCAAGTAGGATATGATCAGAAGCCACGTCCTCATTTGCATTATTCATTCTGCGTGTGATTCTTTTTTTTTTTTTTTTGCACATCATAGTCCTCGATCATTTTCAAAATATATTATTATTATTATTATTATTATTATTATTATTATTATTATTATTATTATTATTATTATTATTATTCAGTTTTTTTAAAATTTGGATTCTAATAATAATTTGCCTGAGATTGATGCAGTAAATTTCAGACGGCTCGTGTCGTCCTCACACAGACACAGACGGACTCCCGGACGACACCGAGCCGTCGGTGGACACCTACGGCCTCTCCCCGGACATCCACCTGCCGGACGCGGCCGATTTCTCGCCCAAGTCGTCGCTGAACTGCGGCGACAGTGTTGGCGCTCGTTCCCCGGACTATGAGGACTTCTGGAGGCCTCCATCACCGTCCGCATCACCGGGTAAACACACACACACACACACACACACACACACACACACACACACACACACACACACACACACACACAAGCATCGCAGCCTTGTCATCAGTGCACATTTTGGAGGAAACTATTCATTTTTGAACCATCATCTCAGAGGAAACTATTCATTTTGAACCATCATCTCAAAGTTAAAAGGAAGGAACAGTTTGTAATGTAGTTTAGACAACACGAGCCATTTCTCAAAGCAATATGCTGGTAAAGCTGGCCGAGTCAATGAAAATAAGTTGATCAAGCTTTTCCTTTTCTTTTTTTATTATTAAGCGCATTCTCGTTCCAGTAATTATAACATTCCAGCATGTAAGAATTTACTATACATGCGTTCGTGGTCCGTTAACGTTCCGTCTCCTCTCCGCCGCAGTCGACTCGGAGAAATCGCTCTCCCCTCTGGGGGACGACACCCGGCCCTTCACGGTGCCCTTCCGGCCGTACGACTGGAGCAGCAGAAGCAGCGGCAGCAGCGGCGGCAGCGGCGGCAGCAGCTACCCGGTACCGCTGCTGAGGCCGCAGCTGCGGCCGCAGCAGCACGGCCTGCACGGCGGCATGGAGCTGGCCAGAGGCCCGGCCCCGGCCCCTTATTACGGCGACGGCAGCGGCGGCGGCGGCCTCTCGGCTCTGTACGCGGAGAGGACACTGGCCGAAGAGCCGTTCGGGGACTACCGGAGACACGCCGCTGCCGCTGCCTCGGCCGTGGCCGTGCTGGGCTTCCCGGACGGAGGCCTGCACACAGGCAGCCCCGGCGGGAAGGCCCGCTCCGAGCTGCTGTGTTCCACCCTGATGCTCAACGGCGCCTACAAGTGCATCAAGTGCAGCAAGGTGAGGAGGATGCTCATTCGCTCACAAAACAAGACAGGCAGCGGATTAAAGGGCTAAATATGTTAAAAAAAACAAAACAACAACAACAACAACAAAAAAACAATTATTTTATTGGTTGTTTTTTTTCTTTATTTATAACAATCTGTCTCTCTGGTGTGTCGGTGAACTCTGCAAATTCCTTTTGCTTGCTCCACTTTCCAGGGTGTTGTGATAAATGATGCAATTCTGGAAATGAGCCCTTTGTGAACACATTATGGTGAACCCATGCAGAAAACTCATTTACAGGACGTTACAGTACATGGCAAGGGGAAGTGATGTTTCCAACAAATGTATCAAAGATTTATCTTTTTTCTCTGGAGTGGATCTGCAAGCTCAGCCTGAGAGATGACATCATTTATAAAGACCAGAAAATATCTATAATACGGGACCTTTAAAATTCAGGGCCGCGATCAAATTAAAAAAAAATTACAGACAGGAAGTGAGAAAAATTGGAATCAGTTCGGTTTTTTAAAAAATCAAATTGTCTCACTTGCCTAATAATCTCAATATAATCCAAACAATAACCAATTGTTTTAACAACTAATTTCAGCTTCTTGTTTTTTTTTTTCAAACATAACTTTCACACACACATACACACTCATATATAAAAATAATCTTTCCCCACCAGGTTTTCTCAACACCACACGGGCTGGAGGTGCACGTCCGCAGGTCGCACAGCGGCACTCGGCCGTTTGCCTGTGAAATCTGCGGCAAGACCTTCGGACACGCCGTCAGTCTGGAGCAGCACAAGGCCGTGCACTCTCAGGTGCCCCCCCCCCCCAGCTCCCTTAGACACAAACACGCAAAACAAACACTTCCTGTAAACCGCACATTTCACACCTCCTGTGCAGCCTGACAGGACGTGCGCACACGCAGGTCACGACTCTGAATAAAAAAAAAACTAAAAAAACTTTTGCGCCTCACAGGAAAGAAGCTTCGACTGCAAGATCTGCGGCAAAAGCTTCAAGAGGTCGTCCACCCTGTCCACGCACCTGCTCATCCACTCCGACACCCGGCCCTACCCTTGCCAGTTCTGCGGCAAGAGGTTCCACCAGAAGTCCGACATGAAGAAGCACACGTTCATCCACACGGGCAAGTTGGAACGGAAAAAAACACAAAACAAAACCAAACTGCAAACCCGCCGCCTTTGTTGTGTTTCTGAGCGAACGAGACTTTGACGCGTTGCTTGTGCCTGTGTGTACCTTGCAGGCGAGAAGCCACACAAGTGCCAGGTGTGTGGGAAGGCGTTCAGCCAGAGCTCCAACCTCATCACGCACAGCAGGAAGCACACGGGATACAAGCCGTTCGGCTGCGACATGTGCGGCAAAGGCTTCCAGAGGAAAGTGGACCTGAGGAGGCACAAGGAGACGCAGCACGGCCTCAAGTGACTTCACAGTGTGGCCGCGCGTTGACCAAGAAACACTGGATTAGTGACACAACAACCACAACAAAAACTATTTAACTTTTGAGAAAATTTGACGGGACAGTCCAATGGGAATATATCTAATAATATAAGTCAATCTCAACCTAGAGATGGAATATTTATTTATTTTAATATAAAAAAAAATAAAAATAAATGGGAACCAGAAAGACCGACAACACTAATAATAATTTTCCAGGCCCCCGATGAATTTTGAAAGTCCTCAACAATCTTGAGGCTCTGAGGACATGCTACCGCGAAACCATCAACGCCCACACGTCACCGACCGGATCGACGGCAACAGAGATGAAAATCAGCGTTTTGTTGTCACTGTGGCAACAGCTGCTGGCAAAACAACCTCTTCAGACTGTGTGATTTCACACCGAGATGGTGGGTGTCTTGGGCCTTTTTTCCATTTTGCACATTTTATTGTTTTGGTAAGAAGACGTTGTCTACAAACACCTCCCGCCCCCCCTCCTCCCCCAACTCCTGCCTCCCCCCCCCCTCCTGCACCCCCCACCGTTTTGATTATCTGGGCTGCTGTTGAAAGAGATTAAAGCAATAAAATCTACAAGTTGAATAATCTGAGGTGACTTACTTTCCAAAAATATGTAAATACCGATATCTTCTGTTCATTTCAGTTTGTCCAAGAAACTAGTTTATCGTTTTACAAGCAATATATATCACGCGCAGGTTTAAATACAGAGTGAAAAAAAAACAAACCCCAACGACTCTGGCGCTGCTGTGATTGTGATTATTGCCCAGAGGCTGGAGGCTGGTGTTTGTTATGGCCACCGCCGCCGCCACCATGTGTTTCAACCCCAAACAGCCACTTTGACCGTTAATCAAATGTTTTTTTCACCCTCATGGCTGTTGAGAGCTGTGAAAAGCTGTGCCCACCCCCCCGCCCCCAACCCTGAGGGAACCGCACCGGTGGGTGTCGAGCACAACTCTGTTACTGGTGCAGAGACTGATCTAATCTGGGATCTCAGGGCGTGACAAGTAACAGCCGTAATGTTAGAACCATAAACCTATTGCATAAAACAAACAAAAAAAAAGAGGTCCAAAATGTATTGTTTTTTTTTTCCCAGAATGCAGTGGATCAGTGTTACCTGAAGGATCCAAAAAGCCTCTCAGGCTCATTTCTCAGTCGGTGAAACAAGCGTCTCCATTAATCTTCCACATATTTGCATGGCGTCAAAAAAAGCCATGACGTTGTCAAGAGTGCGGAGCCAACACCTGGTTAGAGGTGTGATCACAAAACCACCAACCAGAAATAGGTATCAAGTGAATTTCTGCATTCCGTGGGATGTCAAGGGAAAGAAATGAAGCACATGGAAATAGAAAGGTCAACCTTTCGTTCGTGGTCGACTCTTCAAACTTCACGCGGCCGCAAATGGAAGAAAAAGGAGGAACAATCACTTAGCCAGCCTCCCGCGACATTGATTGAAATCACTGACTCACAAGGATTTCCTACGCACACGCCTCACTTCCTCTCTGAAAATCGTACAACATCCAGGCCTGCAAAAACACTGAATATTTCAGAAGCTGAGATGAGGCGAAGGAGGAAGAGGAGGAGGAGGAGGAGGAGGAGAGAAACTGGCAGGCTCATTTGAAGGAGGAGTTAATAGGGCTGCGGCTCCTTCTCCTACACCTCCTCAAATACGCGACAAAATACGATCGCGCCGCGGCTGACGTCCCGCAGTGATGCTTGGCCGTCTTCCAGAGGCCTCGCCTGGTTGCGGAAACGATAGATTATTCTTGAAATTAGCAAGTGTGACCGAAACAAAACAATCCAACTATCCATCCGCGGCCAAAACGGGGCGCAGCGCGGAGCCTTGAGTGCTGCTGGACGAGGCCACAGGGGGAATCTCCCGGCCCACTCGGCCATTAAGTGCCTTTAACACTCGGAGGCAGCCTCAAGCCACTGAGTCTGACCGCGACCCCTTCAAAATGATGTCCGAGCGGGCGACTGCAGGTATTAAGATGCCCCCTCCGAAGAGCAACGCAGTGAGACTGAGCTCCAGCAGGGCAACGCTTCCTTTACCGCTGCTTTCTAACAGAGAGATGTCAGTGAATCCTCCAGAAATGAGACAGTGGTGGCCAGTGTTGGGATTACTCCATGAAAGCAATCTAATTTCTTCTTTATTTCTTCTCTTCTCTCTCAGAAGTAGTTTAATTACAGGAGTGGATTACTGAGTAATAGATTACTCGCCAACACTGGTGGTGGCTACACTTCTCAGAAAGTGTGTATTAAAACATACAGATTTGAAGATTAGCCCCATGTGATGTCATAATAAAGAGGGTTTTTTTTTTTTTAGCAGGAGGCTGCAAGCACCGGGCTAAGTGTGCTCTCTGCTGGAGACCTGATAAGAATAACTAATCATGCATGTCTATGAAAAGTAAAGATCTGCGAATGGGTAGAACATGAGGTCTTTTAACACCTCAGCGCTCTAGTTGTGATTTCTATCTTCTAAATTGTTGCACAGTTTCCTCCCAGAGACACAATCTCAGACTGAGAGAAGCTTTTTCTGCCAAAGGGAAAAAAAAAAAGAGCAAGAAGTGTTCAAAACGAGCCATTAGGGTCGACCAGATTTTCTCTAAGGGCGCCGCTGCTGGATTATTACTTTACTTTTTAACGCATTACCCCACAGCCCCGAGGCATATCAAATATGAATAGAAAACGGCCCGATCGATTGGAGTGGGTCAGTAATCAGAGCAGTGCAGTCTGTGGTTCAAATCTAGGCCTGTGTCCTGGGCCCCACACACACACACACACACACACACACACACACACACACACACACACACACACACACACACACACACACACACACATACTCACTGATTTTTTTTTTTTTCATCTCTGCAAACATAACTGTGCAATTAGACAGTTCAGCGTTTGGGTTTTGTGGTTTGGGACAATTTATTATTAATCCTGAAATTAAATATGAATAATAAAAGAGGCCACACTTTTCACTCCTCCTACTCCTCCTCCTCCTCCTCCTCCCCCTCCTCCGCCTCCTCCTAGCTCGAGCTTGTTGCAAAGACATTTTCACAGAGGGGTGGAGCGGTGGTCGTGGTGGGTGCGGAACGGGGTGTATTTTCAGTGTAAATAATCAGAACTCCAGGGGTTAAGGGAGTTGTTTTCTGAAACAGATTCTGATCTTTATCTGTGATTCTCAGAACGATGCGATTAAAAGGCCCCGCAAAGTTTGTTTCTATCCTGTTACTCAACTCCAAAGACGAGAGAAAAAAAAAAGTCAATCTTTTACTTCCTCTTTTTGCTCTACTTCTCAGACCTTGTCGGCTAAAACGCTCTTTTGGAAAAGTGATAAAGAGCACTGAGACCGGGTTAACAACAAAAGCCCTGGCTGCAAACAGAGGGCTAACTAAGCGTGCCGTCTCCTGCTGTTGGGTATTGTATTGTTGGGAGACTCTGGGAGGGAGAGGAGTGGAAGAGCGAGAGCGGAGAGCGTAAATGCAATCACCTCCCCGAGGGTGTGCAGACCTGTTGTGTACGTGTTGTAATAATAACCTGGTATTTGCTCTGGCTGCTCTTGTTCAGCACATTTCACGCAGGTTCGACGGGTTACAGGGAGACAGAGCGAGAGGGAGGGAGAGAGAGAGAGAGAGAGAGATAAAGAGATAATGTCAGATGATGGCGGAGAAAAAGCGCTGATTAATTCATCAAAGCAAACACATGAAATAATGGCGTGAGGCCTGATCGATGCGAGGAGGTGAGGATTAAACTTTAAATTACCTGAAGGCGCTCACCTGTCCCCTCCCCTGGCGGCTGACACGCCAACCAGGCCGGGACGGGACGGGCGCAGGGAGGCAGGGCGCACGCGGGACGCGGCTCTTTTGTTGCAGGGCCTTATTCATTATTCACCTGATCTGAAAAACAGACTGCGAAGCAACTGCACAGCTGTCATCGAGCAACAAGGCGCAGACGCAAATTATTTATGAGCAGGCGAAAGAAAAGGCAGCGGAACGAGGGGGAAAAAAAATAATAAGCGGGAGACGCCAGCGAGGCAGCTGCTGACGGGGGAAGAGAGAAAGACACGTGTGAGCGAGGAGACGCCACCTCTCTGGCCACGGCGGCGTGCGACCGTCACGTGGGTCACTGTGGGTCGCGGTGGGTCGGGGGGGGGCCGCGTTGTAACGATGGACCGACAAACCACAAACGGATTTGTTTCAAGTTTAGCAGTAACACCTGGAGCAGCTTCATAACTACTGAGAGCACAAGAGCATCAGGGTCAAAACCCAGTGCATGCTGGGGAAAGGTTGACTATGATGACGACGAGTCCAGCTGATTATGTCCTGATGAAGTCATCCATATCATATTCATTCAATATGGTACTAAACATATACAACATATCTAATCATGTATTCAACACAAAATACATTTTCAAATTGTTGCCTCCAAGACTGTGTATTATTAGCTTCACCTGAAACTGATCTGTTTGTTTATATACTGGATTGACTTTTATTTTGGTTTATAAATATTGTACTTTCTTCCTGCTCGAAGCGTTAACTTTACAAGAAATATGTTTGATATATTTATGACATTAAACAATCTGATTTTAGCCTATATCTTTCAATAATATCATGACACATTGATGGAAGTCTATTCAGTTGTGTGCGCGCGTGTGTGTGTGTGTGTGTGTGTGTGTGTCACGTTGTTCATGTCTGTGCAGTGACGATCATCGGCCGTGCTGTTGTTTTCACTTTTCAGGCCAGGTTATAATGGCGCGTCCCCAAGGTGATTGTGCGTGCGTGCTAAAGACTCCCAAGTCATGACCGCACACGCACACGCACACGCACACGCACCCCAGTCAGTGGTATTAGAGAATGTTAGAGGCCAAACAAGAGCCGACATTTTTCTCCTGCCGCCTTGAAAGCTTTCCATTAGCCGCGCTCTGTTCTGAGGGGACGGGGCCCCGAACAGCATGAGTCCATGGAGGGCTGCTGTTACTGCTGCTGGAGGGGGCGGGGGGGTGGGTGGCTAGGTGGGCTTGGGACTCACGGCTTTGATAAAAAAAAAAAAAGGGGGGAGGGGTGCGGTAAGAAGGGCTGTCCACTCATTTAAAGGCATGTTTATCCGCTTAATTGAGCATCACGTATCAGTGGACGGTGTGGATGTGAGCTGCCACTCTCTGCCACGAGCGACGGTCGCCGTCCTGTGCGCTGTGCATTGTGTTAAAGTTGAAGTTCCAGTGATCGTCACATCCCGGAGGATGCGAAATATGTCCTCCGTATTTGACCCATCACCTGAAGGAGTGGTGGGCAGCAGCGGTGCCGCACCCGGGAATCATTGGGCGAGCTGATTGGGTGATTGGATGCATTGTGTAAGTGCACCAAAAGAACCCGTGTACACCTCGGTTCCAGGACCACGCTTCCGTCTCGCTGGCCTGGTTTTGTCTTTTCTTATCCGCAGTCACATCTAATAACATATGAATCCTGGAGGTGACGTTAAAAGGATCCGTGTCGGCTAAGAGGGTCCGTGAGTTCTGCCACTGTCTACTCTGAAGGAGGGCAAAGAAAAGAAGAGCGAATCCTTCACGTGGCAAGAAAAGGAGAAGGAGCTTCCGCAGGCTTTTTTTTCTTTCTTTTTTTTTTTTAGTGTGAAGACAACGACTGTGTTTCCCATATGGAAGGTTACAAATTGTGAACAATTTGATATGTAGAATGTTGCAGAGCTGTTGAGGGTGTGCAGTTGGAATATTTCTAAAACCGGATGTTTCAGTTCAATGAATCCTTCTTGGAAAAATCCCAAAGAAAATATTTCGAAAGGGGAGACCCATTCAAAGACAGCAGAGTTCCGCCTGTTAAATAGCTTCTTTTTTTTTTAGCAGCAGTGTGTTTTTGAATTTCGAAGACTTCGCCAAGACAAGTCCATGACAACAGGGCCAATGCTGAAACCACTACCAGGTCAGCAGGAAGGGCCGAGTAAGATTTTTTAAGTTACCTCAAAGAGGTTAACTGAACGATATCAACACTTAAAGTGGACATTAAACACAAAACATGGTTATCATAATTTTAAAAAGGTCTCTCACCCTAAAAATATCACATATGTGGCAAAAGATATTTAAGAATATAGCCGTTTCAGTTTAGCTGTCAAACCAATGGGCGGCACATTTGTTATTGTGTGGGATGACACGATGTCACGACATTGTTGGCTGAACTTGTCAACCCAGCGATATTAACTGGAAATAACTAAAGATTGATTAAAATGGAGGTATGTTTTGCACGACTCGTTGACGGTCAAACTCATTTTGTAACATAAAAAAACATGACGACACCTGTTAACTTCCATTATTTGCCAATGACAAGACCTCCTGCTTTTACTGAGGCAGGAGTACTGACAACTTGTAGAATAAATCTGTTGAAATGAGACGCTGATCCTTCTCTTCCTACAACGCACGGACGACAGACTGCCCTTCACAGCAAGCTAGCTCAGAAGCGCAGCATCGGAAGGAAAAGAGCCCAGACAGTTGAATGTTTCTGCTCGTATTACTTCACTTAAATCTGCCGCTGCTGTCGTGGACAAGTTGCCAGTTCAACGCAGTCTCTGACAAACAATCAAGCATCAAAGTTACCCAGTTTACAGAGAATCATTTTAGCACTTGGGTACAAAAGCCTTCCCCCAGTTACACAGACAGGAAATGATTTTTGAAATGTACCCTTCTGAAGTGTTGCACCAAAGTCTGTATAAGAACGATGTTCATGTTTCTCTGTTAGCATTTGGTGTACAATGCCTTGTACCTTGCCTGCAACTGAACAAGCCACCGGCGTGTAACCTTCTTGTTAATGAGCTGGTTAAGCCGTGTTCTGACGGCTAAGCGCTTAGCGCCCCTGTCAAATGAACAACACCCCCGTCCCACATTACCCATGCAAGCGGCATATGATTCCAGAGCGAGCATGGCAGCACGAGATGTTGCTCTGAGACACACACAGGCGTCCCCTAAACTGGGCCTGATTGCAGCTATGAATCTGCTTAAAAAATTCATAAGATCCATTTCACACAGGCGCCCGTATCTGAAGGAGAGCGAGCGAGGCCGGGGAGGATCTATAAGAGGAGCCGGCGGAAGAGCGAAAGCAGCGGGAAATGACAAAGATTTATTCTCAGCCATGATCAAATATTTATGCTGAGGCATTCAAGTAAAGTTACTTTTTGTGTTCTGATTTAATGAATGATTTGAGGCAGTGGCAGTGCTGGGAGGCACAGATGTTGGGTTTGCTGAAGCCTGCACTAATGCCCATTCAGGGGTCCGTGTGGTCATGTGTCAGACTGCAGCAGGATCAAAGCAGAGTAATGCCACTGTGGGGAGCGCGGATGGAAAGTACTCACACGGCCCCAGAGGTCTGCAGCAGGCCAGCGGAGTGGACAAAAAGAGGCTGAAATGTCTTGATTCCCTACTTTTGGATCCCGTATTCAACCACTCAGGACGACGGACACGATCACCTGCTCACATTTCGGACTAGCGTGGACCAAATGTCAGTGCTTCTTTGCAATATGCGTCGGCGTGGTGCCAGTCGAGCCCACGGAGACGAGCCTCGTGAAACAAAAGGCCTGCCCATGGTGGGATTGATCCAGGACGACAAAGCCGCAGTCAAAGGAAATGGATCCCGGCAGTGCAGAGACTCCTCCATTCTCCCTCTGGCATCCTCTGAAACATTGATGAGCCTGAGCTGAATCTGATCTGCCCTCTTTTACTCAGTGTTTTTATCCCCCTCGCATCTATTTACCTACCGATAACCCTCACTTAAAGACGCTATATTCCACAGATTCTTGGATTTTCATTTTCCTCCAAGTCGGATCGCTGCAGTATCGCTGAGTAATTGTCCCCCAATGTTTTTGCCCTGTTTACAGCCTCCTGCTGGAAGCGTGGCTTTGTGGGAACTTACACGCTTGGAAAGGGCCTAAAAAAAAAATCAGGCTGTTACAGAAGGCAGCGCCAACACCTGAGACGTGGGATGTGGTCATCAACATGGGAGAGGCATCTTGCGCCCAACCCAAAGGATTGTTTTCCAGTTTTTAGCACAAACTCAAAGGTTCTGGAGGAGTTCACTGACAAGACAGGGACACTGATTATTGTTGATGAGGTCAGTTTTGGATAACACCGGACGCTTGAAATCACCCAAATGGCCTTTTTGGTTTGCGTGGTCGTAAGTCTCAAGGTGAGGAGAACAAATAAGACAATCTTATTAAAGCAATAATGTGAAAAACTGAAGTCTAGACAAAGGTTCAAGACAAAGTTGCAAAGTCAATTAATTCAGATTGTTAAATGGCGTTCAAGTCGCGAGTGGGCAGCAAGTGCCAGGAGACACGGGAGGCAGGCAACACTTGAGTGAACACTAATACAGATAAAGGGCTGGAAACAGACTAAAAGCCTCCATCACTTCCAACAAGACATTGGTACCCCAAACACAGTGTGTCAGCATCTTTAAACACCGGCGAGCCGGCCGGGGGTTGACAGAATCGTTCTGACAGCCAGTTCACATGTAACATCTCCGATTCGCACACCTTGGGGAGTTGCTGGGCAGTTTTACTGAAGGGTGGGGGGTGGGGGGGGGGAAAGTCAGGGGTTGGGGGGAGTCGGGGTGAGGGATTAAGCACGGAGCCTCGTGCGTGTGTGCGCTAGCAGAGCGGGGCAGGGCCCGAGCTCGTGCGCCTTATCGACCAGCGTCCGACAGGGTGTCAGTCTCGGCAAAGCTGAGCCCTACAGTAGCACAGCAGCGGTTATCTGTGTCCGTCGAGGCGTCCGCTCCCAGCATATTGATCGGGCCGACGTCCCAACAGCGGCAATTGTCATCAAAATGCCGATTTTACAGAAAGGTTGAGCAGGCGGCGGGTGAAGTGTGTCCTGGCAGTATGGATTTTGTTGTCGTTCCCCCCCCCCCCCCCCCGACGCTGCTCAGGACTGGACACATCAGGACGGGTCGAGGTGATGGGGTCTTTTCCACCACTCCCTGCTTTTTGGTCTCTTTCCCCTCAGACTACACCGGTAGCTTTGCACCACGTTGAAAGATAAAGAATTAAAAAAAAAAAAAGGACATATATGGTTGGACCACATCAGTGCAACTCACAAATGTTCAACAGACGCACTTGCAGCCGCCTCCCTCCCAGGTCATTGTTTGCTGCGGGGGCAAAGCTTTTACAAAAAGGGGCCAAGGTCAGAACGGTCCCCTGAGAGACTCCATTAGCTTCGACTTCACCGGGGCTCCTCCTCTCAAATACATGATGTTGCCATTCCAGCCATTCACCTGAGTGAAGGAAAAGCATCCGACATACAGTGTGTTCTCCGAGATAGAATCTTAACGTCAAGCTGCAAATAGTAGTCATCTTCGTAACATTTGCGCTACCAACAAACACATCAACAAATCGCGTATCCAAGTTATGGATTCCTGGCCGCAAGCAAAGTGTGTCTGTCAGCACAAAGCAAGACCCTCAGTCCCCTACAAATTGTCTGAAACCCTTTCACTGAAAAGCACGACGAGGAAGAGATCTTCATTACAGACGGACCAATCAATTTTCCCCTTCTGTCCAAATTGTAGTAAATTTGTTTCAATTTGTGTACGCAAAGTCGACTACGGAATAGTGATCAACTCAGCATTTGACGTTTTCATGTTGCTCATCTGACGTGCATCTGGCGTACAAAGCTTCAGAAGACATCAAGGAGTTTCAAAGGCAAAGACACAGACTGTTGCAGTCGCTCGCGCGAGTGATTCATCTATGTTGATGATGCACTGCGTTTCTTGTTTCATCATTGCCTTGGTGCAATACAAAAAGTCTATGAAAATTGGTTGGAACTTTTTTTTTTTTCAGATGACAAAACATTCAAAGCAGCAATCTGCACATAAAAATCTGGGCTGGATGGAAAATGTTTTAAAATCAAATTCTTTTTTTTTTTTGTTTTTCTGAGGGAACGGCGGCGAGGCTGAGTCAGGAGCCTCGGGGGAGTGTCCCTAAACACGACAGTTTTTCCTGACAAGCTCGGCGGGGCCTGGGGAGGTTTTGGGGGCAGACAGGAGATCTTGCAGCAGTCTGCTCAGGCCTCCGGGGGGAGCCGACTGGATAAATAGTTCACTTAGAGCCTCACGCTCTCTAAGAGGTCACAGAGGAAATGTGGGATGGGGAGGGAAAGTGGAGAGGGGCTTTAAGCGGCTCTCACAGGACCACTGCCTGTTTGTATACTCTGCTGCCGCTCCATAAATACTGCACTATCTGCTGCACGACGGAGATGATACCGTCAGCTGCATCAGTCTCTTTCCGTTACACAAAACACTGGCTGTGGTTTTAACTACTTACTTGATCCAATTGCCTTTAGTCCCTTCAAAACTTTGTTTTAGCCGCAAAACAGTGAAAACGCAAAACTACGATCGATCCCAAACCCATCTCACCGTTAAACAACTGAGTTAGCGTGATTCAGTGAAAACAAGACCCACACACACCTGGATAGTTTCTGTTCAGGCATGATTAGACAGATCAGATCACCACTTTAATCTTTAAACTTTTAATATAAATATGCAACTCTGGGAAGAACTGCTGAAGTTTTAAAGCCAATGTGAGGAGTATAAATCCTGCAGACAATGAATATGTTGTTGCTCAATTTGCTCTGCAAGTTTGCGATTTTAAAAACGTCCAAACAAATTTAATTGTCAGACAACGATCTGCATTTATAGCCCATGAGTGAGAATTCCCCAGAAATGAGAAACCTATGCCAAGGTAAAACACTGTGGTGGTACTGGTAGTTTGCAAGAGAAATGTTTTAATATCTTCCATTATTACTTGAATGAAGGCCACAAATCTGTCTGTATATATAAGCTAATCCACTGAGGATATATATGAGTCATTGAAAGTATAAGAAAGGCATATGAAACACACACGCACACACTCCCCGGGGTTATTTACTTTGGCATGTCACGCAGCACGAGGCTCTGTCAAAATAAAACCTCATCAGCCGGCAATTAGGAATCAGTGAAATCAGTGGCAAACAGGCGGCGAAGAGCAGCAGCAGCAGCAGCAGCAGTCGTTGTCTGCCGCCTGTTTGTTCTGTTCCGCCTTTTGTCTCAGGCTCTCACCACTCGGCAATAAACGGAGCGAACCTGAGCGCCAGATGTCGGCTAAATCCCACCGTTCAAACACGCTCGGCGCTCTATTCAAGCGAAATCAGGGCCGGAGATGCTGCTGCCTCTGCTTGTATTGGAGCCGAGCGACTGGAGCAGGAGGTCAGTGGCTGCGCCTCTATTGTGTCACTCACTCACACACAGGCAGGCACATGGGCCAGCGCTGGAGGGGAACTAGGAGCAGAGGGCCTTTGAAGCTTTTGTGTTGACACAGAGGAGCAATATGTCGTCATTAGGCCGTCGTGAAGAGGCGTCGTTAATCCTCTTCTGCTCAACAGGTCCGTCCATATTATTACAGCAGGACAGGGCACGCAGACATATATGTTATAATCTTTTCGCGAGGTAAGTGATATACGTATATATCTATATCTATATATGTATATATCTATCTATATATATATTTGGCTCATTATTATTCATTATGTATATATATATATATGCTGTATATATACACCCACACATATATATACATATATCTATATGTATATACATACATACATATATAGATCTATATCTATAATACAGATATAGATATATATACATATATATGTATATATACGTGTATATATATGTATACATATATGCACACATGCACATATATGTATACATATATGTATACATGATGAATAATAATAAATTTGATTTGGCTCTTCAAAGCAGCACATGCAGTCGAAGTATATCTGTAAATGGACTTGCAAAGTAAATGTTCACATTTTTTCTCTTATTTTCACTGTAATACTAATAAAGACCTCGATGACAAATGTAAAAACTACGCTATAAATTCCCAAATGTCTGGTGTGCAAATTGTCAGCAACGATATTTAATAATAATTAGAAAAAAAATCATCTACACATTTACTGGTTAGACATGTACGACTTGATGGAAATTCAAATTTGAGGGGCAAAATGCCACAATTGAGGGGCAGTCTGGGGCCTTGTAAAGGCTTCTTCTTTTTTTTTTTTTTTTTTTTTTTAAAGCATTTGACAGGAAAGAGGAGGCTGTCTTCACAGTCATCCTATGAACATGAAGTGACCTTTTAATCGCAGACAATGTCAGAGTCACACCATCACCTACAGTGCACACGAGAGTTATTTCAGCGAGTGGGTGTGTGAAGTGGAGTTAGAGGGAGGGTCCCTGGCCTGAACATCTGTGAGGGGCTCATCAAGTATAGTTTCACAGTCGAAACCATGTATCGTAGGAGATCCTTCCAGACACTTCCACAAATTGTGTAATCACACACACACACACACACACACACACACACACACACACACACACACACACACACACACAGGTCCAGGTTTAATCCTATTACAAGCCGAGCACAAAGAGACATAAGAGGTTTACACTCTCCCAGTCTGTTTCTCTGCAGACACCAGGGCAGCAGCAGCAGCCGCAGCGACACACTCCGCGCCTCTACAAGCTGCTTCGTACAGCTTCCTCCGCCTCCATTGTTCCCAGATAAAAAACAAAACAAAACCAAAAGCAGAAAAAACACAGACATATATCTGTAATAGGATTGGCTGTGAGGACTCGCTGAGGATGGATGAAGACCAGGTGAAGGACATAATCCAGAGATGGGTAAGTCAGCAGGTTCGCTGTCACCGTGCTTCCACCAAACCGTTGCACCTCTAACAAAATGATCGAAGTACGGAATGATGTATGTAGCTGAGGGGGATTTTTTTTTTTTCAAACTCACCAAATAAAAACCCTGATTGCGTGACTATACAAGCAGCGACAAACTGATCCAAACAAGTTCTTCAATATTGTAAACGTTTTTCTTTTCCACATATATCATCTTGGATGCATTAATTGTAATGACTGATTTATTTATCATTACATCATTGTTGCTTTTCAAAAGACAAAAAAAACAAAACAAAAAAACAACAGCGGCCACACACTCATTACAAGTGCTTTCAGTCCTCCCGACCTTCTTCAAGCATAGATAGAAGAAGGTCGGAGGGACCGAAAGTTTGCTAAATAAATCCATAATCTGCATTAGGTTACGAGTGAGCAGCCGCTGTTTTTTTTCTTGTTGTCTTCTGAGTGTCCAAGTCCAGCACCAACACCTCCCCAAAGGACTCTACCCACGGATGAGTGGCGGCTTTTTTTTTCTACTTTTTTCTATAATTGTTGCTTTTAAAATTGTTTTGTTTTTGAAAACAAATTCTGGCATCAGTTTCTGTCACTTCCTCCACATTGAACAGAATATTTTTGAGGCCAAAAAAAAAAAAAAGACAATCGGTGATATTGATGCACAATTTGCACTGCTAATAATTCACTTGTTTGGGAATGGCAGCGAACTTTAACATCAACCCCCGCGAAAAGCAGTGCCTCCGCAGGCCGTCAGCCAACAGAAGAACAATATTCACGTCACGATAATGTCGAATAAAGAGATTTAACTCTATATGTGGGAATAAATCAGAATGGCATATCTGAAAAGAATCTGGTATTTTACACGCTTGATGTGGTGAGTGACTTTGTCTCCGCCTGGGCTTCAGCGAGACACTGCGGAGGAAGACCTGAAGCCTGAGGACTACCAGCTGTTCCAGGGCCTGGCCTCGGTCTGCCTCACAAGGGGCGACGTCGCACGACTCCAGGAGTTCCTTCAGGACAGAGCCAACGCGGTAACACTCCTCATCCCTTCTTCTGCAGCTCCTCCTCCTCCAGTTCGCTCTGCTCAAAGTCACATGTTCATGGCCCTGTACTGCAAGCGCACACAGCTCGACGCACAGGAAACGACACAAGATCGACAGTGTTAAACTGTCATCCAAGCAGCCTCGCTGCCGTCCCACTGCAGCAGCAGCAGCAGCAGCAGCAGCAGCAGCAGCGGCGGCGGCGGTGGTCGGCTTGTTGCTATGCAGTGATGCCAACATGTGAACATGCAGCCGCAGCTCAGCGCCCGCTGGCCTCCTGACCCGGAGGTGTGGGTAGGAAACAAGCGGCAGTGCTGTCAGATTTCTCGCTCCACTGGCGACCCTCCCTCAGCACGGCTCCTCTAAGTGCCCTTGGAATTACCGCCTCTCTTCACCTTTCCAGACGGCCATGTCAAGTTCCCAATATCATGCTAATTACAAACAACAAGCAATAACCAATCTCTATCCTGTCAGTGGGCCAGCGAGTGCAAAAACACTGAAAATCCCCCATTTGTGATGTCACAAAGGGTTCTGAAACCGGATAAGACACCTGCAGCGAGGTCATCGATTTACCCTCCTAAGCAAACCTGCGTGAGTTTAATTTTTCCATGGGGGAGGCGGGGGGGGGTGTAACAAAGCATCGCTTTTAGCAAGGACACATAAACAGTGGCCTAAACACGCTGTGTTAAGAAGATCTATTTACACACTGATGATTTTTTGAATCATGCAAGGATGTTCTCCTGGCGTGAAGAATAAAAAAAAAACAAAGCTCAAAAAATGAGTGAAATGCACGACCAACAGACTTGCTTACTCACTGATGAACTCTGCACACGCTGCAGACTTGTCAGAATGTCGATGCTAAAGATCCGCTTTACTCAGTGTTTCCTATTAGTGGCTCGCAAACGAAGGGGAAACTCAACCCACTTTGAACTGGACCCCCGGCCCATTTTGTGTGAGAGTCGCCTCCCTGGTTTGCTCTAACGTGGCTCTTGCCACACTTTCAAAACTGCCTCACTCTCCAGGATTGACGAAACAGCCGTGCACTTTACGATCATCAGTCTCGGCGTGTGAACTCTGTTTCAGTAACAAAAAAAAAAAAAAAAAGAAAAAGTCCCTCTCTGTTCATTGCTTTTGCATTTCTTTGAAAAGACTCAAGAAACTGCGATGAATTGTTAAAAACAAAACAAAAAACAACAGATATTCCTTTACACCTTTTATTCTTGGCGCCGTCCGATAATACTTTGATTGCATGTGCTGCTTTGAAGAGCTTCACTTCCTCCTCGCCGCCCTGTTTGATCACGCTTCGCGCCCGCCCGCGTTCATCTTCGGGCCAGACAAAATGTGTGAAAATGCAGCCGTTCGCTGCGAGGAAGGCAATACGTAGCCGCACTGCGTGGCGGCAGGGAGGGCCCGACCAATCTAAACCAACAGCCGCTCTGTGTTTTCCGCCCTGGCCTCACGCACCGCTCTTCTGTCTCAACCTCACAGCCGATGGTCAGAACGATGGGCTGCGTTCTGGTGGCTCCTCTGCTGACGGAGGCGCTTAAAAGGGAGAGGAGCATGGATCGGTGCCAGGCCACCCTCACCTATCTGAGCAGGGTAGGTTCAAAAAAAAAAAAGAAGAAAAAAAAAAAAGAAAAGATAATGGTGTCAACAATCCGAGCTGCCCACTCTGACATGGATATCATTCATTCTCCTCCCCGCTGTCCAGACCTGCCACCCTGAGGAACTTCTGCGCAGCCTCCTAGAACTCATCAAAGACATTCAGCCTGGTAGAATTTCTGAAACCATCCTGGCAGCTCTACCGCTTCTTCAAACAGGTACCACCAGAGGTGGCAAAAGTATTCACATTCTGTACTTAAGTACTGATTCAACTCTTTGCAGGAGCAGCTGCGTTACATTTAAGAACTTTGCTTCGCTTAATACGACATAGAAAAAATAAATCTTTTTCAATTGCAGCACAAGCAAATTGAAACCAGTTAAGCCAGTTTGGAAGTTTACACTTTAAAAAAAAAACAAAAAAAAACCCAATAACTAATGTTACCCCCCCCCCCACACACACACACATTTTGTTTTATTTTTCTATGTACGGAAAACATAAACAGTGACCCCAAAGCCGAGGCACTCTAAAATAATCTCCCTTTAAAATATGATCCAGTTTTATATTTAACTACACATCAACAGGGTTCAAATAGCTCCACTTTAAGCAACAACAACAACTATAATACAATAAGCAAATTACTTTTAACAAAAGAACATTTAGGAGAAGAAAGTACAGATTTATGTGCACAAACAGGGAGTAAAAGTAAAAAGTCGTCAGAAAAGTACAGATACCTGAAATATCTACTTAGTAACGGAGTGTTTGCACTTCGTTACTGTGCACCTAAGGTCTAACCCGACATGCGTCCTAAAATACTTGATTAAACAGCACGCTGCTGCTACTCTGCTTCTCAAAAGCAAAGCCCACGGCGCCCTCTGCTGTACATTCCAGCTAACGACACCCTCCGTGTTCTCCAGCGCTGCCTCGCCTGCAGGCCGGCAGCAGGGCGGCCGCGGTGGGCTCGGCCCTGTCGGCTGTGCAGGAGCAGCTGTCCAGGCTGCCCGTCCCGTACAGCCGGCAGCAGGAGGAGGCCGACGAGTTGGGCCTGTGTCGCTGCTGCGGCGCCCTGGCTAACTTCACAAAGCCGTTTGTGGAGGAGGTGGCGGCGACGGCGAGCGGGAGGACTGGGGGAGAGCGCCTGGCTTCGCCTGAGCAAGAAGAGCTGAGGGCGGAGCTTGTCAAGTTGTAGGTGTCGGTCTTGCCTTGTAGAAGCAACAAGATATGGATTCAGTACTTTGTAACTGAGTTCAGATTAAAAAATAAATATATATATATACACACACACACACACACACACACACACACACGCACATATATATATATATATATATATATATATATATATATATATATATATATATATATGTATACACACACACACATACATACATACATACATGTACATATATATGTGTATATATACACAGGTACTACCCAGAAAATTAGAATATCCTGAAAAAGTTGTATTTCTGCAATTCAACTTAAAAGGTGAATTTGACATATGATATAAACGAATAAGATGCATATTTCTTTGGATTTTGCTGATCAGGTCTTGCAGTACATATAAATATATATATATATATAAATATATATATATACATATATATAAATATATATATATATATATATATATAAATATATATATATATACATATATATATATATATACATATATATATAAATATATATATATATATATACATACATATATATATATATATATATATATATATATATATATATATATATATATATATATATATATATATACACACACACATATACATACACATTGACATACACATACACATACACACACATATACATACATATACATGTGTGTGTGTGTGTGTGTGTGTGTGTGTGTGTGTGTGTGTAAAATCAAATCTGATTTGGGCCTCTGCAGCTGCATGAGGAGCTTGAGGGACCCTTTATTGGAGGCCGAACTGAGGGAAAACGGACAATCGCCACTCTGGGTCTTTGCTGAAGAAATCATGGTGAGTCAATCAACTATACAACCATCTCTGTATATTTCCAAAAGCAATAAGCACATTTAGCCCTCTGTTACAGCTTTTAAATCCAATATTTGAATGTGATTTTGACACTGCTGAAGGCCACACTGGCTGCGATCCAGGAGTCACTCCCTGGTCTCCTGTTCTTCAACTCTGTGAGGAGAAGCAGACAGTCTGAGGACAGTCAGTCCAGGGAGCCCAGGGCTTGTCTGGCCTATCTGCTCTTCGTGCAGCTCATCGCTATGGAAAGCTTTCCAGCGGTGTTTAGGTGAGACCAAGAGCTCAGCTATTTGTGTAACAATGGTGGCGAGAGAGACTCCTCGCAGCCTCTGGGACTGACGCCTGCTTTTCATTTATCATCTCCTTTAAAACACCCCGATGTTTCCTGCTGTCTCAGTCCAGTTTTTGTTCTTCAGTGCAACATGGATCATGCCAACCAGCTACTCAGCAGGTGAGCCGCTGCGCAACGTTAGCTAGCTTCATCTTCATCTTAAATCTGTTTCCAAAGCGCTCGATTTCTCAGTGATGCCTCGCTTTTGTTCATTTTTTTTTATCCGACAGCAAAAAGGAGTCACACTTGCTCAAAGGACTGGTATGAACACATCAGTATGCAGGCACATTATGATTGTGAATGATTATGAATCAGATTAGACACAACTTGAGGGGCTGATTTAGAGGTGTGTGTTTTCATCCAGGCCCTGTTTACAAAGAGCTTGGACAACGTGCAGGACAACAGTCTACCAGCAGGTCTGCTGGATCTGAGGAGCTTCTTTTGTCTGCCACAGGTCAGGCAAGCAGCACATAACCCGAAACAGCAGGAAATGAAATAAAACAATCAAATCCAGAGCGATTTTTAAGAAAAAAACAAAACAAAAAGTGATATAAAGATTCTTGCGATTCTTTTTCTGGCTTTGTTTTGTGCTGAAACTCACAGAACCTGCGTCTGGTCCTGACCGAGTGTCCTATGCAACATTTGGTGAGTATGACTTCAACCTATTCTGTATTTTTTAGAAATTGCACTTTCTGATATGTTTGTTTGAACACTGCTCCACCAGAGAGAATCAGGACTGAAGGCCTTACAGCAGTTCATCAATAAATTAGACATGGAAGCAAAGCACAAGTTCTTCAGGTGAGGACAGTCATTAAAAAAAGTATTAAACTATTCTTGCTTATTGCTTTGCAAATTAAAAGCCCATTTGCTTAAATTCCTGGTATGTTTCAGATTTCATTCTCAGTAAAAAGAAAAACAAAAAAACCCTGTTTATTTAAATTGTTATTGTTTAAATACAACAATATTTGATGTTTGCGAGCTCTTTTTCCGCAGGTGCATGCTAAAAACCAGCAACCACGCAGGAGTCGAGGGCTTCATTGTGAAAAACATCCGGAACCAAGTGGAAATTTCTCTGCAGGTGAGACAAAGGTTGACTGACTAACATCAGACTCGGCTTCTGACATGAATTTAGTTCTGAGGTCCCCAAACACAGTGTTTGATCTGCTAATTTTATCTGGCGGTATTAATCTGAGTTGTGTCTTACAGCCAGGTAACGCCAACACGTGGTTCCTGGGAGAGGGGCTGGTCTCTTTGTTGGGACTTTTGTTATGTTTGCCACATGGTGCTGAAACCGACCTGCTCAACGGTATGGACAGGTCAGTTTTAAAGTGGGGGAAACCTGTATATGAATTAAATTAACCTTAAAAGCAAAATTGGAATCCAAACTAAGCCTTTTTTTTTTTCTTTTTAGAGTCATGGAGAGTCTGAGCCTTCTACGCTACCTCATCCTAAGAGACAAAGAACTGAAGGACCAAGTGAGTCTTTTTTTTAAGTAACACCCATGCAGTTTTGTTTTGGTTTTTTTTTTGCAAATGGCCGGCCTAACAGAACCAATTAACTCACCCCAACATTCAGGCGACGGTGTGGCATGAGTTGTGCAGAATCAAAGACGAATATCTCAAAATACTGCGCGTGAGCATCAGCATGTCAAGAACGTATTACTCCGGAGAACTCAAGTCACTGAGGGAGGGTCAAAAGCTAAAGGCTGCAGGTTAGCATTAGCTGCTAGCTTGGGCATAAAAATAAATTGAAGAAAATAAACTTAAGCTTAAACTTATGTGTATCGTTATTTCCCTCCAACAGAAGCCAGAGAGGCTTTAAAGTCTGCCAGACTTGTCAAAGGTTTGAAAGTGAAACGTGAGAATGTCTCCAGTTTGTCTCCAGAGGTGCAACACCAGGTAGGGAAACGTCGCTTCTGCAAACTTTTTTCACGCTTGTTTCGGCCTTTCAGAGGACTGCATGCTAATTTGTGTTCTCTCAGGTGTTGCAGAGCGCTTTGGTGACCTTCGACCTGATGGAGAGTCTGGTCGCTCGCATTGAGGAGATCTCAGAGGAGAGACAGAGGCTGTCCGTCTGAAACCGAGGCCTTCTGACCGCAGGGTTCATCCTCAAAACGGTTTAATTTAAATTCCTCAGTGTGACTCTTGAATATGCAATACAATGTTTGTGAGTTTTAGAATTAGCAATGGAAAAACTGTGAAATTTAGCTTTAATCCCTCCCGAGAACCGACAACAGTGACGTGTGTCGTAGAAAGTCACCTCTACAGAATGTCTCTCAACATCTCCCAACAAGGACTTCGCTCAATGATTTGAGCCCGAACCAGAGACATCCTGTGGCAGAGGATGTCTGCATGGGGTTTACTGGTCGCCTGCAAAAGGAAACGCAGCTCTAATGTTGCACGCGCACACACACAAAAAAAGTGCAGTTTAGCAAATGTCCATGGCAGAGATTACAGTCTTTACCTTGGCAATGGCCAACATCCCCTTGGCCATCTCAGCGTAGCTCCGCACAGGAAGAACCCGGAGATTACTGCCAAAGAACCTAAGGAGCAGAACATGTCTTAAGTGACAAATGCACAACAAACAACATTCAACAGGAATAGCAACAGTGACGCAGGCGCTCATCTACCTGTGCTGAATGTCGGACAAGATCTCCAGTTCTCTTCTCCCATTAAAGGGGGCGTACAACAGTATGAAACTGTTCCGGTGCACGCGCACAAACTTGTCGATCCTCTCCAAGAGCCCGGATTCCCCAAGACGGCCCGGGACGTCCTCAGGTTCTACCAGCAGGAAAGCAGTGCCTGGGACAAGCGTTGTCATTTCAGGTCAGGGATTATATTGTCATTAACTGGCATGAAATGACAGCAAACTGAGAGGAAGCGCCTGTTAACTACATGTAACGCACTCCTCCTACTTCATACTAAATGTTTACCCTCTGTATGCGTTACACATGTGGCAGAATTGACAATAAAAGCTACCCTGAACCTACTCCTGCTACTAATACTACTCCATTGCACTGCTGATTGTATCGGCCTGAGCCAGGTGCTTCCCGAACTCTGGTTACTGCAGCAAAACGAGTGTTTTGTTCGGGAATAAAGCGCGTTGTATACCTCGTTTGAATTAGAAAATAGAAACATAAGACAACATATAATGTGTGTAACGCTAACTTGTGTTACTTACCAGACAGTGGGAAGATGAAGGCGCCGGACTCCACACCGTCTGAAAATCTGATCCGGTGCTGCTGTCCGCCGAGAATTCTGCTCGTCTCGTGGTTCTGCTCACCCAAATTAGACCATCATTAACTTATTCAACATTTAACTTGCTTGTTTTTTTTTTTTTGTTTTTTTTAGCCAGTCAAAAAGATTTAGATTAATTTTCTTATTTCTTCTTTTTTTTGTTTGTCTTAACGCTGTCCCAAACGATAACATTAACTGACTAGCTTCACCAGCTAACCCTGCTTCATTGCCGCTTATTTATTTAAACTTCCACCACAAATATATATATATATACATATTTTTTTGTTTTCTGTTTTTTTGAAGCCTGAAATGTGAATTACCTTAAGTGCCGTGCTCACAATAATCGTTGTTTTCCACTGTGGAGTTGATTCTCTGCGTGTTTCCATGACTTTGGTTGAGTCGAATGGCGCTCAAACGTCGTTTTTCATTTCGGCGTTCTTTTTATAAACTGCAAAACGTCCACGCGCGACGCTGTAATGCACACGCACAACCACGAGATGGCGCTGATGTTTCACCTAATGGCGCTCTCTACCTTCCACGTTCCATCTAAAACATACGTATTTAAGGTATTGTTTTAACACAAGGGAGAATTTTCGACTAGCTTATATTAACATCGACATCGTCTCATCAAAATGTTCATAAAGTGAACGCACGTCATATAACACAGCAACATTATGGGTTTTCTCTGTTGCACTACAAACAGATATCCGAGCTTCACCAAACACCACATAAATTAGACAAAAGTTTCCAAGAAAGACAATTTTTTTTAATTTACTTTTTAAATATTACATTAAATGCAAGCCCATCGGCCAATAGATTTTTTTTCTTTAAAGAAACTCCAACCGTGTTGTCAGAAGACAGGCCTCGAGAAATATCAATTTCTAGAATCTTTTCTATTTAAAGCAACATCCATTGTACACTCAAACATACAAAAAAAAAATTTATCGGCATGCACAACAGCCCGTCCGTGTCAACAAACAGTACAGAGGGCAAAATGTAGGAGGGTGGGGTGGAATGCAAGTAAGTCCCGCAGGATCAAAAATGAGGACAAAAAGAGTCAAAGACAGACATGATGAATGGCGACAAATTAAGACAAAAACTTGAGAGCGAGAGAAAGAGAGAGAAAGGGAAAAAACAAGGCGCTTCCTGTCTGGCAGTCAGTCAGTGGTGCGTTTCCAGCTCCACGATGGTCCACTCGCCCTGTGGGGAGGCGGCGTCCTCCGGGGAGAAGCTGGTCACCGTGATGCTGGTGGACGAGTCGTCCATGGGCGAGATGAGCTCGGCCCAGCGCTTGAAGCTCTCCTTCTCCGGCGACAGGACGGCCGGCTGCGACTCCAGGCAGTCGCGCGTCAGGGACAGCGTCTGCTTGATGAGGTACTGGGCCAGGTTGAGCTCCTCGGGCACGGGGTTGATCACGCCCAGGGTGGACTCGTGCTCCGAGAGCAGCTGCCTGAGCAGGCGCCAGTCCTGCTCGGCAAAACCGCTGTCCCCTCTCTGCTGTGGCTGTGGCTTCTCCTCCTCCTCCTCCTCCTCCTCCTCTTCCTCGTCCTTCTCCTTCTCGGCCTTCAGTCTTACGTTCCTGCCCTTGTCCAGACACTGATCAAAGGCTTCTCCCACATCCATCTCGTAAATGGGAGAGAGGGCTTTGGACGGTCGACGGTCATGTGAGCCGCTTTGATCCAATCTCTCACAACCACTGTCCCCTAAAAACAATCGACAATACTGCTAAATGACAATGCCGGAACGCTCCTCTAACGCTTCTTCAAACATTTCAGAGACTAGCCATCGTCTACCGCAGCTTAAAAAAAACAAACATTTTCATTAAAAAGTTTGCCCTTAATGCAATGGTGTCCTGTTTTTAATGTTATTCCAGCGATATTAGGTGAGCACAATTAGAATCTTCTGAATGCGTCTCTTTATCCACATGTTCAAAGCTACACATTTGCCAACCAGCACCGGTGAACTGTGCGTTTGTCAGGACCATAACAGCGGTGTGTTTTGAGATCTACGTGCAGGTTTTTGGACTAAAATAGTGTCACAAAGAAAAAAAAAACAAAACAGCAGGGGCTGTAACTCTCAGCACAGAACATGAGACAACATCCCAGCTTCTTTCTTTTTTTTTTTTTTTTTAACATTCCTTCTTTTTCTTTTAACAATTACAATAAAAGGTGAAAGTAAGCGACGACTGTAGAAGACGTGAAAATCAGAACCGTTCAACATTTGCACAGGCAGAGATGGTTTATGGTCAGTGAGGGGTGCAGCAGGTTTTTTTTTTTTTTTTTTTTGTCTTTCTCTGAATATGATTGTGAAAAAAGAGAGACATCTCAGAATTATGACAGCTGCTCTACAGACACATCACAGGGCGACGACTACACAGACCTACCCAACGGAAATAAGGACTGAAAAGAGTCTTCTCAACACGAGGACGTCGATGCATCTAGACATGAATCTACCGGGTCTGTCAAAAAGAGGTGATGGATAGCGGACAAACACAAATGACAAAAAAATAAATGGCAAATTAATTTCAACAGGGGAGGGGGGGGGCATGCATGTGCAGTGCAAAAAAAACAAAATTAATCAAAAAAATACATAATAAAAATAAAACAAAACAGGTACAGGTACATTCTTGCAAGAAATAAGGAAAAATAGCAAAGGAGATGCAAAGGAAAAGCTTTTCCCAGTACAACACACGCTTTTCTTTGAATCAGCGGCGTTGAAAACAAACTATTCCAGTCGAGGTCGTTAGCAAAGGTGCATGTTTTCAAGGTGCACAGCATCTTAACATCAACATTTCTTTATAAATTAATGGAGACTTGTTGGCAAAAAGTTCTAAAAAAAAACATACAAAACACACTGAGCAGCATTGAAATTGCCCCCACTACTTGAAATTCTAATGCCAGTTATGCTGTTTTTAATCTATTATGTAACATCTAGCGGGCTAAGTTCATTGTACTCTGTATGTATGTGATGTTATTATAAACTAAGCCAAATGTAGCAGGTTGTGATTCAGTCTAATCCCATCCAGGTCCAAATAGCAAGAGTTTCCTTTTATTTTGGTGACCAGGAAGTGGATTTACTGTAGTGGGTCTTTTTAATCTTTCTTAAATATTCTATCCTCACCAGTGAGCCATGTCACTGTTATGGGCATGTCTCTGTACTTGAGGAGAGTCTTTGTGAGAGAAACTAAACTAGAACCACTTAGCAGCGAAAACGGAAAAACGGTCCCACGCTGTTGTTTTCTTTAAATCCTAGCAATTACACCAACAAATCTGAATTAATTTGGCAAATTGATGTTAAAATGTTGCAAATCCTTCTGTTCCACTGCATGAAAAGAAATGACAAAAAAATAAAATAAAAACAAAATCTGCTATTTTTTCTTTTTTTTTTTGCTTATGTACATAAAAGTGCTTTTAATGTGTATCCCTACATGTCAGATCAGAACCCCCTTTGGACCAGCACAACCAATCCTCCCGTCAGTTTCAGCCCAGAGTTCACGCTTTTTTTTCTCTCCCTCCCTCCCCTCTGTAAACTGAGTTAGACTGAAGGTAGTTCAGTTGTTTTAAACAATCCCCCCTCGAGAATATTTTTTGGTTTTTTTTTCCCTCCCTGTGCGATGAGCCTCCGTCTTGAAACCGAATTTCAAACTTACAGCTACAGTTAGAGCTACACAATCAAATGCTGAGAGAGAGCCTGCATCCGGCTATGAAAAAAAAAAACGACTGACATTAAACTTTAGCTTGCTAGCTTTGAGTTCCTGCCTGTAGCTCTGCTTCCTGACAAGCTACCTGGCAGGTGGAAAGTAGGCGTGGCCTGGGGGGGAGGTGAGGGGGGCGGGGCGGAGGAGCGAGGTTCTTGCAGGGGGGAGGAGGGGGGTGAACTAAACCTTCACTGATGGAGCTGAGGGGTAAGTTAGATTCGGGCGGTTGGGTGGGTGTTTGGGTGTTTGGGTGTTTGGGTGGGGGTTCTGGAGGAGAGGGGGTGGAGTGTTTTGTTTTGTTGTTTTTTTTTGCAGATCATACATTACCTGCTGGAGATTGTGCAGCGTTTACAGCAGCGGCAGCAGCAGCAGCAGCAGCAGCAGCAGCAGAGTCCGCCGGCAGCGGCGGCTCTGCTAAGTCAAGGTGCAAGTCAACTCTCTTGCAGTCGGAGGCCTTGCTGCTGTGGTTCCTGCACGGCCCGCCGTTGTACCGCTCGGCGTGCCGCAGGTCCAGGTGGCAGGGCCGCTCCTGGGGGGGCTCGTCTCTCGCCTCGGCCTGGACGTGGTTCAACTCCTCCGCCTCCCCCTCCTCCTCCTCCTCCTCCTCCTCCTCCTCCTCCGGCTCCTCCTTCACCTGCTCCACCTCCTGGACCTCTGTGAGGAACACCGAGTTCTCCTCTGTCTCCGCCTTGTGCTCTTCATTCTGCAGGTGGTTGCAGTCTGATGACTCGAAGACGTCGCAGGGCGTGGCGGTGGCGGCGCTCCGTGAGGGCGGAGTCTGGGCGCCGCCCTCCTCCGAGCCCAGCTCCTCGCACTCGTCCACCGAAAGCAGGACGGAGCGGCGGAAGTTGGAGGTGGACTGGTAGTCGGGCTGCGGCTGCGGCTGCTGCTGCTGCTGCTGCTGCTGCTGCTCGTTCTCCTGGTCCACGGCGTCGTCGTCGAACGCCAGGTTGATGATGCCCTGGAAGTGCGGCGAGGGCTCGGTGGGCAGCGTGGGCGGAGCCTGACACGGAATCACCTCCACCTCTGACCTCTCGTCCTCCGTGGCGTCTTCATCCTCCTCCTCCTCCTCCTCCTCCGAGGAGAAGAGCTGCGGGTCGGGGACGCACTTGACGGTGACGGTGGCCTCCACCTCCGACTGCTCCTCCTCCACGGGGGCCTCGTCCCGCTGCAGCCAGGAGCGAGGCCGCCGCCGCCCAGCCACCTCCTCCTCGCTGGTGGTCTCGGCGTCGCGGCCTCGCAGGCGCACCTCCACCCTGAGGCCTCCGCCGGCGCTGGCGGCGGCTCCGCCCTCGTACACCTTGAACTCCTCGGGCGTGCTGGTGTCGCTGCTGCTGCGGCCCAGGAAGTCGTGGCAGCGCATGGTGCCGCACTTGGAGACGCCGCGGTCGTTGGAGCCGTCGTCGTCCTGCGAGCCGCCGGCGTCGTAGTCCTCCGAGCGCGGCTTGATGTCGTCGTCCGAGGAGGTGGTGTGCGTGCTGCCGCTCTCCGACTCGCCGGGGCTCGCCTGCTGCCGCTGCCGGGCGCCGCCGCCCCCCCACGAGTCCTCGGCGCTGGCGCTGCCCAGGCTGCAGGGCGTGTCGGCGGGCCGCTCGCAGTCCCTGGGCGACGGCAGAGAAGCGCCGGCGGCGGCGGCGGCGACCGCCGGGGGTTTGATCTGCTCGGTGGTACCAGCGGGGGGCGCCGTCCCGTTCTCTGCAGAACTCCGGGAAGTTATCTGGGAATGTGCTTGGGTCTCGGGGTTTGTTTCGGGTCCTGCAGCCTCTCTGCCTCCTTCAGGCGCCGCTGCTCCGTCTCCGTCGGGGCCGCGCTCAGTTTTTCCGTCGGCTGAATGTTTCCCTTTGGTGGCCGCTTTCTTGGCGGGAGCGGCGGCGGCGGCGGCGGCGTGGGCTTTGGAAGCGGCTCCAGACTTTACAGAAGCTCTCTCCAAAGATGCGTCGCTCGCGCTCTTGGGCTTGGCTCCAGGCTTGGCAGCGGCAGCAGATGATTGCTTGGCGGCGGCCAAAGAGGCTTTCACCGGTTTAGCGCTGGATTTGGCGGCGGCGGCGGCGGCGGCGCTCCCAGGAGGAGGTTTCACCACCTTCTTTTTAGGAGCCTCGCTCGCGGCTTTGTCCGCCACAGCTGATGGTCGCGAGCCGTCCCTGCCGTCCTCCTTCCTCGGGGAGGCCGTCTTCCTTGTGGCGGACGCCTGCTTGGAGACTTGACCGGAGACGCGAAACAGGAGAATGAGTACGGAGCGTTGTTTTTGCAGGATGGTGGAATTCCCAGAGCCGTGAGCAGCTCACCTTGGTGCTCTGGCGTTCCTCTCCCCTTGGCGTCCGCTCTCGCCCCGGTCGGCACCTTCTCCGCTGCTGCAGGCTTGGCTTTGGCCCCTTCTCTCGCATTGGGTTTGCTGGAAGGACTGGGATGAGAGAAGAGCTGAGGAGTTAGAACTGGCTTCACCGCTGCATGCTCGCAGCAGCGTCGAACAAATTTCAGGTCAAACCACGTGGAAAAAGCAGCGTTTGCGGAAAAACACAGCAAAGCTGCACAGCGAGTAATAATACTTGACAGTTCACACCAACAGGGGGCAGCAAAGTTTTTTTTTGTCTCAAGGTCAAGCGTCTGAGCCGCTTAGCCCATGCAAAGAATTTCAAAGTTGTTGGCGTTGGCGTTGACCTTGTCTTGGCTTGATCACTCAGGCTGGGGGAATTCTGCTGCACACAGAACCCAAACCACCGCCGCCAAACAATAAGAGCGAAATATCAGCCAGCCGGCGCATTAGCGCTCTCCGGATCACAGAGGTTTGGGGACGCGTTCTGTAAAATATGTATTTTTAACACTGTGAATGACAGATAAGAGGCTCGTCAGAAGTGAAAAGCTGCAGCTTTTATCCTCCGACACCTTCGTGCGGAGTAATGAACACAAGCGACGTGGCGCTGTGTCCCGACACACGCTTAACAACTCGCACAATCACAAAGCCTGCAGTCAGCTTTCAATGTTGAACCTGAATCTTTTTTCTGATACAATGACAATTATTCATGCAAAATTCATTTTCATTTTCTAGTGGCATGATAAATGAAGACTTTGTCTATAAGGATTTTGCTTTGGGTGTATTAACATTAAATGTCCCCTCATTTATCCAAGAACTCACAGTCAAATCTGGTTTATGCTCATGAAACTTTAACACAACTTCTGCATTCAGTCTGTTTGTTTAAAACGTGCAGATATCCTCGACAGAGTTCAAGAACTATCAGCCCAAAACATTACTTCTTTACCTTTGCAAGGATCCAATTACCTTTTAATTAACACGGTCTCTTGCAAGCAGTTGCGCGTTTGTCGCATTCAACAAATATTTGCCGTCAGACTGATTGGAAATCTGAGGCCATCTGAGGTCCAGAGGAACGCTAAATAATTCACACGCGCGCCTGTCTGCGGCGGCTTTGCGCTGCAAGCGGAGACGTCCCGTCTTTGATCTCACAAACAGCAACACTCGCTAACCTGCTGACACTCAACGTGCCGGACGTCTAAACGTGACAACGCAAAAAAGAATAAGTTGCGATCCCACTTTGAGAATCAAGTCTGCAGCAAGCAACTGTAAGGTGCACCACGACGACAACGAGTGCGTAGCAGTTCGACTCGTGCGGGAAAACGATTAACAGCCAAGACGGATTATTGAGTTCCCTGGAAGCCCTTAATGCACTGAACAATGACACTGCACGTGAGAGGGAGGGTTGGGTGGATGGGTGGATGGGTGGATGGATGGATGGATGGATGGGGAGAGGAAGACAGGAGCAGGAAGACTCACCTGCTGCTCTTTGCTGCCTCTGTTTTCTGTGCCGCTTTGGTCGCCGTCGTTTTGTTGACCAGCTTTGTCTGCAGTCTGGGTTTAGCACCTGAGTGACGGAGAGAAGCAACAGACAGCATGAAGAACATAATAAAAAAAACTAGACTGGACAATGACTGTGGGTGGAGTAATCAGCAGGCCTGCCCAGCCCTGCTGAGACTCCCAGTGTTGTCATGTGCTGGTGAGACTTCAGGGTGGGGTTCAGTGACACATGCTGCACTCAGGGCAGCCGCGCCGACAGCTGAGGCCCGTTTAACCCCTGTTAATATGAGCCGGGGCGCCGCCGCCCTCGCCACCAGCCGCCACCAGTGTGGCAGCTGAGCGAGGCGCCGACCTCAGCAGTGAGCCGGTGGTGCAGGAGCCAAACAATGGCCTCCTGTGTCTCCGGCTGCTGGTAATAAATCAGCATTTTGATGCGATGATAATGATGAAGATGATGACGCCTTTGCTGCCCTGAACTCCGAGATGGACGGAGCCAACCTGCATCTTGACTAACCGATGGGAGACGCAACAGTTTTTTGATAGTTAGGCCACTTTCTGTCATGTCTCGTAAATTCATTATTGAAATTATTGCGTTGAATTGTGTGTCCAGCAAAAAAAAAAAGAAAAAAAAAAAAGCAACATTTTCTCTGCAAATATATATATTCTAAAATCCCACAACTGCCCAGGAAGCCGCGACCCCATCAAATCATCTCCGACCAACCAGTTGGGAAACACTGAGCTAGAGGACTGTGCTTCAGTTTGTGTGGATCTCATCAAATATAGACGGAGGAGGAGGAGGAGGAGTTAATGAGGGGGGCGGAGACCTGGGACGGCGTGCTGGGCGTCCTTGCGAGGGCTGCAGGCGCCGTTCTCGGGCGAGGCGCTGCCCGACGTGGACGAGGCGCTGGCCTGAGCCTGCGTGCTGTCGCCCTTCGTCAGCGCCCCCTTGTGCGCCCTGGTGGCGGCCGCCGGCGTGCCGCTCGGCGGCGACGTCCTGGGCCGCGCTCCCGGGTTTCCGGGCTTCCTGTCGGGCTCTTTCCTGGGGCCGTTGGCGCTGGCCACGTCCCGGCGGGCACCGCCCACCGCCGCCGCCGTCCCGTTGACAACCGGAGCTGCCGCCTTGGCTTTGGGGGCGGAGCTCCGCTCTCCTGGCTTCTTCACATTCTTTGCTTTGGATGCGTCGCCGGGTTTGCTCGCCGTCCCCGGTCCGTCGGACTTCATGGCTGCCGCTGCGTTTTCAGAAAGCCTCTTGGTCCTGTGCACCGGAGGGCTCTCAGGTGCAGCTGGAGGACATTTTAAAGCCTTTGGCTGCGGAATAAAACAGAGACACAGTGAGTCGCGTCACTAAACAGAGCGCAGTTGAATCATTACGCCACAGACACTAAAAATGTGACTCGCAACATCCAGATGTTCCCAGTAGATTATATTTTGATGTCGTCTACCAAGCAAGATAACTGAGATTTCAGCTGTGAGTCTCACACATCCATCTTGCCAAACTCCAGATTCCAACTGTTTCCGGAAAGCCATTTGCCCCCCCCACAACTAATCAACTCCCTTTTCAGTTGCGATAAAACTCAGGAAGAAACTGCTGCTCATCGAGGCTTCAGACGGTTACGAGGAGGCAAACAGGAAGGCAAGTTGCTGAAGAGAGTTGCACGGATGCTGCAACAGCGTCACTTCAAAAAGGAACGCGTGAGGCTTTTCACAGTGGGGACATCGGTCAAGGCAGGTTACCGAGTCTTTCGCTGCCATCTTTGTCCACGAGGGCAACAAAATGGAGCCTCTGTCCTGTTCAACGTCGGCAAAAGTTGCTCGCAAACACGCTGGAAACTTATAATTGACTCTGGGCTGCGGCGGCACATTAACTCCACTCAGCCGCATCGGCAGGTCCGCGAGAGCCGAGAGACGACTCCAGCAGCGTGCAGCCAATTGGCCCGCGCTCAGCCGCCGCTCCGGACCACTCAGGCCGAACTAGTTGGCCAAACCTCAGCCTGCGTGGCTTTGCACGTGGCTGAACGCGGCCGTACGTCTGCTTTCATATTCCCTCTCTGCGGCGAGGGCGGGGCAGTTATGACATATGGCATCTGATGGGTCGACAACCGCAATCACTGCCAGGGATCACAGAACCGGACGCGGGTTTCCTCTTTGGCATTAATGCAACCTCTTTATATTACATCATCAGTTAAGCCTGGCTCTATCTGATGGACACAACCTCTGTTTGCCTCTCAGGCAAGATTAGCACCGATAGCAGAGGAAGGGATGCTTTTCAGGGATGTTCTATCCTGTGGCAGGCACGTTATTTACCTGTGAGCTGCTGAATACTGGCTTTTTACCGAGTCTTCGACTGTCTCCCTTATCAATAGCATCTGTGGAAACACAGCAGAAGGACACATAAGGATCAAGACGGTACATATTTTACATTTAAAACATTTTTATGGCTTTTTTTTGTTTCGTTTTACTTTGTTACACGAGGAGGAGCCAGTCGTCGTTGCCTGCACAAATTCCCACAACCTGTGTTTACCCTCTGGCGGTTGTACCGCCAGGAAGCAAACGCTGGGATCGATGGATTGATTAGAAGGCCGTGGGACTACAGCACACACACAGCTCAGTCGCGTCTCCTCTCAGTCAGTTGAAAAAATCCGACAGATTCACTTTTTTTTTTTTTATTGCGTCAAAAGCCGACGGGGTGAAAATTGACCTCCAGCCTCGTGGAGATCAGACGCCAGGAGAGAACAAGTCTAATTACAAAAAAAAAATGGACCGTGGATGGACACAGTGGTGCTAAGTGATACATTATTCATGCGGCTCAGTTCTCTAACCAAACGCCGACGGAAGAGCAAAATCGTTTGTACCCGCAAAAAAAGAAAAAGACTTAAATCGTGCAAACCCGCAGAGTGGGAATCCTTCCTTCCACTCCCACCCATTTAAACAAGCATGACACGTCTGCTGCATTCACCGCGTTACCTTCCACTCTGCTGCACAAGGTGCCTCACACACACACACACACACACACAGACACACAGACACACACTGACAGAGGCAGGACTTCCAAGACGGGGGGAAAAAAAACAAACAAAAAAAAAAAGGGAACTAGATAAGCGACAAATGGGATTGGAGGCGGTCAAGCAGCTGGACGGAATAAAAGGCATTAAATCTCATCATGTACTCCGAGGGGGCTTGGGCTCATCTGTAATGATGCAGAGCCGCTGCCTCGGCGCCAGACTGGGGCAGGGAAGAGGTGGAGGAGGAGGAGGAGGAGGAGGAGGAAGGAGGAGCAGGGGGGAAAAAGAACATATCCGCACACACACACACACACACACACACACACACACACACACACACACACACACACACACACACACACACACACACACACACACACACACACACACACCAGCATGAAAACAGTGAAAGAGGGGGTTTTCCTTACCCGCCAGGATCCGCTCCCGGTGTTTAGCCGACAGGCTCTCCCATCCCTGCGTGTGGCGGACGGCGTAGAAGCTCTGGAGCAGGAAGGTCCACAGCCGAACGCGCAGGGAGCAAATCTCCTGCCTGAATGGCTGGGCGGACGGACGGGGAGGGAGGGAGAGAGAGAGTGAGAGCGAGAAAGAGAGCGAGCGAGCGAGAGAGAGAGCGAGAGAGAGAGCCAGAGAGGGAGGGAGGGAAAGAGGAGAAGAATGGAAAAGGGGGTGCGCTAGAGCACAAGCAAATCAGCAGCTGCTTGGAAAACCTCTCGCCATGGCAACAAATACCCCACCCCTCCCTACGCCCTCCCTCCCTCCCTCCTTTCTCGTCTTTCTCCTCCCCTCAGCTGCCCCCTCCTCCTTCCCCTCTGAAGCCAAATCGACTTGGGCTCCCTTGAGCGACGTCTGCGGCTGATGCCCGTACTCCACTTTCCACGCCTGGATGTTTTTTAAAAAATGAAATAAAGGGGGAGGTGGGGAGGAGCTAGAGCCGCCGCCACACACACACACACACACACACACACACACACACACACACACACACACACACACACACACACACACACACACACACACACACACACAGACACACAGACAGAGCAGCCGGGGCGGCGGAAGCGCCCCTAATCCACCCCGTCCCGCCGTATTCATGCGCCGCCTCCGCTGCTGCTGCTGCTGCTGCTGCTGCGAGGTCACTTTCTCCCTGGCAGCCGGTCCCGCAGGATTAACCTGCCTGCTCATTGTGCGCCTGTAATCTCCACGCCCGCGTGCCCTCCGGCGCGTACCGCACACCGGGAGAACCTCGGACTCATCAGACTAAATCAGCGGAAATAATCCCATGGCACCTTGTTGAATTGAAAACGTCAGAAGAAGAAGAGGAAGAGCAAGAGGAAGAGGAAGTGGAAGAGGAGGAAGAAGACGCAGCTTTGCGTTTTAAAGGTCCCACAGTGCGGGAACAAACGATAACTTCACCAGTGTTTCCCACCCACAGTCTCGTCTCTTTACGTTGCATCCTTCTATTGCTTTAAGACAGTGACTGTTCAATCACACAATCCGGGAAGTTGTCCCTTTGTGATGTCACAGAGGGCACCGACACCTCTCCCAGGTGAGTGACCCCACCCCCACCCCATCCGAGACATGGCTTTATTTCTGTCCCCTTTGACAAACAAGGTCCCAAAAAGGCGAAACTCCTCGCACATCTAGTCCAAACTGACAAAAAGAATTCCCGCACACGTGGCCAATTTCAATGCGACGTTTCGGTTCCTTGACCTTTGTCAAGCAAATGCCAAAGAACAAACAAAAAGAAAACAAAAGCCAAACAAGGTCGCACCGAGCATCCGGTGAAGCGAGGAATTCATTTTCTTTAAAACTACAGAAAGCTGTCCTGATCCGAGGTCGGCTGAGCGACGACAGCGGCGGCGGCGGCGGCTGCAGGAGAGGAAGGGTCGAGGCCGCGGCTGCTCACTGGCCCCGTCGTCTCCGCGCCGCCGACGGTGACCGAGGTCGCGGCGCGACCTCCAGCAGCACCGACGGAGCCATTTTGTCTCCCGAATCCAACAACGCGACTCGGTGACGAGACGAGCCCGCTCCGTCCTGCAAGACGCCGTCAGTCACGGCAGGATGCGTGCCGCTGAAATGGCGTCTCAGTGAGGCGGAAGACGAGAAAAAAAAAAAAACAAAAAAAAACGGAACTGAACAACGGTTAAAAATGTCCGGCGGCTCAAAGGTGTGCAAGAGGAAATGGAGATGCGTTCATTAGCGGCAGATCTGAGGCTCCAGTTCCAGCCAGTCACGCTGGATGTCGGTCTGATTAGCTTTGTTTGTTTACAAGAGACAAAAGCCCGCGGGCAGGTTTATATTTGGAGAGCAGCAGGAGGTTTATTAACATGCAACTTTAGAGGGAAAAAAACAATCCGGCTGCTGTGTGGGTTGTTGTTTTTCTTTTTTCCCACGTACGCCGCGGCACTATTCTCTCGAGTGAACAGCGATTGAAAATTTAACATCCGTGTCTCTTGATAACGCGCAGATTAATAATAAAGTGGAGCGATTAAGAGAAAAAAAATTGTGCGAGCACGACGAGCGCAGCTCTTCCTCGTTGCTCCGCGCCGGAGGAGGCAAAGCAAAAAGCCATATATGGAATGATTCACAAGCTGCTGGAGTTACTTCACACATCCATGTTGGAAAGAGCTCAGTTAAAACATTTGGAAAGCGGAGGCTCAGAAAGCGTCTCAAAACAGAATTATGAGAATTTAACCCCTGAAAAAAAAAAACCTCAAAACGCTCCCAATGCTTTCATCGTACACACAAAATTACAGAAAAAAGAAAAAGCAAATATATCAAACTACCTTTCTAGACAAAATGAGACGCATTCAGGTTCACTTCTCATGACCTTTCCAGACGAGGCACCCTGTTTTGTGGAAGTGTTCTCTATGTCAGTGTTTCTAAACTATTTTTTCCTGATAATGAACCAAATTTATTCCACAGCACCCACAAAAATAAAAACGCTTATTTCTCGCAAATAAATTATTGAAATGATTGAATTGGATTGTGTGTTCTGTAAAATAAATACCCAATATTTTCTCAATAAATATATATTTTTTTAATTCCCTTTTACTTTTTATCAAGAAAGGAAACTGCCCACGAAGCCGCGACCCCAATCAAAACAGCGCCGCCACCCACGCAGGCTGAGAAACGCAGCCCTACGTCACCTCACCTCTTCCTGCTGCACTGCCCCCCTCTCCAGCAGGGGGTCGTCCACGTCGTCGCCACAGAGGCGGTGGACGGCGGCGAACAGGCGGCAGCAGTTGTCCACGGTGGCGCCCTCCCTGATGGCCGAGCACAGCTTCTTCAGCAGCGCCGGCTCCCGGGTGAACTCCTCCCTCTGCAAGCGGCGGGCGCCAGACACCGGGGGCAGAGTTGACACGTGTGACAATCACCGGGTCAAGAGTGTTATTTGCCGCTTTTTTTTCTCTCTCTCTCTTTACGGCGATAAGCCAATGGGAAGACAGATTGAAGGAGTTAAATCCTGAATCTGGTTTCTGGGGTTTTCCAACAATAATCTGCGCTGAAAGGAGAAAATACCGTCCTTTACTTCTTCTGCCTGCTCTCATTTTTTGCAGCGGTTTGCGCAAAGTTCTGGAACTGAGCCCCTTGTGATGTCACTGATTCCACTCCAAGGTTAAGGGGAGGGGTGGTAAAGCATCAGTTTTTTTTTAGCAGGAAGCTAAAAAAAAAAATCTTTTTTGTAGCAGGAAGCAAACAGAGAGCTAAATATGTTGATTTCTGGAGAGCCAAAGAGGTTTGGGAACAACTTCATCATGTGAGGCTGCAAAACTGCAGTGGCCAGTGGTGAAAAATACAGAAAGTGGTACAATATGAAAAGCACATTATAAGAAAACCACTATTCAATTAGAGATTAAGACAGAGGATTCCTGTGGCATCAAATATTCAATCAAACAATGCTCGACTTTGACATGTGGGTCCTGGGTGGGACGGCGCGGTGAAGCTGCCTCACCCTGCAGAGGTCGTGGAAGGCCTGCGTGTGGATGACTTGAGGCAGGTGCTGGACGATGAGGCGGAGACTCTCCTCCTGCAGCTGGGCGGAGAGACTCCTCACCTGCTGGGCCCACTTGACCTCGGGGAGGCTGCCCATCAGCTGCTCGCTGCCGCACAGCGTGGTCACGGCGTTGCGCACGGTCTGAACGGACGACAACTATCAGCTAAGTCTCTTCTAAGGGGTGAGAGCACGGAAGGCAGTCAGAGCCCAAGCTTCTTTAGAAACAACAACAACAACAACAACATCATCATCCTCTTTACTCGTCAGTATTTCTGGAAGCATCAATGATTCTGAGCATTGTGAAAGGTTGCCGGGGCTCCAGTCAACGGCTGTTTAGTTGCACCGCCTCCTTCTTGGAAGTGATGAAAGACAGACTGTGGATTCAATTAGCCATTACACAGCCGGGTCGCTCCCTATCGGTCCACATCCACGTCACATCCCTTAATTAGTCTGCCTTTAATAACTCAGAATTCAATAAACGTCATCTTTAATTAGATAATGCCTGACTTTCCTTCCTGAGGAGGAGAAAAGAAAGAAAAAAAAAGAAAAACGCTGCAGAACAGGTTGATGACATCTGAGCAATTAGGGGGGAAAGCGGTGCAGCCCCGAGGAAATCGGCCCTGCAGGAACTCACCATGTTGTCGGTGACGGCAGTCAGACAGGCTCTCTGCAGCTCCGGGGGCAAGAGGGAGAAGTTCCGCTCGCACCACGTCTTCACAAAATGATCAGCGACCCACCTAAAAGTATGCACAACCCAGTAAAAAGATGACTACATTGGTGCCATTGTACAGAATACAAGCCTTAAAGGTCCAGTGTGTAAAATTTGGACTGATTTTATATATTTTAACATATATATATTTTGGTAAAAGCATAACATACTGCCCATAAATATATGAATGTGTATACTCACTCAGAATGGTTATATATATATATACATATATATATATGTATATACATAGTGCAATAAAGATGTTGCTCATTAGCTGTTGCTCATTAGCTATATATATATATATATATATATATATATATACATGTATATATATATATATATATATATATATATATATATATATATATATTTATATATATATATATATATATATATATATATGTATATATATATGGTGCAATAAGGGTGTTGCTCATTAGCTGTTGCTCATTAGCTCGTTACCAAACTATCTTATCTTACCGAGCTTCCTTAAAGATTTTACACATTTTACACACTGGACCACCTTTAACTAATCAAAATTCAAAGTTGACTGATTTTTGCCTGAAGACTCACAAATTAACATGAACAGATGAACAGTTAAGGGTTTGACATATTGTAATCCTACTTCATCAAACTAGCGTTACACAACTGACCCTGAGCCCAATCCAGGTGCTGGTTACCTAGCAACAAGATGCAGATGTAACTTAAAGTGCTGTGATTGGCGAGAGGTCCGAATGTGCTGCCCCATTTTTTTTTCCCCTTTCCTTGTTTTTTCTCATTTCCCCACGGGCGACATTCGCAATTTATTTTTAATTACGGCGAGTGAAATATTGAAGACAATTTGTTTGAATATCCAGCAGTCTGACATGTCTGAGTCACGGTAGCAGCAGCACTCACCTCCTGCACAGTGCGTAGAGGCTGTGAAGGCCGATGGCGTGCGTGAGGGACAGGCACTCCAGCACCGTTCTCTGAACTCCGTCGACAGGCTGCAAACAAGAGGAGGAGGAGGAGGAGGGAAAAAAAAAAGAAGAGTTTAGCAGACGTTCAGAGAGGAATGCGACAGGCTGCGGGGAGCGATTACAGAACGGAGGAGAGCGTCGCGAGCCGCCGCGACATCTTTATTGACACGGAGCCGACTGGCACCAAACGAAAACCAACAAGTGCGACGCCGGAGGAACAAACATGGCTTCTGTAGTCGGTGTTTTCTGCTGTCAACATAGCACGACGGCGACGCGGCAGCGAGGAGCAACCATGAGGAAACACCTCCGAGTGGCGCCGTGAGGAAACATCGACAGCCGGGGATCTGTGCGAACGTGTTGTATCCAAATACTGCATTAACTTGTACATAAAAACAACACAAACACAGTAGCAGTAGCAACAGCAGCAGAAGAAAACACTGTTTTACAAGCAGATATTTGTGGCTGTGCTGCATCTTGGATTCAAAGCCCTGACAGCTAGATCACACACACACACACACACACACACACACACACACACACACACACACACACACACACCAATTGTGCTCGATAAACACAGCCCACAGCTCCGACTTAGCGGCTGTAAATCAATCACGTGTTACGAGTGCTGCACAAATGATACTAATTGTTTTGAATGTGATTTTACAGCTCGTTTTTAGTAACATAACTACTAAAAAGTATTTTTTTCCCGATCTATCTATAAAGAATTAATTATTTATTAAGAACTCAAGAGTCTGTTATATGTTTAGATGGATGAATGGATAGATAAATAGATAGATAGATAGATAGTAGAGATGTTAACAATTTATTGATTAATTGTCGCTTATGAAATGAATTGATTAAATTAAATTTGTCGCAATGAATTGAACCTTTTTTTAATACATTTTTTGTTGTTAATATCAGTATAACAGTGTCGTCGTGGACGGAAAGAGCAATTCACCTGTAGATAGTGTGGTGCTCATAATATACCTAGAACAAGTAACTTTTAAACAACTTAAAAAAATAAAAAATAAAGTAGAAAGTAGAAATGTGGCCCAGTAGAAGTCAACTTCTAGACACTTATCCTCTGACTGGATAAACGTTTAGGGTGTTTCTACTGTTTGCTAATGTAAAAATGGATCACATTGGACCCTAAACATTATTGAAGGGTTAAATCATGTGTTCCTTGCACCTTTTTCATTGCGAAATTTCGGTTCTCAAGAAAAATCGCCGCTTATTGACCGATAAGGTCAATCAACTATCGATTAATGAATTAATCAATAATTTGCATCCCTAATAGACGGACAGATGCCTGTGTAGACCTTGGGGAAGAAGCGGCAGTAGTCTCTGGTCAGAACCATCTCCACCACGTCCTTGAGCCCGTCCAGACCCAACATGTCTGCAGCCAGCACCACCTGACTGTTGTGAGAAGGAACAGAGGACGGATCAGATGGATCTCGGCCTGCCTCGTCCAACTTTAGGGCGGGGCAGTTCCCTTCACGCCCAGTACCTGGAGTTGGCTCCAGGTGGCAGATCCACAATGGCTCCATAGATGAAGTGCAGCAGGATCTCCATCTCATCAGGGCCCAGACTGAAAGGGCGGAGAAAAGAACCTAGTTTGCCAAACATGTTTTATTTCCCCACAGCAACAGTCCAGTATCCCTCCACCGGAGGACCGGGGATTTGCTCTCCGTGCAGCATTGGGCCAATTTGGCTGCATGGATTCACTTCACAGGATTTCCCCGGCGCTGCGACGCGGCCGCTCTCGTTCTGACAGCCGCGTCTTCCCCCGTTACTCTCAGATCAGTGAGTGTGAGGCGAGTGGTGCTGCTCTCCCTGGAGGGGGAAACGGTGAAATCCCCCCCCCCACCCCCCCGTTCTTGGAGGACGCAGCGGGAGGCAGCAGAGAGAGGAGAGTGGGTGGATTTGGTGCTGCAGCCGGAGGAGGGTGAGGCACGTCTCACGCGGAGGACACTGCAGCATCGTTAACATTGTTTGGGCAGCGGGTTGCGCGATTTGGAATTGTCGAGCTAAAAGGAGCCATATTTCAACTGCGGACAGCTCCTCGTTTTTCAGCCTGGACTTCAGTGAAGCGGCTCTGCACAATTTGGCAAATGAAAAAAAAAAAAGTCATGTTTGGCACTGTGTTTGCAACCTCCCGCTAAAACCACTGCTTTGTTGGACCTCACACCTGCTTGGAAGGCGACAAAAACAGAGGTGGAGCCAAAACCTGGACGGATGCCAATACCCTTTATGACATCACAGAGGGCTGTTTCCCCCAACAGAATTGAACTTTTACAGTGCACTTTTTTTTAAAAAGTGGAGCAAGCAATAGACATAAAGAGCAGTGTTTCTCCTTTTTCTGGGGAAGTTACAGACAGGATACAGACAAAGAACACTGGTGAGATAAAATTTAGCATAAAGGGCCTTTAAGACGTTTTTTTGTTTAGGAATGCGGTGCAGAACTTTCAAGCCAGGAGGGGGTGCAGGTGGGTTTTTTTTTAGCGACGTGCCGAGCGATGCTGCGGAGGCGCCGGTCTCTTACCCTTGCAGAGTGATGCACTGCCTGGAACTCTCCATCCAGCTCCCGCTCAGCATGGCGCGGAAGTACAGAGAGCGTGCGCACAGGATCGCCCTAGAAACCCAGTAAAGCAGCCGGTTTCATGTCAGAGTCGCCAATCAGACTCGTGCATTCACACGCTGTGCTCTGCAGATGTTTTTTTTTTCTTCGCCTCCACTCCTCTGCCTGCTGAGACTCTACTGTGATTGACCCGTATTTTCACTATGTGACTATGTTGTTCTTGTCATCTAGCAACTTGCTGCTGAGTCACGCTGACTGTCCAGCGTCACCCAGTCTTTGCTGTTTATTAAACTTAACTATTAATATCTGGAATATTACAAAGACAATTTAAAAGGATACGCAGCAGATTGTGGGCAATTGTTTTCCTGCTGTGTCTTTTATAAACGCACTGACCAGGACAATTTCAGCACAATTTCAGAGTCAAGGTGTGACAGGTGTGAAAGCATGAAGTCACGGTGCCCCGTTTTTAGTCTCTGCAGGCGGTCGAGCGGCGCTCACGTTTGGACGGCTGCTGCAGAGCGAGCAGCCTGGTCCGTCTGCGTGAGCTAAAGCCACCGCTGTCATCTCTGCATCGCTGCACTGGTAAAAGCAGACCAGGCGCTGGGCTTCTGTGCAGCCAGTATTTGTCTGTGTGTGTGTGTGTGTGTGTGTGTGTGTGTGTGTGTGTGTGTGTGTGTGTGTTTGCAAGCACAAGTAAGGCTGCAGCAAAGGAGACAAAACAGAGTGAGGGCCATTGGCTGCCGCCGCCGCTACCTACTGTACCTGTGGCAAGAGAAGACCTGCTCGGCCACCTGGATGGTGATGTCACACTGCTCCCCCCTCTGGTAGAGATCCAGCAGGTCGGCTCCGAGGCCCGAGGCCGGCTCGGGAGCGGCGCCTGTGGTGAGGATGTGATAATGAGAACAGACAGGGTGGCGGTGACTCAGACAGGCTGTGTGCCAGTGTGTGTGACTACACTATATAAAGGGTTCCATGTGTGTGTGTGTGTGTAATCCTTTTTCTCTATATTTGTCGGATTGTACAAACAAACGGCAATTGAAATGAGGAGTTTAAGGGGAAGTCAACAACCAAACATTGTAAATCTCAGGGACGTGGATCAAGCTGCTGGGGTCGTGGCGACTCTCCAGAAGTGCCCAGGTGAGAGATTATATACTAAGCTGCCTGGTTGCAAATACTATAAATAGTGGGGGGGTGGAGGGGGGGAATAAAACAGTTCATTAGAGCAAAGCCAAATGTTTTAATATTCACTGCATGCTTGTGCTGCAGCGCTGACAACAAGGAGTCTAATAAGATGAGCTCATAAGTGGATTATGTCTGAGATGGCACGATGTGACGACAGTGGGGGGTGTGGGTGTGGGGGGTGTTCTGACAAAAAGACACTTTACCTTGAATAACACCTCCCTCCTCCTCCTCCTCCTCCTCCCCCCCCGCTGGTGTGTTTATACCTGAGTCACTGGGACTCTGAGGGTCTGCTGGGTCGGGAGGGGACAGGCTGCTGTCTGGCGCCCAACACTCTGCGTCGTCTGGCTTCATTCCGCCCGAGTGCGTCCGCTCGTGCGCCGTGTACACTCGCCTGGGGCGGGAGGGGGAGAGGGTGAGACGACTCAGTTAGCGCTAATTAAAAGCGAGCTCCTCGCACGTGTTCACGTCTTGCCCGATGCGCCGCCACTCGCGCGCACACGCCAGCCAGCTGCATCCTGCACTGAGCTGTGTGGGAAGCTTTACGTCTCAGAGCAGCTTGTTGTAAAGTAGAGCAACGACACACGTGGGTGTGTGTTTTGTTTCCGCTCTGACACAACTATTGCGTCGACTTACGCTGGCTGAACATCCATTCATTTTTAAGGTGTTCGCCCTTGCAGCAGCGTCTCTTTCCGGACAGAAACAGCCTTTAAAGGCACGTTTGCATTCAAATTGTCAGGAGTGCTGAAGCTGTCAATAATACAGCCTGTGTTGCAGACAACAGGGGGGGGGGTGGGGTTCTTTTGAAATCTCTCAGATTAGCATTTTCAGCTTTAGCAAGAAGCATTGATTGCATTTCCTAACGTCGATGAGATCCTCCCCAGGGGCTGAGGAAGAACTGAAGTGCAGCAGACGGGTGGGAATAAAGGGAAACAGACAGTACAGATAAATGTATTGAAGACAACACGAGACTGAAGCAGATCAGAGATGCTGTTAGTGATTTGTGCGTCTGAACATGAAAATATGATGCATCATTTATTATTTAGGAGCTGCAGCATTTGCAGCGCTCCTTGAAACAAACATGCAAACACCAGCAAAAGCCTGCACGCTGAAGACTTGGGGAGGGAATGGCGCCCTCTGTCAGTCACTCTGGGCAACTGTAACACTTGGAGAACAAAGCACGTCGCCTCCCGTCACCCCAAGGCTGCGCTGCAGTACTGAAAGCGGCCACTTGTCTACCTGAGGAAATCTTTAAGGCTAGACAGCTCGTGGCCGGGCAGGTGGACGATGATGGGCTCTTTGTGTGCTTGTCCCTGGAGGAGGTGTGGAGCTCTGGCCAGCAGAACGGCTTTGTGGGCTCGGAGTGAGCCGAAGTTTGCGTACAGAGACACATCGGCCTCCAGCTCCTCCTGCAGCAGCCTGGAGAAAAACACCAACACACAAGAAATGTTTTTTGTTTTTTCCAGAATCTTTGGTGAAATCATGCAAAACAGCCTGCAAAGTAGCCACTACGAAGCCACACAGAAAATTGAGCGAAGCAAGTCTTTGATCCCTGCACTTGAAGATTCCAGTCTAAGATGAATGTGATGGCCTACATGGAGAGGAGGAGAAGCAGGCTCTGTCCTGAGGCGCTCCATTTCCCCCCGTCCTCATCATTATCTCCGCCCGCCTCGATGACTGATCTGGGTGACCCAGTCAGCCTCGGGCCACTTCAAACCCCACTTCATCTGATGAAGTAGAACTCCGATGTGGAGTGCCTTAACTGACCAGCCGATCGTGTGACATCTCACTCCGATGAACTAGGATACACGTGAGTTTTCTGTTGGCAGTGAGGTTTGTGGCTGTGAAAACATGCAGTAAAAGACAATCGAGGGCTCTCTTGCACAAAAACAGCGACGTTTCACAGTGAAGGTTTTGCCCGTTCATTCAAATTTTTTTTTTTTGAAAATACAAACTAAGTTGATGCAGCAACTAAAGCACTGAACACTACTTATCCACATCTTTATTTTTATCTTTCACTCAAGCGCAGAAGTCTTTCACCTGCAATTATTGTGAATGCTCTTTTCCATTTTGCTCTCTGCTACCAGCTGCTCAGTTTTGGACTTTTCACATGTTTGGAAGGGGACAAAAGGCAGGTGGTCACAAAGGGCTGAGGGTGATGTTTACAACCTGAACACACACTTTCTGAGATGTGAAGCGAGCAGAAGAAGAAAAGGAGAGATTTTCCACAGGAGTTCACTGACTGGCTCGAGACGGACTGTGGCTGGCAAAAAGGATTTTGAATCATGTGGGACCTTTAAATACACAGGGCCACACTGCTAGTTTCTAAAACAGCATCCAGGGTCTGGCTGCGGTTATTTTGTGCCGCCTTTCAATTTTAATCTACTTCCCCTGGGACTCTAATAGTTTTAGGAGATAAATCTAAAGTGTTCTAAAGGGGGGGAAAAGCAATTAAGCAATAATCCTGAGCCGGACCCCCCTCAAAGTATAATCCAAGAGCACAAATTGAATGATTTATTTTAATAGCAGCTAAATCGTTATACACTTTATAACGACAATAGAGGGCATTCTAGTCTCCTCTATTCTATATAAGAATGAAACATTGACTTGGTGTTCTGTAGAACTGGATTCAAGGTCAAACAGCATTTGATGTTCTCTAATTTTTTAATTACATTTTAGATGATTTCATAATGGATTGTTATTTGAGAAAAACAACAACTCTCGAGTAAGTTGTACAGGTAAGACACACAGTTAGTTCTGGCTTGTTGACACTTGTAAAAGTGGTCTTTGCACACGATCACGTGACTTACCCGTTCAGATCTGCAGCCAGAGCGCATGATAGGCGCCTCTTCAGATGCTCTTTGGCCCTGCGCTCTTTGGCCTGGAAGTCCCTCGCAGCCTCGGTGGTGATCATGGTTTACGATGTCCTCCGAGGCGGGAATGACATCAGCCTGTGGAGGAGGGGGAGAAGAAGCATTAGCACAAAATGCAAAGAAACAGTTTAAGGAAGCAAGTCAAGTCAAAAACAGATCAAGAGTCAATAACATTTACAGTTAACTCTGTCTGGTAACAGGGTACTGGTCTATACAATAAATCCATATCCACTTAACTTCAAAAGCTACCAGTAAACCTCACGTTATGAAACCAAGATCACCATTCAGTAAGTGTAAATGTGCGTCCTCAATGAGACAACTGACATTATTCATCCACTTTTGAAACGTTAACGCAAGAGCAAAAGTTTAATTCGTTCACACAGAAATAAACTTTCGGATTATTTTTTTAAAAAGCATGCACTTCAACATTAACACTGATGTGTTTGTTCTGTCTCCAGGCTAGCCCGTCAGCTAAAAATAGTACTCCTCCTTTCCTAGCCAGCCTAGCATGCTAACGCTAGTTAGTCCCTGGCAACGTTAAACGTTACTTTACAGAACCGTACACCGGATGATCTGGGGTAATAAAGACCTGAATAATGTAACTGCAGGCGGTGTGAGTCTAGCGCAATTAGCCCCGCTAAGTGACGAGCATCTTCGTTCGCACGCTGACCCACTGACCGATGTTGCGCTGTTGTTGACATCACCGCTACACGCTCGCGCTCGCTGCCTCCCACCCTGGACGTCACGGCCGGTGGAGCGGTGTGGCTGCGTCACAGTCCGGAAGTGTCGGCGCCTGCGCAGCGCAATTCAGCACAGGGAACCACGCCCACACCTCTCCTATAATCTCTGTGGTGTAAATATCGTGCAATAATCACTCCAAGATCCTCAGTGTTTAAAATTGTTCACGTCAAAATGTCAGAAAAAATATCGAACGTCAATGTGTTAAATTGCATACTAGAATAGTAGTGAAAAGCATTAATGATCCGCCAATGTATACAATCTAAATAATAATAATAATAATAAAAAAAAAAACTTTCATAAAGCGAATCCCAGGACGTTTATTAAACTAGAAATAATATCTAAAGTTTATGGTTTCGTGACCAAGGTTGCGTGACACAGACATTGATGGATGCGGACGCCCTCTTGTGGCTGAGCTTCTGATTTACCGGAGGAGGCTGCAGGAGATCAAGGCTGCTGTTTAGTTGTTTTGACCCTGGTGTGTTGAGTTGCGGGCAGAGGTAAGTACTACCCTTTAATTCTTGAGCTGCTACCATGCCAAACCATTGATCTTCATGAAATATCCCTCTGCCAACAACTTGGTTAAATAAACAAACCAATTCTTCACTCAAAAAAAAAAAAAAAACAAAACAAAAAAACTGCAATCTGGATAAATTTCAATGCAAAATTTGCGCATTCATTTTGAAAATCATACTGGAGTTTGTGTTCCATGGCCATGGATATTCAATTGAGTATGGCTATTTCAAAGTGAAAGGGATTTTCACATCACCCGGAGAGCTTGTGAAACAGTGAAAGATGAATAATCTAGGCTAAACCATTTACTCCATGACCCCCTTTGGCAAGATATTAATACAAACCCAAAAGGTAACCTGGAAGTGTTTGTTGACCAAAATACACTCAGATGAGCTGCTGTGTCATTCAGCCCTGGGCTATTTTTAAACAGTGCATCCATATTACTATTCCTGGTGCTTCGTCTCATCTCTCCTGTGTGCACCTCAGAGTGATGCTTCAGAGACACACAAGGGCAACCAGGCGCAGCTTGAAGCGTAGCTTCAGAAACACCTCCCTCCTTCTCTGTCAAGTTGGTTATTTTTCTGTCCAGTCATCTCCCTCCTGAAGTAATGCTCTGACCTTCTTTTTGAACAATGACAAAGCCCCAGTGCGTGTAGGTGCACCTTCCCTTTCTAACAAGAATAGTGGTGGGTCAACCGTCCAGACATCCTGGTGCTGATTCTCATTATCTGATTCACCAATGGACGTTGGTAGCTAACACTAAGACTGGTTTAGCATTGAAATTTAGCACTACTGCAACTGAAAGACTACTATCTCTATTGCTGCTATCACTTTTATTGCTATCATTTTTACAGGTATGATAAGAGTAATTTTATTGTTGTTGTTTTTGTTTGCAGTATGTCGACACATCAATTTAAATAATGAAATGATAAGATGTAATCAAATAACAATAATAATATTTATGCATTTGTGCAGTGTAAATACAGTGTAGATGGTGTGATGTCACCACATACAAGACAGTGAGACACAAGTCTTATCCAACAGAGACACACTTATTGTTTATTTATAAAACCAAAAACGGTGCAGACCTGGCTCAGTGGCTTTTTCAAAATGCGGCGCGTAGGAATAGATACAAAAAAATCGCACAACAGTCGACCATCACTGACGTCTCTATACATTTAAAATCCGAATAACAACATTCTCTACGTTTCACCGTTAAACCTCTGAGCGAAAAACTGAAAAACCAGAACACGTGAAAGAAAATAAAAAGGAAAGAAAGAGACCATCATCGCACCACACGACCTGATAAAGGTAACGGGAGAGCGCCACCCCCTGGAGCGGGCGGGGGGTGCCGACTGTGCCTACACGAGAGCAGAGCGGACGCCGGTGAAAGCACACACGACGACTCAAAGAAGTTTGAAAAAGGCACCGCACAATACAAGTCACGAGGAGACGTCGCTGCAACGGCTGCAACGATGTAACTGACAGACTTTAAGGCGGATGTCATGTGCAAAGAAACACCTCGGATGTGTGTCACACCTGGACTCCCTCCAGCAGAGTGTGCTTTAATTCTATTTTTTGTTATAACCCTCTCTCCCCCAATAAATAAATAAATAAATAAATAAATACATAAAACGGTTCAAAGTGTGAAGGGTTTGACTGATGGTTGCGTTCTCACTGCACCGCTCGGCTCACAGGCATCTTCCAGGCTGCCCAGGTGTGGAGGGTGACAGTGGGCCTGCAGGCCTGGAGGCCTGGAGTGGATTTTAGTTCCTGTAGCTCTTGCGTCCCTCTCCCTCCTTGAGGAAGGTCCATATCAGGGTGTTCACAATGTCCGGCTGGTCCTGCTGCAGCCAGTGGCTCGCCCCGGAGATGATGTTGAGGCGGAAGTGGTTGCGGATGTAGAGGCGGCACGCCTCGGCCATCTCCTGCTCCAGGAAGGCGTCCTGCTCCCCCCACAGCAGCAGCACCGGAGATCGGACGTGGTTCTGGCTCAGAGGGAGGGAGCTGCGGGGACATAAAGCATTAGAACATTCAATGTTTTTCATGGCTGATTAAAAAGATCACACCAAAGGCGGCAGAGACTGGTATTGTGGGTTCAAAAAAACACAGAAAGGTTCAATCTCACGTTTCTGCCATGAAAGTGGTGCAAAACTTGCGAGATACCTCCTGTGGCCATCACATTTGGCCAGACCAGTCAGTTTTCTTACTGCTCACTTTCCTGTCAGTGTCAGTTTCCATTGCCCACAGTGGAAAACTTCCTTTCCACCAAGAACAGCACTCACTTTTCCCAATGATGTTCCTCTTTAAACATGAATTATTCTTCCTGTTGTGGGCTCTACAATGGCACCAAGACTAGAAGGTACTCCCTGTTGTCTTTGTCTTCTTCTTCTGGGGCTTTTAAGCAGTTTGTGATGGTTTCTTCCTGCTTTAGTCTCAACCAAAGTAATTTTCAATGGTCATGCGATCCTAGAGTCAATTGAAAGTGCTCTAGTTGGAGGTTAACAAGATGGATGAGTTTAAATTTTAGCCACTCAATAACAAACACCTCCACTTTTCCATCAGACAGAGATTTTTGAATCTCTAAGTTTTGAACAGTAAACAGCCTGCAGACGTGTTTTTGATCATGTCATGCTAATGCTCAAAAAACAAAAAGTGAAATTCTACGTTGTTTTACTGACTGAAACAATGGATGGATGGATGGAGGGTGGATGAACAGGCATTTATTCATCATCCCTCCTCTGTTGAGGTACCATATGCGTTCCAGGGAGGCTAATTGGACATGGGTCAGTGATATTTCTCTTTACATAACCAAATAAAGGCTATTCTGAGATGAACCGTTGCCTGAAAACGGGAGCAGATGGTGCAATGGACCATCCATGCGTGTTCGCCGCACGTGTCAAACATATAAACACGCAGCAAAACATCCTTTGAACTGATTGGCGGCCATCAGTTGGAAGTCTCGGGAAAAAAAGATGCCTTCGAAGTGTTTTTTGTTCGCAAACATTGGACAACAACGTGGCGTCGGCAGAGGTACAGGTAGTGGTCGGTAGGTGGCGCCGCCACAATAATGACATTGTGAATCTTAAAACCATGTTTAAATGTTTAACTACACAACACATTTAACTTCAAGATGGAAACCACGAGATTTCTTGTTGAAAATGTTGCTGATCCATATTGCAAAGACCTGATCTGATTGCATTTTTCATCTGATCTCACTTAGAGCTGTAACAAAGAGCAGAGGGGACTAATGCTGCAAGTCTCTCTTGAAAACCCACAGAAAGTGAAGAAGAAGAACGAGTAACTGCAAGCTGGTTATTATAACAGCTTTTAACAATGGATGCTGCAGTAAGACCAGAACCAGACAGCAGTTCCTCACTGAAACAAGAGCCCACCTGAAGACGTTCCTGTAGTAGTTGAGGGCTCCTGTCAGAGCTCCCGGCTGCGACATGGCGTACAGGTAGGCCTCCAGGTCCTCGGCTGCCAGCCACCGGCCTTTCCTCCCAATCCCGGTGCTGCGGCTGGTGAACAAGGCCTTCAGGGCCTGGAGCAGAGACGGCATGGGTCAGTAGTTTGTTTTAGAAAGTCTTGGATTGGTTTTATTTTGGACAGCCAATTTTCTTTTATTTTGCTAAAATTAGCTAAATAAAGGTGCAGCTTTATATGAATGTAAAAAAAATGTATGATATCAAATTCCTAAAAGTGACGAAGCTCGTAATTTTTCAAAATGTTTCGCAAGGTTTTCAGTTAAAAATTGTAGCCCTTTGTGATGTCACAGTGGGCACCACTACTTTCTTCAGGCTAATGTTTACAGCCTACAAGTGTTTCAATCCCCTTCCAAACATGTGAAAGGTCCAACACAGCTTCAGTTTAGCAGGAGACTGCAAACACAGGGCTAAATACGTTGCATTCTGGAGATCTAGAGTTTTTTTTAAAATAATACATTTAAATGTTTTTATTATTTTGAATTATAATTATTTTAAATATTATTAATTTATTGGCCTAAATGCTTATTTGTGCATTATTCTTTAAACTACATTAAATTATCATATTACAGAATTTAAAAGTTTTTTTTTAAAGGAAATTTTGGAGTAGATAAATAAACATTTATTTATTAATTTTTGGACTACAAGCCCGTCTGACAAAATCTGCAATCCGTCATTCACATCCTGACTGGTTTGTCCTTTTGTTTCCGACAATGAACCTCTTTTACAGTGAGCTATTTTTAGCCTGACACAGCACTGAGACACGCACGCAGACAATGAGACGATGAGAGCAGCAAACACACACACACGCACACGCACGCACAACCTTGACCTTGAGGCCGACACACAACACAGCACAACACGGCACGGCACCTTGAAGTCGTTGATGGAGAGCATGAGCTCGGGGAAGCGCGGCAGCTGGAAGAAGAAGAAGTGGCTGGACTTGAGCAGCTGGCTGGGGTGGCGCAGGGTGTAATCTGTCGGAGGAGAGGAGCGAGGGAGGAGGTGGAGGAAGAGAGGGGACGCCGGGTCACTTCAATCATAGTTAAAGTTTCTTCGTCAGGGCGACTCCCTGTGTGACTTTGCCTCTCTCTGTTGGTACCGGCTCAGCCAGATGTTCCTATTAGCGTCCCCTAATTAGCTTCTCGTCAGCTCTCGCCTTAAGGGCAGAGCGGAAGCTGCCAGATGGATGCGAACATTAAATTGCTGTAATAATGATTGCGATACAATTATAGGGATAATCCGAGAGTTTAACCAGAGAGAGATGGAAGGAAAAATGTGTTTTCTGTGTGTGAGCGACGTGTGAGGAGGTCACTCCGCTTTCAACTCTGGGCTCGAGCTCGTCTACATGACACTGGATTCCATGACCAGTAAGCTTCCTCTATGTCTAAAGAGGGGGAGGGAGTCGCTATGAAAAAACACAGAAGAAGACCAGCAAGAAGAAGCTGCCCATGAATGATGCTAAAGAGTTTAGCGTGGGTGCTGTTATTGCAGCAGTTTGATCACCACGTTTCATTTTTCTCTCTTTCTAAATGCTAAATGCTGCATGAGGGGAATCCAGAGGCTTCAGGAGCAGTTGTGCGAGGCAACGCACGTACCTGCGAAGACGGACGGGTGGGGACAGTTGAGGACGATGAGCTTTGTCACCATCTCCGGGTAGTGAATGGCGAAGAGCCACGCCACCGTCCCGCCCCAGTCGTGTCCCACCAGACAACACCGGTTGTATCCTTGAAGACAAATAAAAATAAAACCCAGAAAAAAACACACGAGATTTGTTATTGTCCTGAGTGTTTTTTGGGTTTTTTTTAGGTCTCATGTGGTTTTTATCACATATTTATGATTGTGTTCTTCTTTTTTTATTGTATTGGAGCTTCCGTGCATTAGTTTTTCACATGGATGTACCTAAACAGTGCATCTAAGTGACAATTAAAGTGAATCTGAATCTGAATCTGAATGTTGCCTCGACTCGGTAGAAATCAATATAGGTCTCAGGTGTCAGTGTTTGTCCCTCTGAGGATGTTCACAGGCATCCATCAGGTTTATTTCAGGAGACGAACGCCTGAACGCAGATGAAGGTCAGGAGGACGTCCGTCTAATTCCTGATTCCGATCACATTTCTGCTCCAGTTAACGGTGCACGGCTGCACCACTGGCACACTTGAAGGGATCATGCCGAGAGGCCTCATCTCAACGCCGACCCCTACCTTTGGTTTCTAAAGGGACAGTCACGTCGCTCATCTGGAGTACTTTGAACCTAAGCTGCAGCAGATCTATCTTGAAAAGCTCCACAGAAATAGAAAGCTGCTGATAGCTCGAGAGTTAGCGGATGCTGCACTCATGACTCGGTCTTGGAGACAATTTATTTGGTTTGGTTGGGGGTTCAGTTTAATTTAGCACCAATAGGAGGCCTTGCTCTGTTACCAACGTGCAAAATTCAATTTGTCTAATCATGTTATAAGTTCTTCTTTCTTCTTTCTCTCCTCCTCCTCCTTCTCCTCCAACAGTTCAATCCAACAGTTCTGCAGCGATAAACTACTGACTTAACCGGTTCCAGCACTCTTCAGAGCCTGAAAGTGCAGAAGAGGCGGTGATAATGATCACGATGGATGAATGGATGGATCCATCGGGTGCATCGGGTTGGTCGATTTTAAAAAAGACGTACAGCCGCTGAGGGATCCCGTGCACCAGCTGCCGGGGTGGTTAAAAAGTCGAGGGCTGTCGTCCGACGGTAACTACAGGCCGTTCGGTCTCTAACAGTCGGCGCTTAATGGGCCTCGGCTGCACAATCACACAGTGCCAGAGCCCATACAGTGTGATCAATACCAGCCTGCCGCTGCTGCTGGGACGAACGTAAAGAGAAGTGTTTGCACAGCAATATGCGTTATGCGGTACTTTGGTGCCGAAAGCCTGCGGAGGAGGCCATATTAACACATGGTGCGTCGAACGATTGTAGAAGTAATATATATATATATATACACTTAAATTAATGTATTCATGGGTAAATCCTCCTCTACAAATTCTTAAAGAGAAACTATCTCTATAGATCTCTATACTGTAGATCTCTCTCTCTCTATCTATCTATCTATCTCTCTCTCTATATATATAAATACATACATATACATTAAATCTATTTATATATGTATATATACGTAAAGAGAGAGAGAGTTTCTCTTTAAGAATTTGTACAGAAGGATTTACCCGTAAATACATTGCACTGCCATACTTCTAAGGAAGCCTGGTGTGGACAATCCACCTGCCTGTCAGCGCATTTTGTATTGAGGGTGAATGCTCATGTCCTCAACAAAACCAACGAAGAAGAACGTGGACAAGGTATTTGGGTTTGAGTACGCGGGCCACTGTAGTTAACTGGCAAGCTTGGGAGAGGGCGGGTGAGTGAAAGAGCACTGCAATCTAAGACGTAACCACTTGATGTGGCTGTTTCTTCTCAAAATCTCCAATTATTACACACCTTTAAACCTTCAAATATAGCCCGGAATTAAGCTACGCTTGGTGGAGTCATTCCAGGTAACAGAATCGAGGCGAGAAGCATCAGAAAAGGAGGAAATACTGAGACGTTCAGGTCTGGAAATGAGCCAAAACTGTCACTCGTGGCCAGACGACAGCACCCGATGAGCACAGACGGCCCTCGGGCAAAACTGCCGCTGGTGTTGGCACGCAATCAGAGGCCGCCGGATCAGTATCTGCGTCCCCGGGTTCAGCCAGAGTGAGTCACATGATGTCTGTGGTGCCACCCTGCAGAGCTGCCCTGCAAGCTTGACTGAAAACAAGTTCATTTTTCGACTCAAGTCACCGAAAGGAACGGTGCCCCTTCCCCTCCCCCGCTACCCCCGGACTCGCCGGCCTCACCTAAATACTCCACGATGTCTTTGACGTCGGTGACCAGGTGCTCGAAGCGGTAACTGTCGACGGAGAGCGGCAGGTCCGACTCCCCGTAGCCCCGCATGTCCACGGCCACCACGCGGAATTCACTCTTGAACTCACGCAGCTGGTACCGCCAGGAGTACCTGGGGGCAAGCGAGTGAGTGCGCACGCACGCACGCACGCACGCACGCACGCACGCACGCACGCACGCACGCACACACACACACACACACACACACACACACAGTGACATTTATTCCAGTTAATAGCCTAAAGGAACATTTCATCTTTTTATTATCATGTTTTGATGGAGAGAATTTTTCACCCTTTGATTTTGTGCCCGCAAACTTTACAAGAAATACACAAAAAATTCTTGAACTGTGTAATTTAAAGGTTGATTTTCAAAGACTTGGTACTTGGCACTTTGCAAACAAATGATTTTTATTCATTGTACATAGCGTCGTGTCGGCTAAGCTTAGCTCTAGCGGTTGGCTTTGTGATGTCACAAAGGGTAATAAAGATCCTGTGTGAAAGGTCCTACAAACTATTATTATAGCTAGTATTAGCAGGAAGCCAAAAACCCAGCTTTTTAACAGAAGGCTGTAAACAGAGGGCTAAATACAGTGTTTTCTGGACATCTACAGAGGGTTTTAATCTTGTGAGGCGGCTCGACTGGAGTCCAGGGTAAAACTAATCAAAAGATGACTGGAGTGTGAGAGCCAAAGGCTGGATCACACTGTATGTGGTCTGGCAGAAGCCCGAACAATTGTGAGGAAAATTAGCAGTGGTATCTTTGTAGCGCTACACAAAACATTAAAGGACCCTTCCAACCAGCTAAGTAGTTCACGCCGTGATGTTAGACTAAACTGATTTTGCAGCCCTTTAAAATTCCCTCTATTATTCATATCAAACAGACCTGAACCCTAGAAACTAGTTGTTTTTTTTTTTTTTCAAGCTCAGCTCTGTTTCCAGTCGAGAGGAGGGTTCACCTCCGTGTAACGCATTCTAATCCACCATCCCATCGTCTGGAGCAGGACGGCTCCACCGACTGGCACAGATGTGAGGCTTTATCTGTTTTCGGTGAGTCAGTATCAGTATAAGATCCCCTCTTAGATTCCCAGAATATAGATGAGGTTTAAAGCCGCATAAGTCTTCCGCACTCTCCCCCCTTTCTCGTTCCTGAAGGAGGAATTAGCAGCTTTACTTTTTCAAGAAAAAAAATTTTAGAAGAAGGGAGGACGGAGACTGAGGAGTGCGAGGACTTCACCCGGCAACGTCACTCTCAGCACTGCTCGTCATTAAAAAAAAAAGAAAAAAAAAAAAAGAAATGGCAAGTGAAGCAGAAAGAGCTCCTCCCTGGCGTTAATTAATCCCTGTCCTGTCAGCGGCTTAGATGTTATGTTAGAGATATGGACGGGCTTACAGCTCCTGACAACCACTTTGGCCCCAATCCAGGAGCCTTGCTCAACATCATTTTTCAGTTCACATCAGGAGGACGAGGTCAGGAGCGCTGTCAGGCACTTCCCTATCTCCCCTCCTTGCAATTCGTTGTGAGCTATGAACGAGTAAAGACTCCTTTGCTGCTCTTCCCCCCCCCCCCGGTTATAATCTACAGGTCAGAGGCAGCAAAGATTTACAGCAACGCTGCTGCTCTTTTTGTTCTTTTGTTATTGTTGCTGTCCTCAGGGAATCTTTTGCAACTCAGCAAGGCAGCGGCAGGACTGCAGAAATTTCCATTCAAAAAACGTGCACGTCCGTCTTTCACAGCACTGGGTTTGCTTCAAGTGGCAATAGAAGCAGAAAGCGATCGAGCCATTCAAGACTAAGAAGCGATTGGGAAGCAACTGCAAGCCTGAATGCTGCCTAAATTATAAAATTATACTCATTTATTTTTCATTCTCAACTCCAGTGGAGCGACTTCACGTAACCCCCCTGCAAAAAAAACAAAAAAACTCAACATTTCCAGACAGTGTATTCAGCCCTCTGTTTACAGCCTCCTGCTAGAAGCGATGCTTTGTTGGCCACTTCAAAGGTTTGGAAGGAGAATGAAACAGAGTGGTGTTCGAGGGACTTGACCATTCTCGTCTCATTTGGCACAAATGTGACGTGCAGCGAGTTTGCCTTAATTTTGTTTCTCTTATAACCAATCAGACTGAAGCTCTCTAGCAGACGCACTTGTGAGATAAATCCAAAGGATTGAGGTTCTGATCTGACACATTAAACGTCGAGCGGCCGAAGAAGCCCGATCACCCTGTGACCTACCAGAACTCCGGGAAGCCGTGCAGGAACAGCATGAGGGGCTTCCCTCTCTCTCCAGCGGCGACATAGTGGAAGCGAAGTCCGGACTCCTGGTTGGACAGACACACAGAGGAGAATGTGACGTCTGCAGCCAGCCAGATCACATAAAGGACTGTTTATTCGTGTCGGTTGTGACAGAGTGTTAAATGTCATCTGGTCGTCTGCAGTCTTGGTGGTGAAAACTAGAAATGCCAGACCAGAGGGGAAAAATATGTGATTGTCGAGATTTTCTTTTTTTTCTTATGGTGCACCCTGCTGGGGACAGAACAGCCGGTCGGCTGGAGCTGCCGCCGAGGTTTTGACCTCTCAAGGACAAATGAGCCAGCGAGCCTTTAATTGCATGTGAAGAGGCCACATCCCGCCCATTCCCACATCTTCACTGATCTCTCGTCTTCTTCTGGCTCCGGCAGAAAAGCCTCGCACAATTCATTCTAAATACACTAAGAAACAAAATAAGCGAAAAGCCCTCCACCATAAACTGTCTCAAAGGTCATATTTAACCCTCTGTTTTCAGCCTCCTGCTAAAATGCTGGATTTTCATCGTCATGCTCAAGGTGATGCTTCACTTTGTTAGATTTCCTCCACGTTTGGAACAAGAGAGCAGAAACAACACCTGTCTGACGGTGAGACGTGGGATGTGACATCACAAGGGGCTGACGACCAGAACTGTGTGTGTGTGTTTTAGCACGCGCGCTTTCGAGAAAGAGCAGCAAGCCATGAAAGAAGTAATGGATAGTGGCCGATTTCTCAGTTGGCTGACTGAATGTGGGTGCAAGAAAAAAAATGCAAATGTTGCACAAGCTCAAAGGCAAACAATGCAACACAAGATTGACGAGTTGTCGGGAAAAAACAAAAACGAAACAAGTGTCGTCCTTCACGCTGGTGGTCATTTATGATTCGGGAATTGCTCTCGACCACCCGGTCAGTAAAGAAATGCACCTGTGCAGCTCTCCCGTGACTGGCTGACTGGTTGCCGGCTGCAGGACTGAATGCGGAGCCAGCCAGTCAGCCAGTCAGCCAGCCAGTCAGCCAGCCAGTCAGCCAGCCGCAGGGCGGAGGAGCTGTCCGTTCAGCACCACCTGGGCGGAACGGACAACAACAACAAGAGAGGTGGGCAGAGGGCTGGCGATCAGCTGACTGCCCACCCGCTACAACACCACCACGGCCTGGTGGTCCCCCCCCCCCCACCCCCCCCTCTCTCTGTGTTCCCTCCATCCTCACGACACAAAAACGCCGAGGTGTTGCGCTCGCATTAACGCACCGACGCCCGCCCTACCTTGATCCGCACGTAGCAGTGGGTTCCCAAGGACGTGTCATTCAGGCAGGCGGGCGGAATGTCGCGGCTCGCCCAGCGGAAGGTGGCGGAGGGCCTGAGGACGACGCTCCACCAAAGTTTGAGCAGCGCCGCGGCGGCGCACACGCAGCAGCAGCCGTAGACGAGCGACCAGTAGCCCACAACTCTGAGGTGCCGAGCGAGTCCGCTGAGGAACGACAGCAAGTTGTGGAGCACTCTCGCCATCTTCGGCATCACATCGCCGCCGCGGGGAGAGGCACGGAGGAGGAGGAGGAGGAGGAGGAGGAGGAGGAAAATGTGTACAAAAAAAGAGAAGAGGAAGAGGAGGAGGAGGAAGAGGTGATTTTTTTTTTTTTTTTAGAAAAAAAAAATAATAATAAAATCAATGCCGGATCAAAGTTACCTATCGATCCTCCTTCCCTTCCCCTGTCAACGCACGGTGTTGACAGCGCTGCAGCTACTGTTCTGAGCAAAACGCACAATGATGAAATGCCACCGCGTCGGTACTACCGGCGCGCACGAACGCACTCACGACTGAAGGGAGGATCCCGACGTGCGTCTGAATGGGACTGTGGCGGGAGCATCACGTCACATCTCTCTCTCTCTCTCTCTCTCTCTCTCTCTCTCTCTCTCTCTCTCTGTCTATCTATCTATCTATCTATCTCTCTCTCTCTCTCTCTCTCCCTCCTCCTCTCCTTACGCGTGCGGGCGTGCTTGCGCCGTTGTTGTTGTTGTTGACGAGCAGCGGCCAAGTCTGAAATCACGCAGCGGACGCAAAAGCCACGCCCCCCTCTGTTTCAATAATAATAAATACATGTCTTTTCATCATCATCATCATCGTTCCTCCTCTTGCTCGGTGGTTTTGCGAGCAGCAGCAGTGACGCCGAGAGGTAGAAGAAGAAAAATAGGGAGGAGAAAAAAATAAATAAATAAATAAAAATCTCTGCAAAGCTCCGGAGCAGCACGCTGCTGTTATGGCAACAGTACCGCAAACGGAAAGAGGCGGCAGCAGCAGCAGCAGCAACAGCAGCAGCAGCAGCAGCGTGCACGTGCTTGGGATAAACCCATCGATGAAAAAAATACAAAAATGAATTACAGGAGCTCTTAAAATAAATAAAACCGACTGTCCTCGAATGGCCGGCCGCGCATTAATATGAGTGTTTTCAATCAGCCGTGATGCGGTCACAGGTGCGCCGTGACTCACGCACGGCTGAGCAAAAAAAAAGACAATAGTCGAGTGAGGGGGCCGGAACAAGGTAAGAGCCGTAATTACCCGGTTACCTTTCTACAGATTGGGCAGTGATTGCGTCGATGGGCGGATAAAGATTAAGGCCTCGGGGCCACTTTGGCTGCATTGCCTGCAGCAAACACATCAACAGTCACAGCAGTAGCAGCAGCAGCAGCAGCGAGTCCCACTGGGCCGGTGTGACCTTCCCCCACTCACATGATTTTCTCCTATGTTGATTTATAATAATCTTCAACTCCGTCCGCTCAGTGAACGCCCCAGAAATTAGAAATTTTATTTTTACATATTCAGTGTGTGCTAAAACAATACATTCTGGTTATTAGCCCCTTGTGATGCCACAGACTACTCCTGATTAGTCTTTCTCAACACCCACTCTGGTTAGTTATTCAGAAAGTGGCACATTAGCCCTTTGCTGATGCTAACTAGAAGTGATGCTTTTTTGGGACCGCCTGTGTTGAGAAGTGGGCCAACCCTGGTGTGAGTGGGTGCGGCCAACAGCTGGCTGCGGTCAAGGGTCACTAACCCTGGGGTTGCCATCAGTGCCCTTTTATTCAGAATTGCATGAGTGGAAACAAGTACTCGACACGAAAAATATACACTATACAACTGAATATTGCATAATACAGGACTTTGAGTGCAAACACCTTTCTCAAGTAAAATCAACATTAATATGTAGGCTCGTGTAGCTATGTAGAGGTTCTAGAACACATGCCAGAGCCTGTTATTATTCTCCAGTGATTTGTGCTGCACTGACATAAGTTAGATTGCTCAGTGAAAATAGTTTTATTATTTTTTTAAGAAAACAAAAACAAACACAAACATAGAAAACAGTAACTTACAGAGTATTTGATTAACTGCCCCAAAAGTATCTTTGGAAGAGCAGGAACAGTCAGAACAACAGAGTGCATCTGTTGGTTTTAAACAGTGAACTAAGGTTCTCCTCATCCACTCACACGGTGTCGCCGGCTGCTGTCCCCTTCAGTTTGAGCGACATTGCGACGATGCCTTTCGGCTGTATTTTAAGTGCACTGAAGGTGGAAGTTCATCTGCAGAGGCCTCGGGAAATGTAAAAAAACAAAACAAACAAAAACAAAACCCAAATAAGCACAAAACAAGACTGCACTTCGCGACACGAGGCGCAGCCCCATCTTGACTATGACAGTGTGCGGTGACAGTCAGAGTGTCGTCCGGCTTTGATATGTACACAAAACAAACACAAAAAGAACACAGGTTCAGGTTGGAGTGCTTAAAGTGATCCTTGATTCAGTGCTAACAGTGTAAACATCCCACATCTTGTCTTTTCTACATACAATTCAAGGGGCCGGACCCTTTGCACCTGTATCTTCTTCTACACGTGACTTTTTCTTTTTTTTTCTTTTCATTCTTTCATCTTTGAAGGCCACAAGGCTGATGATGATGGTGAGATGTTGTCGTTTGTACCAACAGCAACCGGTTCATCGGCGCTCCAAGTGTTGGTTTTCTCAGTCCAGGTTCATCTCAAACAAGGTCATGATTTCTTGCTGCATGGATATGTCGATGGCAGACATCTGGAAGGACAGAAAAACAAGGGTGGTGATGGTGGTGGTGGTGGTGGTGGTGGTGGTGGGGCGGGGTCAGGAGGTCGTTATTGGCACCCAGCAACCCTCAGGACAGGACAGGACGTGGACGTGGGACTCACGGCCAGCCTGCGGCGGCGCTCCTGCTCCTTCTGCCGGGCCAGCTCTCTCTCCCGGGTCACCAGAGAGCGGATGCTGGTGGGGTGAGACTTTATGGGCGACAGCGGCGCCTGCAGCCCCACTGTGGCTCTGGAGCAGTCCAGCACCGAGCCCGCACAAAAGTTGGCCTCCTGGACCGCGTGCGCTTTCAATTCTGCTCGCCAAGGTCCCGGTGAGCTGTAAGATTGAATAAATATAATATCTAAGTAAAGCAATATCTAATATATCATGCCGCAAACATACCGACGCAGCGCTTTTCCACTCTCCCTCCTTCCCCCCGAGCTTGCCAGTGAGCTACAGAGGCCTGCACTCCCAAAAACCTGCATCCCTTGTCCACCTTCTTCTTCTTCTTCGTTGGATTATTATTTGAGGGCAGGAGCGTTCACCCCAATTAAGAAACGTGCTGTCAGTGTCATGTGGACTGGATTGTCCGCAATGGCTTCCTTAAAAAATGGCAGCGCAAGATGGCAGCTAACTGGGCGCAAGACTCTTGCTCTTTGTATATTCTTATATATGTGAAAGCAATTTAAAGGAGAGGAAAACCAAATGACTTTTATTGTACTATGAGCATACGTTTTTATCAATGTATTTATGGGCAGTACGTTAATCTTTCATCAATATAAAAATCTAACACCAAGCCAAATGTTACACACTGGACATTAAACGCAGACAATGAGCCAGTTTCAGTTTGAACAGGAGGATTCTGGGACGTACCAGTTGCTCTGAGGGGCCTTCCACTCCCGGCTCCAGTCCACCTGGTGCAACCTCATCGCCTTCTGCCGCTGCTCCTTCTCCAGCGCCGCCTTGCGGAACTGCTCAAACACGTTCTTGGAGGTCTTGATCGCGGTTGGAGCTGCCGGCTGTTTCATCAGCTGCGCCCACGACTTGGCGTTGTTCAGGACAATGCCCTGCAAGGAGGAGGAGAAACAGGCGCTCGGGTTTATAATCCTGCAGGTCTGGAGTGGATGAAACTGCAACATGAAGCTGGGAACCCAAGGTTTCAGGTCACACTTGTTGACCTTGAGCCGTTTCTGGGCAAATGGCTCCACAAATGACGTTTTATCTATGGTACGTTTATGCCCTCTAGTGGGTGAAAGATGAACTGCATGGTGGCCGGACAATCGTTCAGTATACCAGGGTTGCAATCCAAACCAGACTTTTTTTTTTTCAAGGGTGTGTTTGGAAGAGAAAATCAACATTTTAATAATAACAATAGAAACCTTTTTGGGCATTTGTGGCGTTTCCTCCGCAGCAGATTTAGTGTCTGCGCTGCTGTTTGCCACTTTGGTCACCTGTGCTTCGGTGATGGCTTCAGGCTGTCGGACATCTGTAATAATCATGTGGGATAAGAACTGCTCAGCTCAAGCAGCGGTGAGAACATAAACATGATCACGTCACGTCATGTCGCACTGAGGCTCCTCTGGCCACTTACTGGGCTCCCCACTGGAACACAGTGGGCTTTTCTTCAGAGGGGACAGCATCGGGCACTGGTGGAGGAGGCGTGGACATAAGTCAGCATCATCATAAGCAATTATAATACAAATAACTTGCAATTATGTCAGAGGGATAATGGACTCAAAACTGAAGAAACTTAAGAGTAATCATGAAAATAAAGACTGGTGGGCTGAAACTCTATAGACCAAAAATTTGCAACTTTCCATTCTGTCAAGTCATCAGTAGTAGTTAGTGACTCTGTTGCATGGATGAAAATTAGGAACAATCTAATCCAAAAACGCAGACATTTCTGAATGTATTGTTTAAAAAACAAATAAAACATATACATCAGCTGTATGAAAAATATTTTTTGACATTTGAATTCTCAGCATATGGCAAAATTATAAAGACTTGGGAGAACATTGTCTGTGAACGTGTACAGGACAGCAAACACAAGGTGTGGATCCAATGTAAAACATAAAATTAAACAAAATCACAGAGATTCTGATATACATCAGTGGTGCAGCCCTGCCGATCTCGCAGACGTACCTCTAACTTACTGCCGGCCCACTCCAGCAAAGTTCGAGGAGAATTCATTGGAGACAAGATGGTGGACAAATCTGTAAGAGCAAAGAAGGAGGGCGCTTGACTGACATCAAAGACCACAACGACGACGACGACGAGTGGCAGATGTCGATTTCTACAAGTATGAGTCCCGTTTAGCGGGCAGGAAACGGAGAGGACTCGCTGGCGGCACCTGGAGGTGACGATGCAAGCCCGTTGCTCCTCTGCACCACCTCGTTGTGCGTCGGTGCGTTGGTGGTTTCCGCCACTGAGGGCTTTGAGGCGACCAGAGGAGGCGGGGACGTCTTCACCGCGGCTTCGGTCGCGTCCTTCCTCTCAACCGTCGGCCCCCCACTGTTGGCCTGAGTCATCTTGATGGGGACAGAAAGAACGTTTCTTTGGGTTTTCCTGCGGTGAATCTCCCAACGACAGTTGGAGTCAACACCGACTCTGATTTTACCTTCCGCTGGAGCTCCTGGTGCATCCTCAAGTTCTCGTTGCATTTCTGCTTCTTTGCTTTGGGCTCTGAAACACATACACACAAAGCTCAGGCGTGAGTTCTTCCATCGACTGAGGCGAGCAACAGGAGAAAACGCGAGCGTCGGTCTCAGTTTTGAGCGGTAGCGCAGCGTGCTAGCAGCAGAGCAGCTAACCTGACTCGGAGTCGCTGTCATCGGAGGAGCTGGAGCTGCTGGAGCCGCTGCTGGAGCCGGAGCTGCTGCTACTGCTGCTGCTGCCCGAGGGGGACGAGGAGGAGCTGCTGCTGGTGCTGCTGATGAGACTGAGGCACGAAGACCGACGGACAGGAGGCGCTGAGGGTTTGACTGCAAACCAAAACACAACACACACGCTGAAGTTGAAACATCCCGATCGTCCATCTAGAACTGAGCACTTTTTGGACCCTCCACATGTGTGACAATGGAGCTGGATCAGCTGTGCACGTCCTTCACCCACCGTCAGGACTTTGTTTTGGAGTCACTTCAATCTCCTTCAGCTGAGCCACAAGTCTCCCATCATCCAGTGGTCTCCCAGTCTGTGTTCCTCCTTCAGGTTTCACCGCCAGCTTTTCTGCAGAGCATTAGATGTGTTAATGTACAGGGAGACCTTTGAAAAGGAGCAGAGGTGATTGGATCTGCCGCAGGCTCGAGCCAAACTTACTTCCGTCGTTCTGGCCGTTTTTCTTCAGACTCGCGGCAACAAAGCTCTGCATGGCCCTCACCGTGGAGGGCTTCACCTTCTCAATGTCAACCTCCAGATCCTTCTGGGTGGGGTTGAGATCTGGCTCCTGGGTGTAGATGAGCTTCACGAGATGGCCCAGCTGCTCGCTCGTCAGCCTGTCAATGTCGGACTTCAGCTGTATCCTCTCCTGCAGCGCCACTGTTGGCGGCGGCACCTCTGAGGAGGCACTTTTTGCCGCCAGGGCCCTGTTGACCTCGTGCCTGTCGCCATTTCTAGACGTACACAAAGGCATCTGACGTTACCTATCGCGCACATGTTGAAACAGCCCATCCTGAAAAATGGGGTGAGTGAGACTGGGCTCACTTACACAGCAGAGCCTTTGCTGCGGGGTTTTCTGTGCAGAATCGATTTCTGCTGCAAGCACTTGTGCTGCAGTTTAGCCAGTTCCTTCTCTTTGCTCCTTTTCTCCCTTTTTAACTTGTCTTTTTTCTTTGTCTTCGCCACGGGTTCCTTGCTCAGTCTGCTCAGCTGATCGCTTATAGCTTTCAACTGAGAAGCCAGCGATAAACGAGTGTCAGTCTACAATGCAAACTGCAGTGTTAAAACATCTCAAAAAAATAGGAAAGCCGGCCACAGTTGCTCGCACATTTGTACCGACCCGCTCTTGCAGGCTAGCTAGCTGAGTGGCCACCTTCTCTGACGGGCTCTCTGCTTCCGACGAGCTGCCGCTGTCGGAGCTGCTCGACGTCGACAGACTTCTAACTCTGTCTACTTGGCCCTTCTCGGGACGCTGGTGAGGAGCAGAACACTCCTTCTCCACCGGGATCTTCTGATATCTTGACTCAAAGACCTCCTGTCAACGAGACAACAATTAACAATGGCTGAAAATCCTAAACCAAGGCTCAAACTCACCCACAGGGACAATTAAATTTGACATATCTTCATGCAACAAAAGTGCAAATACTTGGTACCAACAGAGGAAATGCAAATATGTACAATAAAAATAAATTCAACGCATACCTGTAGCCTTCTCGCCATGACCACGACCTCGTGTGACGGCGGATTGTATTTGTAACAGTTGGAGAACATCAACCTAACGTCGGCAGCAAACTCCTTTGGATGGTCGTAGCAGCCTTGCCCCATCTTTTTCTGATGAGACGATGCTTCATGTCAGCGCGGGAAGCTTTGGAAGCCATTTACTGCGTATTCTCATTACAGAGCCTCTTGGCAGTCATCTCACCCTGATGGTGCCCAGGTCCATGGGCTGCTTGATGATGTTGTGGTAGTCGTGCAGGCCCAGAGCCACAGCGTCGACGGGGGTGTAGAAGGGCCACGCGTACGGGTGGTGTCTCTTTGACAGCATCTCCTTCAAGATTTCGCTGCAGTGGCACAGGGAGTCGGCAGGTCGCGACCTCTTCTCTTCGGCCGGCAATTCTTTCTTGGGAGGCTTGATGGGCCTCCCGCCGCCTCTCCGGGAGATCACCCATAGACATGACTCTGCCTCGTCCTTTACAGAGGACAGCCGACTGTTGGTCACTACGGGGGTGGGTATGGGTACAGAATCCGCTTTCCTCTTTAAACCTTTTTTTGCCTAAACAACAACAACATATAAGGTTGTTCTTTCCAGCAAAACAAGCAGCAGTTTATGATTTTATATTCTGCGAGACCCAGACTGGACAAATTATTACTGGTGTATCAGTGTTTGGAGAGGACTTGAAGGGCGTCGCGAGTGGACGCACGTCAGACGGAGAGACTTTCACCGTCGGCTTGACAGCAGCCTGCGGGAGGATGATTTGGGGCCTTGTTGTACCTGGATGGCAGGAGAGTTTTTGAAAGTTTTACAGCTCTATTTCATTGTTATAGAGTCACACAAACAAATTAAACAAACGGGGCCCATCTTCATTAGGGCCGTTACTGTGGCAAATACCTGCTTTGGACTTTCCCTTTTTAGTTGATTTCAACAAGCACTTTGCTGAGATTTCCCTCTCTTGCTGTGGCATTTGTGACAGTTTCCGCAGGTAGATTTTCTCCAGTTTCTGTGCCATAATGACAATATCATCTCCAGGCTGTGAAGAGGAACGAAAGATGATAATAATAATCATAATAATAAAAAACAAAAAAAGACATGAGGCAAGCGTGCAACTGACCGATACAAGAGGCTGAATTATGAATTGTATGACTGTTGTGAGCAACTGTTCCCTTACCCGGTTGTAAAAATAGCAGTTGGAGAAGACAGTGTTGAAGTCTGTAATGCAATCAATTGCCTGCCAGTAATAGTTGTTCTGAAGGCGCTGGCTGATGGTGCCGAGATCCATGGGATTTTTAATGATTGTGTAATAATCCTGTGAAGAAAGGCGTCTAATTAAAGCCACAGAGTAATAGTGATGCATAATGATCATTCACCGAGGTTCACAGGACTTTGACAGCTCGCTGACACCACCGTTCAACTTACGGGGATCTGCAGTGTCACCGCGTCAACAGGCTTCTGAAAGGGCCATGAGAACTGATGCTTCCACAGCGCCTTCATCACCACCTTCTCCAAATACTGGAGCTGATTGGTCACCCGTCCAGGCCTCTCGGGATTGACAACCTTGGGCGGAGGCGGGTTTCCGCTCACAACTGGACAGACTTTGGAGTCAGACATTGCATGGGCCAAGGTCCATGAAGAGGGAGACTCTGAGAGGTACTCTGCTGCTGTGCTGTGTTCATCACCAATTTTCCTGAGAGAGAGAGAGCGAGAGAGAGAGAGACTGTATGTACAACTGAGCTAATATCACAAACTAACAAAATAGGAACAGGGCCATGGTCTTGAGGGAAGCCTCTCGCCATTTACAATGAGGGCAGGCGACCTTGCGAGATGAAAGGAGGCACCTTGTCTGAAACAACCTTACAAGCTATTGTGCTTGATGCATCAACATGTCACGTGTGCTCACGATGGATTAATTGCTGTAGGGAGCTTGAGTGAAGACATTTCTAACTTAAATATTTTTTGGAAAGTTACTACAACAATATGTGAGTACGCCAAAGAAATAATATTACGTGTTTTTCTTACTTTGGGGACATTGAATTGTGCAGTCCGGGCGTGGCTAGCTTGCTAACTCACAAATGTAAAATTTTTGAAGGGTGGATTGAAATGTGTTCTGGTTTGTCTGCTTTGCTGTACAATGACATAAAAGTATGCCAATACTGTCACGCAAGCAAAATAAGTATTTAGAAATCGGGCTTTTCACAAACGGTTAACTTTTATTCGCCGCTGTGTGTGTGTGTGTGTGTGTGTGTGTGTGTGTGTGTGTGTGTGTGTGGCAGACAGCTAGCTACCAAAGTCATCGACACTGCTGCTACAGCAAAAGGGATTTCAAAATAGTTTCTCCTATTTCAGAGTTTTGTTAACCGAGCAAAAGAAGCTGGGTTCCGTTAGTCGGGTTGCGTGAGACTTCACCACTGCAGGTGTGCATCTGAAATGATTTCTTTTTTTTTCTTTTTTTTTAGCATTAGCCGTCCACTTTTGATTCGAAAAGAATTGTAGGGCACATCACAGTTAACGTAGCCATTTGAAGAACTGCAAGGCACACGTCCGCATTTCAAACACACTCAGTGTTCGTGGAACAGCATTATGTTGCAAACGGTGTTACCAGTGTATTGTGCCGAGGTCTGCAGGGCTTCCAGGGACGTTAATGACCTCGCGGGGGCGCGTCCAACCAAAGCGGAAACTAGCAAACGGTTGAAACCGTCTCTCGCGCAGTGTTTAAATGCCGTAATACAGGTCAAATTTGACGTATTTTTTTTACCTCTTGTGTTTGATATCACCACACACATTGGATGATGTACTTACTATGCAGCATATTGCCGCTGGTTCCTTTTTCGTTTCACGCCATCTTTTTTTTGGTTGTCTTTCGGCGTCTCTACTGGAGTTGCCAATTAAAACCAGGAAGTAACACAATTTCTTTATGCAGCAGCTCTTTCAAGAGACCTAAAACCTGAGAATATATTGCCCATTCCTGGTCTAATCTGTTACGCCGCGGTGCGGTATGTTTGACAACCAATTTACTCTAGAAAAGCAAGCCTGCTTAACACACGGCTGCCAAAGTGGTAAACTAGCTTAGACACGACAACGGACTACGCAACTGGACTTAACGCCATTCCGTGATTCATTTTTAAAAGGGTAAGTAGAAGCAATAGCCCAAACAAGCTACGTGTCGAACCTAGTTCGACCTCAAACTGGGGAACAATGTTGGGTGTTTCAATTGACATTCACCTGGATATACCAGCAGCAGTAGGCTACCCCCTCACGGGCGATAAACGAATTACCGCTCAAACCTGGCCTTGGCTTTCTGCACTCCTACCCAATGTTACATATTCGCGACCGTCAGTAAATGAATGAATGAGTGAATGAATTAGCACTTAAAGCAACGTTAAGAGTATTTTCTGTCTCATAAACATGTTGACATTTGAGCCGTTACCTGACTAGTTGCGGTGCCAATCGATGACACTTTTGTTGACACTATCGGCGCTGATGGCTTTGATGTATTCTCAAGAATCACGTTTTTCAATGGTTTGTGAAAAAAAAAAAAAACCCTGAAGTATAACCGTGGCTTTGGAACGTTATTATCTCCGAAAAATGACCCACTTTTGACAGAGGCACGGTATTAAATCATCAAATATTCCAGGCTCATACCTTTGGTTGTCCATCAGTGAAACGTCAAACACGGCACACAGGGGCAAAAAAAGCGGCGCCGGCCCCAGTCGGAATGTGTCTCCTTGCGCAGAAAGCAGTATCGCGCGACTCCACGCTAAAGTGTTTGTCTTTGACTTTGATATATGTAAATGAACGAATGTTCGAGATTAAAGTCAGTTTCGAAGTTAACGCTCGAGGTCTGACGTTCTTTAATCTCAGAATTCTCAGGCTCAGATATCGCGAGGTTCTCCTGCCTGAGAATATTGACGGCACTAAATTTCATCATTAATAATCGCGCACATCCCTGAACATTGCGTTTGCATGATACCATTGAGCCTACCAACACCTTCAAATGTGTCTGCTGTGTTGCATTTGATCAATCATGTTTAGAAAAATGTGGAGGAAAACAAGTGAACTAAATCATCAAATTTAACAAATTAATAGAAAATTGATAGAAGATTATGTTTCAGTGTTTCAGAAGAGCGCGCGTACCCCCCGCAAAACTCCCACTGAAGCTGTAAAAAAAAGAAAAAAACGTTTGCACATTTGGTCCACAAGATGGAGACACAGGCAAGAATATCGCCTTTGAATCGCTGCCCAGCAGAGCGGCCTTTTCCAGGAATGTTGTGCTCTGTGTTTTTCTGTGGATTATATAATGCGTAGTTGGCTCTGCAGGGCTTCACACACATCTTTCCAGTTTTGGATAGAAATGCTCCGCTTGATTTTGCCGCAGCTCAAAGAATTTTTTAAACAGTTTGACCCATCCCTTCCGTGCGGTCCGCACCTCATCAACGTCATGGTTGTGTGCTGTTTTTTTTTTGTTGTTTTTTTTTTACTCCTGGTGTTGCTTTTTGTACAAACAAACCGTTTAGCGCAGGCGGCTTTTTTGTGACACTATCATAAAGCAGATTAGTGAGAGGAATTTCAAAAAAGTGAAAGCAGTGAGCGGCACGAGTCACACTGTCAGATGGCCTGGCTGAGTTATGGGAGCTGATCCCCTGACAATGACAGGAAGCTTGTTCAGGAGGGAGGGAGGAGGCCTCGTAGGAAAGGATCTGCCCACCGATGTTTCGAGTGAGACGTGACAATGGGCGCTTGTTTTTCTTTTTCTTTTCTCTTGGAAGGGACGCAGTGAAAACAAAGTGTGTGAGCAAGTAACACCAGCACCACTAACCAGTACGAGGTTGTGTCTTCCTTAAGTGTGGGTGATTGTATCTTGCTCGTTGTGTTATATTGTTTGAATTTTTGTTGAGTTTGTGATATTTCATCATTTATGTTTTTTGTTGGGCTACCGTAAATAACATAACATTCTCTCACTCAATAGTTTTTGGCAGTAATGTGACGGCTTGGTTGCGACGGTTCAGATTGTCCATTACACGAGGCATGCGCCCATCTCCAAAATATATTCATCCTTGAAAATATTTAAAGGGAACAGGACGGATTGCCCCGTTTTATTAAGACCAGCCCTCCAATCCCCATGACTGTTTGAATTAGCCCTCAAAATTAAATATTTTCAGGAAATTTCAGAAAAGACAGGAACAAGATGCTTGATAGACACAGCAGTGTGTTATTAATTGGACCTTTTGCGTCCACATTAATATGCCCCATGTGTTTGCCCTTTTCAAATAACCAGAGATATTTGGAGAGCTCCATTTACATGTGGTTTGGCTTTCTTGCGAATTAAAACTAAAATCCACATTGGAATAGAACGCAGATGTGTTTCTGGTTTAGCTTTTGGGCACAAAACCTCGGTTTACAACAACCGCTCGGTGTTCAGCAATGAAAGTCATCTTATTCTTTCCTGCTACTGATAGGCATTTTAAATCAAATTCATCCAATTGACTGGTCCATTTTTACAGCAGCAAGGGCCAGCTGGAAAGAAGCTTGAGCACCGTGTTTCCTCAGTGTGTCCGTGTCACAACACCACATAACTCATGACAGCAAGCGTCCAAAAGTCTAAAAATGTAATATCTTCACTCACATAGGTAATCATAGTGAAGCCAATGGTGATTCTTGGAATGAGGAGTGGTTATGACATTTCCTTGATTTTTTTTTTTTTTTTGATTTTTTTTTCCAAAATAAGACTGCAAGATAAGCTTGGGGTTGGGCCAGTGTCATATAAATGCACTTGTACTTAACAAAATGTATGCTTTTTTTAATCTTTAGACCTACCGAACCATGTTTGCCATTCTCAGGTGGAGAAGTTGGGTGGAGCAGGGGCGTTGATCAAGATGTCATGTCTTTCTGTTTCTGCATTGCTTCTTGGTGGTTGAGTCTTGACCGATGAACTTTGACCCCTGAGATTTCATTCCTGGCATTGGATCAGCTCATCCTTGCCTCTTTTCAGCTGTGACTGTTGGCGGCCCTCGGTCTCAGAAAAAGACCAAGACAAGGAAAGGAAAGCATTGACTGCAATCTTGTTAAGTGTCAGCAGCAGTTGTATAGAAACCGCATGGTGTCCACACATTAATTGAAGAGCTAAAAATGAGCAGTGAAGTTGGGAATGTAAAGTAAATCTAACGAGTTTGGGAAAGTGCGCGCGTCCGAGTCTCCGCGGCTGCTCTGATCCAACGAGACTTTTATCCCGACTGCGGGGGAAGTTAATGTATCATAACTGCTGCGTCGTCGTCTGATGAATTTGCTCGAACATTAGGACGGATTCCTATCAAGCGCCTAACAATGTGCGCTCGCCGCGGGAGGCCCCGTCTGATAACGCAGAGTTTAATTGCCTGTAATGCAGCTCCCGTGGAAAACCCGCTGCCGCTCGTTCGCTGTTCCCCGCGGTGCGCACGCCGGCGTTTAGACTCGAGCGCGGCGCGACGCGTCTGACGGGGCGTCGTCGGACGTGACAGCTCGCGCAATCAACCGGGTCAGTGCAGACTCGCAGACTGGCGGAACATTAATGGGAAGTGACGACGCCTCAGATTGCGCGCGTCTTTGATGCACTGTTACCGCTCGCTATTCCCCTTCCTCTCAGCCGCGGTGTAAATAAACAAAGTGGAGCGCTTTAACGGAGGCATGCATATGTATGAGATGTAAAATTATTTGATCCCTTTGAGCGTCTTCTTGTCAGCTCTCAAAAAGCAGCTCACGATTTCTCTCCACCCCCCCCTCCCCCCACCCCCCATCCTTTCTTTTTTGGCGTGGCACGCTCATCTGTGTGTTTTCCACAACAAAAGTTTCCTTCTTCCTCCTTGTCGCAGGTGCCGTCTCATTAGTGGCAAATCACTGAGCCGACATTTATGTTGTACCGAGTCAACACGGCGTCTCTCTCTTCCACCTCCACCCCCCCCCCCCCGTCTGCCTTCTGATATCACAGCCAGGCAGCGTGCTGCCGTTTGTTCCACGGAGAGTTCACAGACAGAAATCACTCTGCGTACAGTTTAGTGCTTGTGATTGGAGGTCGTGGGGCGGCCAATTGAAGGTGTGTGACAAAGATGTGTTGTGAAAGTTGGAGAGAAAAAAAAAAATTATCATGCAAATGGGAAGAAACCGACCAAAATCTAAAGCACAGGGGGAAAGGAGACGGAGTATTAACCATATCAACGCATTTACTAATCAAAGGCATCATTAAATGAACAAACAGTGGATAATAATAGATGAAGGAGGCAGGCCAATGAGTGCTCCCGTTCAGTCTTTCCTCATCTGTAGAACTCCCATCCTAATGACCTTGAACTTGGAACATCAAGGACTGGCCCATAACTGAAAATTGAACAATGCAAAATACAGAAAGGCGCTATCGGCGTCGTACTGTACACATAGGTTAAGCAAGCTGCATTTATCTCGTTATTTTAAAGGTGACCTATTATACAAATTTTCGGGCCTTTGTATTTGATGCCTGGCCCCTCCAGAGCAGCAACACACGGTTACCCGCACTGAAAGCTTTGTAGATCTGTTTATCTCGTTGCTCGTTTCCTCGTATTTCCTGCATCCCGCGAAAACGCTCTCTTTCACTTCACTCCACCCCCGGCCTCCTCCGTGTACGCCTCCCGCCCGGCCCACTCCGCTGTGATTGGTCACACTCTTCGTCGCTGCTGAGACTCACTTCCTCAGTGTGCCGGTGCGGGAGTTGAGAGTAAACGGCAAACTTTACGAAACAGGCACAATTTAAACACTTACCGTTGTGAAGGCTTCACCCTTTAGCAGCTGTTTAGTGGCTAATCCAGCTTCGTACGGACCCAGCGTGGGCGGAGTTACGGCCGCAAGGCGGACCGAAGGTCCCTGGACGTTTTTTGTGCATTCCGTGTCCCCGGAAATATATTTTACTTTGTGTGCTGACCGTGTTTTTGTTTTGTATTTTTGCCAGACATTTTAATAGGGCTTAGAATGATTTGGTTTCATACTGTTGACTTGTATCAAAACACTGTCCTAGCAGAGAAAATATGTATGCTGAAACGATCACTTCAGTCATAGAGTCGTTTATTATTAGACAAGAATATCTGCACAACTTAAGTCCACACAAAGCAGGAAGAGCTCTATACAACCCATGTTACCATGCTGGCAGCGTGAAGGAGCGAAACTTGCGAGTCAAAATCGCTGCCTCTTCAGTTTCGCTGCCAGCGAACACAACACACATAACAAGCAGAGCACGGAGTTAGCGGTGGTGGCTAACAGTTCATCAAGGCGATGCAGCGGTTGTACGTTGCAAGTAGTCTTAAAACTAATGTTGCTTGAGGTCACAATACACTCACAAATACATGTTTTCAAATATTGCCGTGGCTGACTATTCTCTCGTCGTCCACCGGGGGGCCGAGTCGAGCCCGTCTCACTCCCGTTGCCGACCGGACCGGTGTTCCATCGCATCCGCATTAGGCTGAACAAACCTCCAACATTTTCTCTGTTGGTTCCACTCCGACGGTTGTGGTCCTTGGTGCTTCGGTAGTCGGTAGCGCATTGCGACATCACTTCCGGGGCAGAGCGGGGGAGGGCGGAACCAGTCCGAGAGGGTGCCGGAGCTAGGCCAAGAAAGGAGATCTGGAACGCATTCACGTCAATGCTTTCCCAGTGTTAAAAAAAAAACTCCGTGAACAGAGCGTTCAGAACCATGCCCAACAACTTGCAGGGCTCACGTCCAAATGCATCGACCTCATTATTTGACGATTTTGCATCGTTTGATACTAGGGTTCAACATTGTAACAGTATTTAGGGCTCATAAAAGTGGAAAAGCATCATAGGTGCCCTTTAAGAAGTCAATCAGTATATCTGCAGGAGTTGACTTTGTTTGTTTTTTGTTTTTTTAGTCTGGGACAAATATTTGCAGCGACCTTCTATTAATCAAAAATTTGTGAACTTTCCAAGGGTGGAGCCATTACCTTTAGACGCACTGCACTACAGCTGTGGCAACACAACTGTATGTCTGACATGCTAGTCAAGTGTTTATTTGGCTGAATAAAAACTGCTCCCTTTTCTGCAGTCTTACCATCACCATGAGCTCATCTCTCAAGACGTTTCTGTTTGGGTCCATGCTATTCTTGGCTAAACTGTCATTCATGCTGGCATAACATAAACTGAGCACAGCAAGTGCCTTCAATTAGCTTTAATTTCAGATTTATAGGACACAGGTGTGCGAGTATAAAATGGGATTGCAGGAGCAGCTGAAGGGAGGTTCTATTTTTTTTGTTTTTTGTTTTTTGCATGAACATCTTTGTTTAATCCAGAATTAGAACACTTGGAAATGATAAAGATCAGATTCAACCTTCACCAGTAAAATTACTTCATGTCTATTTTTGTTGAGTGGTTTCAGAATGTTTAAACCATGAGACATTGCAAGCTTTCGTCTGGCACATGCCACTAATCCAATCATTTCACAGTAGATATAAATGAAGATGGAATGTAAATGCTCTCATCACTGTATATGAAATCATTAAGCGACTCAAAGGTAAATACCATTCTTTTCTTGCAAAAAAACCCCACACATACCCTGGAAAGAATTAAGTGTATAATTGCATTCTAGTAAATAAAAAAATGCTAAAAGATTCATCATGTGACATGAAGTCATCTCTTTATTGAAGTTTTATGACCCTGTAGGGATGTCAAAATATTATTTCCAGAAATCAACTCAAGGAACTCAAGTCAAGAACAGGGCAATGACAGGTTAGTATAATATATACACATTTACTTAAAGATATCTAATGTTGCTTTGCTTCTGACTTGCTTTCTTTTGTTGTTACCCACTTGCTGAACTCGCAGTAAAAAAGAGCAAAAGTGTCTGATTGGTCCATGGTTTACAGGTTCTCTAATTGATTGGTATGTCAAATAAACCCCAGGTTTAGGAAACGTTTCATCGAGTACGTCATGGTGATAAAATTGTTAGTGATCCTCTCAAGGTTTCTGTCTATAAACACCTTTTCCTTGCAACTGGTGCCTCGGAGCTGAGCATAAAGTGTCTGGAGATGACTTCAACATAGGGTGCTATGAAAATGAAGCTAATTTGGTCCATTATTGTTATGACTACAACTTTTTAAAATAATATATATACACACACACACACATATATATATATATATATATATATATATATATATATATATATATATATATATATATACATATATATATATATATATATAGATATATATATATATTATTTTAAAAAGTTGTAGTCATAACAATGTGTGTGTATATGTGTATATGTATATGTATATGTACATATATATATATGTGTGTATATGTATGTGTGTATATATATGTATGTGTATGTATATGTATATATGTGTATGTATGTGTATGTATGTGTATGTATATATATGTATGTATGTGTATGTATATATATATGTATGTATGTATGTATGTGTATGTATATGTATATGTGTATATATATATGTGTATATATGTATATATATATGTGTATATGTGTATATGTATATATGTGTATATATATATGTATGTATATATATGTGTGTATATATATATATATATATATATATATATATATATATATATATATATATATATGTGTATATATATATATATATTTGTGTGTATATATATATATATATATATATATATATATATATATGTATGTATGTATGTATAATGAATATCATGAATGCATTCTTTTTGTATTAGTGTATATGGATACAGGATATTCTCGACATACACAGGATGCTTGCCCATCTTCTTAATTAGTAGTTAATGTTTGACTTAAATCCACCTTTTGGTGTATTGAAGAACTAGGTATTCGAAAACTTTGACTTAAAACTAAAATTCTTCATGAAGTAAAACTATCGAATTCGATCTCAAAAATGTTTGACTTCAAATAACTTTCCGCAAACGCATTATAACACCATAAATTCAACTTAGCCCTCTAAAGTCCCACATTCTGCTGGACCCTCGGTCGGTCGGCTGGCGGCCGCTAAGCAGGCCCCGCGCCTCCAGTTGGGAAGCCTCGCCGCGAGCCCGTCTCGCGCACACGCTCGCAGCCTCCTCTCCTCCTTCTGAAGCCCCGCCCCCCCTCGTAAAAAAAAGGGGGGGAAAAAAAGAAAAGAAAAGGGCAGATAGATAGATAGTTGTAAACTGCTGGAAACGCAGTTGACAGACGTGCCGCTCAGACACTCTGACGCACGCCGCTGTCGCTCCTCGGTCGTCCGTTCGCCTGAACCAGAACAACGGCCGGAATGCTGTGAAAAGTCCCGCCGGAGGCGAAGCTCTTTGAATATCCGCATCCACCGCAGCTCCGCAAAACTTCCAGCCTCGGACGTTCCACCGGAGAGCCGTCCGGTGAGTTACCGTCCGTCACCCCCGCTAGCTAACGCTCTCGCGCCGGCTCTGGACGAGCCGGAGCTCGTCTCGTAGACTTGGCATTCCACAGGTTGCTCCTGAGAAACCGTGGAAGTCAACCTATTCCCTTTAATGCCTTTTTACCCCCTCACCCCGTCCAGCTAACCGCCCACATCAGTCCCCTCGACCCGCTGTCATGCTGCTCCCTCCCGGCCGTCAGCTAGCTTACGAGATAGTCAACGTTCCCCTCCGTGTTTTGTTTTGTTTACAAGAAAGAAAAAAAAAGTTCCTTAACATGTTCAAAGTCGTTAATTAATCTGACTTGTAGTTCCCCTGTGGGCAGGTAAGTTGTCATGCATCTCCCCGACGGGTTCCTCGCTGAGGGAGAGGGACGGGGACAGTGGACGGCACAGCTGGCCGGCTGTCGCAGCGCTGCTGCGGGATGAACTGCAACTGACAGCCGCGCCGTGTGCGTGTGTACACATAGTTTGGTCAATATTGGAGTCAACACCTTTACAGGCCCCAGGTGGTGTAAATTGGCCGCAATTACGTATTGGGTTGCCGTGTATTAATAGTGACAGCCGGCCAGTGAGCGTGTGTATGTCTGTGTAAAATGATAATGTGAGTGTTGAGTGTGGAGCCGTGGAGAAGAGAGACAGTGTAGATTGATTTAACTTTGCAGCCTATAAACAGTTAAATATCTGACGTGCTGCAGATGGCATAGTCACGCTGTGGTCGCTGTGATTAGAATCTGTTAGATGTTTTCGAGTTGGTTTGTAAAAAGCAACAGTCTTTTGGTTTATATCTCGAGCTGCATCTCTAATTTAAGCTGCAAGCTTCCTCACTGCACACTTTGCTCGCGACTAAAAAAGTAAGTCAGATTTTGTGTCTTTCGGTCTGGCGTCTTCAACTGCAATTCTGGACTCATTAAATGAAAGGCTACAAGAGTCGTTGTTTATTGCAAATTGGATTTGTTGTTTGCTTCACGGCCGATCATTATCATGTGCTTTTGCATAATGGTACACGTGTATCTTTCCGTCGCCTCTGGTGTTTGTGCGCTGTGTGGGGACTGTTTTTTTTGGGGGGGCTGAGAAAATGACCGGTTATCACTCATTCCCAGTGCTTTGTGATGGAAAGAGTGGGAGGTTGGTGGTTTGTGAGTGCTTGACGTGCACGCACTGCCACTGAAGGGGCGTGAAGGACTCACTTAACCTTCTCCTAACCTGGTTATGAGACCACAAGTTGACCTTGGTGGAAACTGGGGGAGGCTTAGTAGCCGTACCTCCTCAGATCTCTCTGTCCCCTCTCCGCTGCCCACTTCTGGCTTTGCGATTAACGGGAGCGTAGTGGTGCGCGCCTTTCCGGACGTAACATCACTGGGCTGCAGCGTACGCACACACACACACGCACACGCGATGACACAGATAGAAGCCAGGCCCTGTAAAAGTGAGGCGACCGCAAGCATGCGGCTCGGTTTCAGTCGATGTGCAGCGCGTTCAGTCTTGGTTCCGCCCGTCCTGATGGGCTTTCCAGATCTCCTCCGGGTGAAAAGTTGCTCGGCTCAGACGGTCAGGGTTGAGCTCAAGTCACATGAGGTGATTTGAGTTGTTGCTGCAACAAAAACCAGCACCGTGGCATGGAGCTCTGGTGCCAAACTTGGCCGGTCTAACCCTAAACGGGTTTACAAGAAGGTCACGCACGCTTTTCTGAATGGCTCCCGTATTGTGCAAAATTCCCTTTGCCAGTGATTTCTCACGTTAATATTTATTTTTATATAAAGTTTCATATCCGGTGTCTTTAGCTTGATCAACATTTTCGGAGTGTGAGCTAAAATGCACAGCACTAGAAATCAGGACCTTAATGATGCCACAAAGGGCACCAGGTGCTCTCCTGGGTTGGTGACCTGATCTGATCTGATTCTGATCATTTGCAAGGTCCAACTAAGCACCAGTGAATGTGCTGCTCCTTGGAGATAAATGATTTAATGAATCTTGCACGGCTGCTCCACTGGCATGAAGGTTATAGATGTGAAAATCGGTTTAATATCTGACAGTTTAACTGAAAGTGTCTGCTAAATATTCATAATTAATTAATTATTAAGATTTTTTTTTTCTCTGAGGTAAAAATCTTTTTTTCTTTTTTATCACAGCAGAGGTCTTCAATCTTTAACCCAACTTTTTTCATCTTAAACGCAGCTTCTTTTTTTCCCCTCACTGATGTGACTCAGCGACGGCCCTGCAGCACTTTCACCTCCCGTTTTGTCAGTGGGGAGAAAAATGTCAAGGAGTGGCATCAATCAAACAAGAGGGCATGGCTCTACTTGACGAGCTGAAGGTGTAATATTTGTCACGCTCCTCCAAAATGACTCCGCAGCCCCCGCAGCTGCCTCCACAGTCAAAGGGCCTTTTTGTCCTGTGCAAACTTGCTGGCTCGGCGTCGTGATGCACCTTTTGGCTCGGCCCGGACCAGATCGGCCCGACACTCAGCGTGGACTCATCCTCCACGGCAACGGTGCGCTGTCAGAAATCCGGTCGTAAAAGTTTTAGTTGCGCCTGTGAAACAGACCTTCTGTACATTTGCAACTTTTGATCACTCCCCCTTCAAAAAAAACATCAAAACAAACAAATAATAAAACATTATGAAGGAAGAAAATCCCCAAAAATGACACAGACGTGCAATAGAAAATCAGGAAGTGAGTTCCAAAACGTGGACTTCTGTAAATCGGCTAATAAAGCATCACTTTTAACAGGAAGCTGAAACCCAGCGTGTTATCTGGAAGCTGCGGACAGAGGGCTACGTTTGCTGTTTTCAGAACACCTGGAGGATTTATTAAATAATTCAGTCATCATCATAATTGCGTCAAAAAAATTTAAATGAAAATGCAACTTTTAAGGCAGGATGCACTGATGTGGAACAACCTTGAGTCCAATTAAAGTGACTAACTAGTGTAATAACAAATGAACCCCCCTTTCACCCCCCCCTCCACCGGGGTAATACGGCCATGGTTTAAGGTTGGACTGCTGAAGTCAAACCTGCGGGCAGCGTCTCGCTGATTAGCGCCTCAGCGGCTCTAAGCTGCTCACTCTGGGACCCTGGCGGTGCGTGGCCTGGTGTCTAGCGCTCTCAATTAAAGTGTTGTAATAACCTGTGGCAGGCTGCTGCTGCTGCTGCTGCTGCTGCAAAGTGTTTCCCACCCGGCGGGCCGGTCAGCTCAGCCCGCCACAGAAGGCCAGACCGCACACACTCAGCCGAGCTGGCCGCTGAAGGTGTGTGCGGTGGGCTCCTTTGAAGCATGCAAGACCCCCCCCCACCCTTCACCCCGGTCACCCCCCTCCACCCAATTAACCCTCTTGGATTAATTCCCTTCTCCTCGAGCCGCCGCCTCTCTTGTCTCATCTCATCACTCCCACACAGGGGGTTCATTAAGCAGAGCCCACTTCCCCGCTGCTAGCCCGTGCTGGATGCAGCGCGCTGCTTCGTCTGCTTGACTTTCTCCACTTTTTGTTCACTTTGCAGCTGGACCCTGAAGCTCAAGTCCTCCGGGGCTGCAGAGAGAGAGAGGGTGAGAGAGAGAGACTCTGGGTGACGAGCGGGAGGCGCCGGAGGGCAGGATCGTTTTGAAAAATGGCCACGTCACCTGTTCCCCTCGTACTCCTGGCGATGTGCTGCGTGGCCTCTGCAGGTAAGTCCTTCTCTGCTGTCGCACATGACAACTTTGCACAAGGGCTAACTGCATTATTGTGATTGTAAGAAAAGTTGCATTACTGCATTGCTTTATTTTTTACATCGTCTTAAGAACATCATTATTGATGCACTAAATGTGAGAACCAGGTTCTCTCTGCTGTGCACCA
>NW_027466134.1:8002500-8072500 GCF_046127955.1 Nelusetta ayraudi
GCAGGCAGGCAGGCAGGCAGGCTGATCTTCACCGCCACAGCGCTGTCTCTCAATCCTGGTCCCATCACAACTCGTCAGCCTCCCCGTTAAGAGCAGCGCTCACGCAAAAAAAACAAAAACCAGCAGAGTCAAGCAGGTCCCGCCCCCTTCCTTCCTCCCTTTCCCCCCCCCCCCACCCCCCTCTCCCCATAGTTCCAGTAAGCAGGCGTGTAAATAATTTCACTCATAGTCCGTAATGGAAGACAGCTGGACTGATTGTGTGTGTTTTCCATTGTGTTTCACCGTCCAAAACACACTGGAGCCGCAGAAAGTAAGAGAGAGGGAGAGAGGGAGAGGGAGAGTGACTTCATTGAAGAAAGTGAGAGTAGTGGTGGAAAAAAAAAAAAGAAACATTATCCTTGGAGAGTTTGGAAAGCTTACATTTCTTAGATGAGATTCCTTTTGCGTGGTTTTAATTTTGACCTCGTGCATCGTGCAGAGAAAGACCTCCTGCAGGCTTCCTGTAGGTGGCGACGCGCACATTCCGAGGCGCTTTCGGCCGGGCTTGCCGGGCTCACCTTGACCCCGCCTCTTTCCCTCAAAATTACCGCTTTCACCAACCTTGGAGCGGTGCTCTGGAAAACAGAGGCTCCCTCCAGAAGATGACAGCAGGCCCTTCACGTTGCCTCAGCAGCTCTTTGGGTTGACTTCCCAAACACCCACACTCTGAAATTCTCATTTTTCCTCTGATTTATTTTTTGGAATCGGATCTCAAACGAGTGAAAGAAGTCGTTGTTATTCTTGAAGAGCTCCTTTCAGAGGCTGTTGGCGGAGATGACAAATTTCTGCTCGGTTGTATTTCTTTTCTTATTTTTTTTTTTTTTGCTGTTTTTAAAGGTGTTTCCATCACAGAGAGACAATATGATTGCTCTTATGGTATTTGCACTCCTCTATCCATGGAGTGTGTATTCTCTCAGTGATGAGTAATCTTTTAAACACACATCTCGTTTATTGCGCCCTCTGTTTGCTAACTGTTCACTCAAGAGGCCCCCGCCGCCGTTCTTTGTGTACGCACACAAAGCAGCGCCGCGCTTGACAGCCGTTCCTCTTCATCTGCTCCATCTCCTTCTTCTTTTTCTCACTGTCTTCCTGACGATAAAAGAACCTCCGGAGGAATGCGCTCCCCTCCAGCCAGTGTGAAAGCGCCGGCTGCCTTGGCCTTTCTCACCTCTGTGGCTCCTTCGCACGGAGCTCAGAGGCCGAGCGACACGCACAAAGGGCCGCCATTGTTTCAGCCTCGGCTTTCTGTCTGTTTCTGACGGCAACCTGCTGCTCCGTGGAGGAGCTTATTTTCATTTTGTCTTTATTATTTTTTTTTGGTCAAATATGGCCAGATCACAGAGATCTTTCATGTCGGCTACTTGGCCGCTTGGGGACCCTCCCCTGACTCCCTTCGACTCCCCTTGTCTTCCCCTGACGTGCCTGATTAAATGTTTCCTTGGTTCTCTTGAATTTATTTCACACATCCGTCAGGCAAAGAGCCCACTGAAAGTGTTTGGAAAAAAGGGGGTGGGTCACTCAGTCAAAAACAAACTTGACATTGGAGTTTGGCTCCGCCCACTTTGTTGTACACCTTTTAGAGCCTTTGAGGTTTGTTTCTTCTTCTTCTTCTTCTTCTTAATGCAGTGCTAAAAGTCCGAAATACAGAGCTCAGCACCATGGATGTTATCAGCACTGGGAATCTGAGATCGGAACTCCGTCCCAGCGCTCCCCACTTGCTTTTCAACCAAAGTGTAAATGTAGATGAAGCGGCTGCTCTTCAGCGCCACCTCCCTCTCCCCACCCCCACTCCCACCTCTTCCACACTCCTCTCCCCTCTCGCCGCTGTCAGACTGCAGACGCCAAAGTTTTTGCGTCTGTGATGAACGAGTGAGTTGGCCTCGAGGCGGCAGGACAGACGTTTGTCTCCATTGTGCCTCCAATGCAGAAACAACACGAACTCGCTGACGGATGCTTTTCACTCATTATCGTATCGGAACATGTCGGCTTCCAAACATTCCCACATCACTGCCACACTGTAAATACCTCGCAGTGGGACCTCCTGCACACTTCGGCACTCCTTCAGTTTTTTTGAGGGGGACTAAAACTCAAAATGTGTTCTCATTTTGAAGCCGCGCTGCTCCTCCTCCTCCTCCTTTTCATTCATTTCTCTCATTTTTTTTTTTTGGTCTCAAACCAACTCTCGTTTCGTCACGTATGCGCTGCCGACAACTCATTGCTTTTTTTTTCCTTCTTCCTTAACATGATGTCTCCAGACAGAACATGTCAGCGGCCGTCAGTCGAGAGGTTCGGCGGCAGCGCCGGGCCAGCGAGGTCTTTGGTCGTGGGCACACATGGCGGCTCTCTCCCAGCCGTCTCACCTTACACACAGTGGCTCCTGTGTTCCTGTGGGAACGAGCCGCGTCCTTCATCTCTCTGATTTATGTCCGGACCAGAGAGAGAAAAAAAGCGTGCCCACTGCTTCCACGGCCTCTGTTTGGATGTGGCTTCACAGCTTCGAGTTGGTCAAACACCCCCTGCCACCTCTCCCTACCCCCCCCTCCTCCTTGAGGTCACGGTGATGTTTTGCATCATCACAGGCACCCGTGTAATCTGTCAGCGGTGTTTCATAACAACATAGTCAGCGTAAATGTTTTTCTTTCGGTATAAAAGTATAATCGGCTATACGCAGCCTTTAGTGTACATGCAGGTTTCAATGTCTGGGAATTCAAATTCAATTTTGCCAGTCGAGACTTTTTGTGCGCTCGTCAAGCTCTTTCTTCATTCTCACGCGGACTGTCGTCCTCCGCCGGTGGTCTTTGGACGCATCTACTTGTTTTCCAGTCAACATCATGTTGACAGGACTTGGAATTCGTGCTTGAACTACTTGTGAGGCGGGTGCTCCCGGGGTGTTTGCGAAGTGAACCCCCCTCCCCGCCCCATGCATTATCCATCATCCTTGGGAAAGCGTTGTCATTTCTCCCTGGAATGAAGGATTTCATTCAAATAACGGCCAATTCCTCTCTGTGTTCAACAATAGACTGTTTTAACGGCCACTTCCGTCATTTCTGTGATCGTGGGAGGCTTGTGGTGGGGGGTGGGGGTGGGGGTGGGGGAGAATCCAGTGGCCACAGATGAAGGATTCAGTATTTCACAGCCTTAATAAGATTTGTTGCAGCCACAAAACTTCCTCCCTCAACTTTGTAAACCTTTTGTTTGAAATGACCCCCCCCATGTCAACTTCCCACATAGAAGACCTACATAGGCAGCATTGTGTGTCTTTAATTCTCTAGTGAAGCAGGAAAAGGAACATAATGCTTTTTTAAAAAAAATTTTTTTTTAGGATGTTTAGATCAGTCGATCAGTTTCTCTCAACTTTTCCTATTTTTTTTTTTTTTGTATTTCTGTGCATTTATTATGTCTTTTCCAGTCCTGAGGAGTGCAGCATAATTTATTGTCGGAACACCTGTTAACTTGCTTAAGTGCCAGAAAGGGAAAAAAAAGAAGCTGCGGCGCTGCATGTGCTCCACATTTCCCTCAAAGATAAACTATAATCCGCCAGGACTCATTTTAGCTGCTTTTTCAATTACGTGCCAGCAGACAAGATTAAGGCGGACGACCCTCCTATAAAGTGTGTTTAGCTAATATTGGGTTACAGAGGCGTTTGCAGGATATATCTGACTATAGATTTCACACTTTGATGGAGCACTTTATGACTTCCTTAATGGAGGTGAGGCTCACTCCTCCCTTCGTCCTGTTACACCCCCCCACCCACTCCCTGCCCTCCCCCTTGTCCTCCTCCTCCTCCTCCTCCTCCTCCGTGTGCCCCCAGAGATAAATCCTGTTTCATAGGCAGGGCCCCGGCCAACGTGAACTCGCGCTACCCTTGCGAGAGGCTCCGCTCACTTCCTGTGCTAGTGACTGCAGGTTCAGGAGCGAGTAGTGTAAACCTCGCCGAGCTAGCGATTCCCTCGACCAAAAAGCCCCTTAGGAAAACAAAAGCCGGCAGAATATTACGTTCCCGCTACGCTGGCGTGCGTGCGTGCTCCGCGGTTCATGGGAATCGTGCCCTGCAGGAAAACACCAAGGCGACCAGAGGATTCGTCTAATCCTGGAGCCCATATGGGAACTGTGCTATCTTAGGTAGAGTCCAGATATACTTAAAGTGAGAGGCCCCTCGGTGCTCCCTCGCATTCAATGTAATTAAACTGGTCTTATTTTTTCCCCTTTTCGTTTTTCCTGTGCATTATTACACATTTGAAATGCAATAACACACACACACACACACACGCACGCAGGGAAGCTCTGACTGTGTTTATTAAAGCTGGTGTTGACATAAGTTAGGTAATCCTCACTGCCTCGGCTTCTCTGGTATCTGCAGAAACCCAATCAGGCTGCACGCTAAAGGACACTGGGAACTCGACATGCGAGGATGTGCGCACACAAACAGTCGCACACATGCACGCACGCACGCACACACGCATACACAAGGGGAGGGAAGGTTCTGTTTGTTTATCTTCGGAAATGGCTTTGTGGGAATATCAGATTTGTCCCTAACTGGCACACAGTCTGACATCACTTCCTGTATGTACCCTTGGCTCTTGGCTCCGTACCACGGCGTGGACAAGCAACAAAGTGAATTCTTTTTGGAAACAAGAGTGTTTATCTCTTGGGAGATAATAGAGGTTCTATTGGTGGATGCCGCTAGCAGGAAAAGGTCCTTCAGCCTTCGGTTCAGAAAAGCCTGAATTTGAAGAAACATACATTTCAGCCAGAGTCCAGAGTTTCAGGCCACAGAAAAATGTCACGGGTTATATAAAAGTGGAGTTTTTGCTCATTTGAAGGGTTCCACTGCACTTCCAACACGTGTGTCCGTCCATCATTTCACATTCATCTGGCCTGGTTATCTTGCTAAACATCTGGATTGCACATGAAAAGCTCCCTTGTGACAATGACACTAAATGCTTGTCTATGATAACATGAAAATATGAACATTCAGTTCAGTAAATTGTCATAGACTATTAAGACCCATTTTAGTTTGGGCGAAGGGGCAAAAGACATTCAAACCAATGAATATGATCAAAAAGAGAGATTTTCGTTTATAAAATGATGCTTTGACTTGTAAGACCAGAATTAGATTCTAAGATTTGTAGAATATAAAGTGACTAAATTGAAGTGAAAATGGGTCATCGCTCAGGTAACGCTAACAATACAATAATCAGTATTGCACATTGGGACCGCAGCATAAACTCAGAGCCCACCTTTCCACTTTTTATTCATTGCTGTCTCTGAAGTCAGTTAAATCATGCTCCTGATTGCCGTCACAGCTGGAGTGGAGGATTCAGCCGGAGCACCGTGGCTCGCCCAGAGTCTAGCCGGCTCTGGCAGGACTTGTTTTTCAGCCATATTGAACAACAGTCCCACTCATTCGTCCGCTGTGGGCGCTTGGCCTGGGCTGGCTGCAAGTCGAGTCACTGGTAGTATCTGGACAGGACGCAGTCTGTGCTCCACCGCTGATGGAGGGAACAGGAGCAGAGGGGCTAGGCAAGGTGACAGAGGATGAGTGGATCTTTTCCTCTGTAATAGTCTCTTTTTCTTTAAGCTAATGATGACAACATATATGTTTTTGGCTGTTATATATTGCGAGCACCAATTGGTAAACAACAACTAAACATAGACAGCAATATTTATGAAATAATATATCAGGTTGGTTTCCCTTTTCTCCCATCAGCCTCAGTTTGCCTGCTGTGGTCTGGTCATGGCCTCCACTGTCAGACTGCCCACTTCCTAGTGTGAGGAAAGTGTCTTTTTAACCTTGGTAAACAAGTGCTTCGGTCCACCGAGTATTTGTAATGCTAGTGACCGCCCCCCTCCCCCTTCAGGGGTTTGAATTACTCAATACATTTGCAGCATCATTTGACATTTTATTGTGCGCCAACCTAAACCTCCACAAAGTACTGAAAAGGTCTTATCTAAGATCTTCTATGAGCCAAAATACGCCAGGAGATTTTGCCAAATTTCTATCATTCTCTTAAGAAAACTGACTTGGTGTTTATCTGACCATTTATTAGATCCAGTAAAGAAAGGTTTGGAAAACCAATGACCTATTTCTACCCCACCTCCAGCCCCCTGGACAATTAAAAAAAAAACCTTAAACCATCGCCCTGACATGCATTGTAATCTTTTGGCAGTCTCCCAGAAAGAACTACATTTCTCTTTGTTTGTCTGGCAGTTGTTTGTTATTCTCCGTGCGCGAGGGGGGAAAAAGTGAGTCGGAATGCCCCCTCGACGTGTTTGTGGGAGTGAAGCCTGATGACACGGCTGGAGAGGGAATAGGCCCATCGGCCCTCTGGGAGGAAAAGGGAGGGAGGAGGTATTTTCTTTTTTTTTTTTTAAAGAGCCATGGGCCACAGGTTTTTGCCATTAGCAATGAGACCTTGTCATTTCTGTTAATGACGTACGATCCCGTTAGGAGTTTTGAAATGCGTCTTTCCTTTTTTTTTTTTTTTTTTTTTTTAAATGCGGGGATAATTCACCACTAACCAACCGACCGACCAATCAACAAACCGACCAATCCAAAGCGCAGTTTGAGAGACATCTGTCGAGCTCTTTGGATTTTATCTCATGAGATGAGCGGCCAGTGTTCACAGTAAAGCCTTTGTGAACCCCTCCACTCCAAACCCCCCCCCCACCCAACCAGCGTAAGCAAGAACACCATACGTGGTTCTTGGCTGCGACGGCGCTCCGACATATGCTTTTGGGATAGTGAAGCAACGAGAAAACAACAGATACGTGTTGGGGGGGGGGAAGGGAAAAAAAACCCTCCCACCCCGACTGCACCCCCGCCGCTTAGACACTGTTTTCAGAGCGAGTCGGGGGTGAGGGTGTGACAGTGTTTTCGAGACGTTAACCGTTTCCAAATGCTCCGCCTGATTGCCGTCGGCCTTCGTGGCGTGCAGGGCGGGATGCGTTTGAAATAGGAGCGTGGCTCCGGGCTGGCACCGAGCTGCGGGGTGCGACGCAGGGTCTGACCCCGTCCACGCAGGACAAACCCGCCTCTAATGGAAAAGGCCTGTTTGGCACCTTGTTTTGCCGCCACGACAAGGTCACAACGCGCTGCACGTGAAACGTCCAAGTGAAGTTGACAGAGGTGGATCGTTAACTGCATTGAGCCTCTTGAGAATTAGATTGGATTAGATAGATAGATTGGATTGAACTTTATTGATCCCAAATTGGGAAACTACACTGTTGCAGCTGTCAAAAGAACAATATAAAAAGTGAAAGTAGAAGAATAAAAATAAACTATACAGTGATTACAGTTAACAGTGGTTAAACTATACAGTAGTTTCAAGATATACAATAAAATATAAAAAAAATGCAATGGATCTATGTACAACAAACACCAGGGGCAGATGTGCAAAAGACAGTCAAAGATGTTTTTAGTTAGTTGACATTCCACAACGCATGCATAAAGTGTTGGCTCAACCAACAACAGCAAGAGCAAAGAAATGCTTTGGCACTGTGTTAATATGTATCATCACTGCAACCTTAACATGCCCAGAACATGCCTATTGCTTATTGCTTATGTTTCCTGTGCAGCCCTACTATTGGGGAAAAAAAAAAAAAAAAAAGCCTTCACCTCTCCTCGACTCAACCACCATTCTGTCATGTTAGAAATAAATGATCTTTTGTTCAGTTGCTCATTTTTTATAAACCGCTTCAATGGAAAACATTCATCAGGGAGACAAAGAGGACGTTGTTGCACTTAAGTTCCCATAAAAAGAAAAATCCCTTTTTTTCATTTCACAAGGGTGAATCACAATTCAAGACAAGACAAGAACTGCGGCAGGGCGCGGAAGAAAACCCGGCGTTGCCGTTTGATAAAGAAGGGAAATTCTGAAAGCCCTGCCGGCTGACAGTTCTGAGCTCCACTTGACATTGTCCTCTCCATTGTTCTTATCACATCCTCTTTTTTTTTCTCTCTCTCTCTCTCTCTCTCTCTGCAGGTCCACTCTTCCGCAGCCCGTGTGAGCTGCTGCCCGTCGGGTCGGGACACCCGGTCCAGGCCTCGCTGAAGAGCTTCACCGCGCTGTCGGGCTGCGCCAGCAGGGGGACCAGCAGCCTCCCGCAGGAGGTCCACGTCATCAACCTGAGGGCGCACGCTGGCGATCGACTGCGCAGCACCCCGGCAGGAGTAAGTCGAAAAAAAAAAAAAAAAACCAGAAAGAAAAACCACCTTCGCTGCCAGCGAACACAACACAAGCAGAGCACGGAGTTAGCGGTGGTGGCTAGCGGTTTATCCACACGATTCAACGGCTCTACTTCGCAAATAGCCTTCAAACTAAAGTTGCTTGATGTTACAAAACACATTCACAGTCCTCAAGCATGTTTTCAAATATCGTCGTGGCCGACTATTCTCTCGTCGTCCACCGGCCGAGTCGAGCCCGTCTCACTCCCGTTGGCCACCGCGTCGGTGTTCCATCGCATCCGAATTAGGCTGAACAAACCTCCAACATTTTCTCTGTTCGTTCCACTCTGACCGTTGTAGTCCTTGGTGCTTCGGTAGTCGCTCAGCATTTTAATTTTTTTTTTATTTCTGCGGACACTGTTTCGCTGTACATCGACGGCCACCGGCTGCGAAACCAGGAAGGCTTTTCATTGTGTGTCGCTCCGTCCGTCCAGCTCTCTATGAGCTTTTTCTTCGGCCACCTAGAACAGAAACGTCTGTAGTTCTACGTTCGCCCATGGTACAGTTTCATAATCTTTTCAGTTTTTAATACGTGAAACTGTAAAAATCCACACGCGGGGCATTTAAAAAAATGGCGGTTTTGGTCTTTCGTGAGAGACTGCCTTTGGCTTTCGTCAAAACTCTTACCCAATCAGTGCCCTGCACGTTGCTACGTCACCCATACGGTGTCAGCTCTGCTCGCTTCGAACCCCAAGGAGGCGGGTACCAAAATCGTAACCCCTGGGACCGTACTGGGGCTCGTGGAAATGCCTGAATACCGACCCGTACCGTACCGAGATGTTACCTAGGGCGCCTGTGGGTAAACGCCCTTTGCTGATTTCTTTGCACTGAACACTGAGGCAAAGCTACATTTCGGGCAGGACGGTGTAAAGGGCGCAGCGCAGTGAAACCCGTCTTGCTCGCCGCCACTTACAGACCCGATGAGAAGCACTTACTGCAACTATAACAAGGAAACAAAACAACGATTGTCAAGGCGTTCAAAGTCCCTCCGCTGTGCTTTTCGCAAACTTTGCTTGTTGACTCTCTGAAGACCTCTTTGTCTCGCTCATTCAAATATTTGGCACTTCTCATTTCCTCCCGAGGAATCCTGGCCTCTAAAGCCGTGGCGCTGCTGAGGTGTCACACAGTGTGTGTCGTGACGAGGCCCCCCGAGCGTTGCCATAGTTTTCAGATTAATCACCAGCCCGTTAAAATACTGTGTGTGTGTGTGTGTGTGTGTGTGTGTGTGGGGAGATCTTAACCTGTCCCCTCACAGCTCGCGCAGTGTTGACGGCAGCAGGCACAGACTTGCTGCTGCACTTTTGTCAAACATACAGAAACGGATTGTTGGCGGTGAAGACGCAGCGCCGCATTACATAAGTCGCAATCTGTTCCATATTTTCTGGGGTGTGCAAAGATTTTTTTGTGTGTGTGTGTGTGTGTGTATGTTTTTTCTCCTTTAAACGAAGATTTGTCAGACTTATTTTTTTGACTACAACACTGATATAAGAGGAGACGACACCGGAGGTGAGTCTTCTCTCCGTATGTTAGTTTAATTTGTCAGGCAGGTTGTCTAGACGGTGTAACCCAGCTCATGTACAGCAACCTTTCGCTGTGTATTAAACGGTGGCGTGGATGCTCATTCTACGCTCACGTCTTGGCTGGAAATAGTCAGTCGCTTTCTGGGATGCCACAAACCCCACTCGGCGTGACCGGCTGTATATAATGTCATTGCCTCCTCCGCTAGCTGATATTTTCACTTTGACTCTAATGACAGATTCATTCTGGCTCTAAAAAGCCGGCTGTTCCCTGAGTCATGCTGTCAGTCACCTCGTCTCGTCATCTGCACCTTGATTGTGTTTCCACCTCATTCGGCGGAGCAGAGCGGCGCTGTCGGGCGCCTTGGCCTCGTCGATGCCTCACTTTGAGGGCCCTGCTGCAACTCACACTCACACTCTCGTGCCAGGTGATAATCCTGCTTGAGAATAAGATTTACGTCGCGAAGTGAAGGCAGTAATTGGCCACATTTGGGCAAGGATGCTCCTACCTGCAGGGCCTTGATGAGGAGCAGCTCTGCTCCTGATTAGTCCTCCTTGAATCACCTCATCAATTTTGCAGGCTGGCCTGGATGCATTTTTGGATTTTTTATTTTTGACGGAGCAAAGATGCCAAAAATGTGAGAAAATTGGCTTTTCGCTCGACATGCGGCTACATTGACAGCACAGTTTGGTTTTATAGCGAAAGAGACAAAAAAAAAAAATCATGTAAAAATTCATGAAGAGAAATATTTTCCTTTCATTTCAGACTCTTATGCATGTGGCTTGTTGGACGTGGAGGCTTGCAGAGGGATTTCTCTCTCAGTAATGGGTCCTTCTTCCCCTCTGCTTGCTTTGGCAGCTCTTTCCTCTGCTTATTTTCCGAGTCGGGGCTGAGGTGGCTGCTCAGTGTTGCAGTTATGTAGATTTTCTCTGTGCTCTCCTCCTTTTCCTCCTCCTCCTCCTCCTCCTCACCTCTGCTAACTCTGGAGGAAGTGGCGTCCGTGCTGCTGGACGGGGCCGTGTTTGGATGTTTTTGCACGATGTCCTGCAGCACAAGAGGCGTCTGTGCTGGATGTGCTTTTATTTTTTTTATTTCTTCTCGCTTGACCGTGTTGCCCTGACTGTCTGGAGACCACGGCGGGCCCCAGTGAGTCCTTAGCAACTGCAACACCACTAGCGCGTCCAGGATTGAATCTGCTGATGCACACGCTGCGTGCGTGTGTGCGTGCGTGCACGTGTGTGGACAAAGGGGATCATATGGTCGATTTCAGACCCTTTTAAACACACACAGGCTGACACACATCCTGCAGCTGCGATGTGTGAGGGCCTGCTCAGCGTCTCCCTCACTTGTGAAAGTCGCAGCTCGCAGTTTGTCCGCATTTTCAGCAGAGACGCGAGGGCGGCAATGAATCGCTTCCTGCCTGCTCCGGTGAACCCATTCTGCACGGGTATTAACTCGGGGCCGTGAACCGTCCTGCACAGAAAGAAATGCACAGCTGGACCCGAGTCAGAATGCACGCGTTGGCTCCGGGCCAACCTCCACACACCAGAAGTGGAGGCACTAAGTGCAACAGAACACCTTGGCGGCGGGCGCAACGGCCGGGCCGCCGTCTGCCTGCGCGCACGCATTCGCGGGGGGGGGCAGTCGGCGTGCAATAATAACACAGCACAAGAAAGGAGGAAACATGCGTATTTTTCTTTCAAGTAGCCGATGGCTAAAAATATCCAGAGTGATATTTTTGGTTTGCGTTCCGCCGAGGGTGAAACCATTTTGCCGAGGGGTAAAACTCTTTGAGCGGTCGTAGCGTTTTAGTAAAACAAGTCCAGAATGGAGAGCAGCGCTTTCTTGGGCACCCATATTAACTGTGAAAGTCTACATTCACAAAGAAAAAAAGGGTTGAATGTGACTCGGATGCAACCATTTTCCTTGTGAGGCTTGACCTGCTGTATCAACTGAAACAAGGACCCTATGATACCTGAACTGTGGACATGACTTCAAAAGCAGCCTGTAAAAAAAACAAAAACAAAGTCACCGTCGAGCACAGATGCTCACAGAAAACGGGTTTGTTGTTGTATTTGCTGTCTCCTCACACTCCAGTGGTTCTGATCCAAGACGGCCAGACATTGGAGGCAGCGTCCTTATGTGGTTGCCCGTAGTTTTTTTCACGTCCGCCCCTTCTGTTTCCGCCCGGAACGATTCTAAACATTCCCTAGCTCTCGGCGAATTCCATCGGATTGTATGAAAAAGATCAAATCTTCTCGAACAAATGAGTGAATGAATCTCGGTTTACTTTCAGAATAGACCGGCTCACGTTTCGCCCCGGTGCTCGAACCCTCGCGGGATTTCAAAGCCAAATACGTGCGTGTTGACCCAGAGGTGTCGGTGTTTTGCCACCAAAGCTCTACCGAAAACAATGACCTCATCCTCAAGTGTTCCTTTCTGTCGGAGCTGCTCTGGTCCAGCCGTGTAGCTATCGCGCTGGGATATTTTTCCACGTGTTCCGTCTGCCACTCACTCGAGGTGGCCTCTTGCACCTTGCTAACAAGGAAGCCTGGCGGCGCACACGTGCTCGGTGGACAGCTCTGGTTCCAGACTTACTCCGACACAACAAAAGAGAGACGCGTGTCCTAAAAAGGGCTGGTGGGGTGGGGGAGGGCGGGGCCTGTCTGGGCATATGTTGGGCGATAGCGTAAAAAGGTAAACACGAAAGGGGGGCCTCTGGAATCCAGAGTCGCCCATCTTCCTCTAATCAGCTCACCAAAGGCACAACATCAAACGCAGCCACTGGCCCTGAATCAGGGTGAGGCGGAGCAGATGATTGTTTTATCAGCTGGAATTTCCAGATATCTTCGACTGCCTGAGTGGCTCGCAAGAGACGCTTACCAGGCGCTGGCGCTCTGCAGGAGCGCCGTCCTGGGACGTGCAGCTCAGACAAAAATACAAACCCTGCGCTGTCTGGATGGACATTTAAATAGTATTTTGATTGCATCTGAGTCTGTTCGGGAAGCGGCGGCGGCGGCGGCGGGACCGCATTTCAAGCTGGCGTTAACTTTGGAGGCACTTCGCCTGAGATTAACGTTTAAATAAAAAAGCCAACGCAGTAGATGGAGGTTGAACAACCTCCAGGGTTGTAAAATGAAATCTCTGTCTGTTGTTGTTGTTGTTGTTGGGATCCTGACAAGAGGACTTTCATCCCACTGCTATTGAAGAAGCAGGGCCACGGCGGCGAAATGGGAAGCGATGTCCGAGGCATTTTGACGCACGACTCTGAGGCTCCGTCTTGAGCGCTCGCAGTTTGAATTTGGCTCAGATAGACGGGCAGCGCAGCGCCATTCGGAAACTCGAAACTCTCAAATCTGTTCACGACATAATGGAAGAGGACACAGCAGGTTGCTGTGGCTGGGTTTGCTGCTCAGGTCAGTTCAGTGAAGGGTTTTTTATTTTTTTTAAAATAAATAAATAAATAAATACATACATTTAGTACGACACAGTGCACTCGAGTCTTTGGGGGGAAAAAAAACGGTTTGAAATGTGAACTTATCCCAGTTAAATCTCAGCCCTGCCTCCTGACCCCCGTGGCCCGTGTCTGAAAACTGTGTATTTGGCTTCAACAAACTCTCCCATATCACTGAGAGATGACTATCCGCAGGTCTCGTGTCTCACCGACGTCTCTCACAGGCAGTGAAGGCGTCGCTGCCTCTTCGGCCTGATTACCATCACGGTTCAGGAGCAGGGCTCCAGGTATTGCGTCCCTTATCTCGCTCCCATCTGTGGGTGGCGCCGATAACAGTGGTCCGCCCCCCCCCCCGCCCGGCCCTGGCCCCGGCCCGGCTCTCCTCTGTGCACCCTCGCTGATCCAGAAAGAACCAAGATTCAGACAGACAAGACAAAATGCACACACGCATCAGATAGCAGCCTTGTGATTGGTCGCAGCCGCCGTGCGTCTGCTCCCCCTCCCTGGAGCCGCCGTGACTCCTCGCTTCTCCGCCAGCCGTGCCGTTGTTTTTCAACTTTTGCAGTGTTCCAGGTTGCGCCGCGCGCTCCGCTGCAGGATAACGATCTCTTTCAGTCCCCATTACCGATTCCAGCACTGAAGCAAAAAAAAAAAAAAAAAAAAATCCCGAGCCGCCACCGCCGCCGCCGTTGTTGTTGTTCCGACCCTGTGTGCCTCGTCTCTGCTTCATGTCGTAGAGTTTGATTGTCGTTTCCTGGGAGGGAGAGTGTGTTCTCAGATAAATCCAGGCTAATTAAAGGATGTTTTGGGTTGTTTTTGTTGTTTTTTTACTCTCTGGGATCAGCGAGAATGGCCGGGCTCCTAATTAGCTCCGTCAGTCGAGGAAACTGGAAACTGCCAGGACACGGAGCCTCTCTGACGCTGAGCTCTGACTGCAAAAATGTTTACCAAAGCGCCCCTGACTGGCGTGATTCGTTTCGCTTTTAAAAGGTGGGCTTGCAAGCGGACGCGCCGGGGAAAACGAGTCAAACGAGTCAGTCGGCCGGCGCAGCCAACGCCGCAGGCATCGATGGCTTTCCAATCCAACCGCGTTGCATCCCTGCGCTCCATCATCAGCCACTTGGCCCCTTCACTTGTTTTGCTGAAGACGATTAAAAAGACATTTCCATTGTTTACACGCGCTTCCAAATCCGACGGCGGGCTCCCTGCTCGGCCGACTACAGCTGTCGTCCCTTGTGTGGGCTGTAATTTCAGTAACTCGATAGGTCTTCCTACACGGCTGCCCAACCCCCCCCCCCACGACTCACGGTAATGGACACTGGACCCCTCCCCCTGACCTCACTCCCACCACCTCCACCATCCAAATGATGCCTGTGCCAGCGTCCCCATGATAATCAATCAGGCCTGGCCTCCTGCCTCCACAGGGTGTAGACTGAAGGTAGGAGCACCAGGCACATGTCGGTGCCACCCGATCCCACCAGGGCCGGCCGTGGGCGAGGTCCTGGTGGGGGTCCTGGAGTTTCTTCATCCCTTCTCTCACCGGTCTGCCCGAGTGTGACGATGTTGTGCCGTTCCAGAAGAATCTGACAACACCAACAGCAGCAGCAGCAGCAGCAGATGCTGCGCGTTCCCGATCTTCTCTTAAAATCGTGGCACCCAAACACTCTTTCCGCGCTGATATAACTCGGCCATTATCGCTGTTTACGTGCAAAATCGCAGCTAACGACGTCTGTTTCCTATTTTTTTCCCCCCCGTCTGAATCACCAATGCTTGGCATTCCTTTGCAGTGCTGCTGAAGTGTTCAGGTGAGTCACGTCTCCTGGAAAAGGTCTCTGTCTGGGTTCTTCTGGGTCGTTGACAACAACTCCCTCATTCTTCTCTGGTCTCAGTCCTCCGTCTCCTCTTCAAGCCAACGTCTCAGAATCCAAACAGGTGATGATGATGGGTCTCTCGCTTGTTGTAGCTGCCCGTTGGGAAGAGATGCACATGTTTTTTTCTCAATTTAAAAAAAACGAAAAAACATCATCGACGTAGAATTTAATATTCAAAGGAAGGAAAAACAGAGCATCTCCCCCCGTCTGTTCCAAGTCTGTAACTGTTCGGTAATTTCTTTCCTCAGAGGGACTTTTTAATGATGGCAGCCGTGCAGTTTACCATTGCCGCCGGTGACCAAACACTGGTCGCTGTGGAGGACTGATCATTAGGCTTTGATGCCTCGTGTTAGCGCTGCCTGTGTCTCATTAAGTGCTTTCACGCAGCATCGCCACGATGGGTCTTTGAACGCTGAGCCTCGGCCTGAAGATGAAAATCGGACTTTATTGACTCCAACAGGTAGCCTGTGAGAGTCTGAGGCCTGGCGTGCACTCAGCTGGCCGCGCTGTCAGAGATATAGAGCAGTGTTTCTCCCTGACAGTTACAGATGCACCGATACCACTTGCTTTACAGAGCGAGTAGAGTGTGAGTACTTGCATTTCAGTGCTCACCAATGCCGAGTACCTCCAGGCTATTCCACAACCGTGTTGTGGAATCGAGTGCAAGTGGAGCACTCATACCCCATTATTGGTACCGATACCCGATACTGATATCGGTATCAAATCTGTCTTGCATTAAGCTGCAGCTTTCAGTTTGTGTCTCACCTGGCCGAAAACAACTCACATCAAGGAGCTTTCAGGACTTGCAAGATCTCAAACCGATACCCGATACTGATATCAGTATCAAATCTGTCTTGCATTGAGCTACAGCTTTCAGTTTGTGTCTCACCTGGCCGAAAACTCACTCATAGGAGCTCTCAGGACTTGCAACATACCCGATACTTCTGTGCAAATGTGGTTGTCCTGCATTGTTGAAGCTCCACTGACGGAACCTTTTGTTCTCATAAAGATAAATAACGCCACTTAAAACGCTGGAGGACCTGCGACTGCACCGTTATAGACTACGACGACTTGGTGCTCATAGAACATAGTGTTTATCCTTGGATAAACTTGGCACCTCGGCGGTCTGATTAAACAGAATCTTTTCCACAGCGCAAACACAATGTTGGTTCGGAGGGGGTAGAGAGAGAGAGAGCGAGAGAGAGAGAGAGAACGAAACGAGCTCCGGGGGTAAATAGTAAACACGCAGACACGTGAAAGATTTACCAGAAAAGGCTGAAACCACGGCGCTGTCTTCCTCCTCACTGACTGCAACTATTAGGAATTCGACCGGCCGGAGGTTGCCAAGCAATCATTTTACTTCTTAGCGCTTGCTGAGATGATCGTGTTTAGACTTTGTGGAGAAACAGGCTTTTAAAAAGCGTAAACTTTTATGTTCCCCCACATAAGGACATAAATGTGAGCATAGCCAGGAGAAACTGTTTAACCCCGTTGGGGTTTTATTTTTTTTTTTCTAAATGCCAAATCCTGCTAAAACACCCAGCGGCCTGGACTAATATGGCTGCATGAGAACAGTGTACGCTGCCTCACACCGGCTGACATAATAAGTGCAGAGATTTCTTTTTTGCCTCGACCCAAGAACTCGGTAAAGGCTCAAATTTAAAACGTGGGCCGCTCCAAACATTAACCATAGTGAGAGTGATTACGCTTTACATTCTTTTTGTCGTTTGAACCCCTTCTGGTTCTGCCGTAACAACAAATGCGTTGTTCCATTATTAGCATCGGAACAAAAGTCTGCGTTTGTTGAGAAAATGGAGGCCGGACTGATTTTTTTTTTGCGTGCGCTGCGACTGATTAAGTAACCTAAGAGGTGTTTAATGTGGATCCTTGTGGTATAAATTAGCGGTTTTCAGACTCTCGCTGTTGACACACACAGGACGGGGCTAATGTGATTAGTCTGAAAATACAGCGGGGGAGAGATGGACCACCGTACTTGTCCGGTATAGTTTCCCAGAGAACGACGGCTGGTGTTTGAAATGTGTTCAGCTATTAGGTACTGCACAAAGTTCACATGACCAGTGTTTTCAGCAGTAAAAATAACAAAATGCCCATCCCTTGTTTCTTAAGCATGGTCCCCTTTTCAAAAAAAAAAATGTCTTTGTTGGAAAATCAACTCTTTGTGATGTCACAAAGGGTTGATTTTCCAACAAAGACAGTTTTCTTCTGCCAGGTTAATGAGCACTCCCCGTGACAGATGTTGCCTCTGCCCTCTTCACCCACCATTTTTTTATTTTTTACTTCTCCTTCCAAACGTACGGACACTCCGAAATAGCAGCGGTTTCAGCTGGAGGCTATAAACAGAGGGCTAAATATACTGTTGTTGTCTTTTTTAAAAGTGCACATAACGCGGGGCCTTGTCCGTACAGCAGCAGGTGATCTCAAAGTGGCCTAAATGTGTCCGGGATGATTTTTCACTCAGCTCAGACTCACCCCAGCGGCCTCCTCGGTCCAGAGACGTCAACCACTTAAACCAAGAAAACAACAGTTTTGAGTCCCAAAACATCCAGTTTGTTTTCCCCGTCTCGCTACCAGACTGTGAAAATCTATTTTAATGGCAGTCTGAGGACCAAAGGAACGCACGCTTGCAGAGATGCTAACAGAGACCTGCTTGCTTTTCTTTTTTTTTTTTTCTTTTTTTCTCTCTCTCCCTGTTAACAAAGACTCCACTGTGTGAAAGTTCAGAGCCCGCTGAGGTTACGTATCAGAGCGAAGCAAGTGCTTTTTAGGGGAGAACACAGCGCGGCGCCTTTGTGGGTTTATCGGCAGAGCGAGTACATAAACAGGCACAACGCCTGATAGTGAACAATCTCCAAGTGTATAACTGCGCTATAATTGAGGGTAAAAAAAAAAAAAAAAACAACAGCAAAAAAGTGCGCCAGCTGATATTTTTAGTCGCTGATCTTTTTTGTTTTTGACAAATGCAAGACAAACAGCTTCGCTTTAGCTGTCAGGCAGTGACAGCGAGATTTGATTGATACTCTCGCAACTTTCGAATGCCGTCAAGTGTCGCGTTTCCCCATGTGACTCCGTTGCCTTTTTTCTCTGTCTCTCTCTCTCTCTCTCTCTCTCTCTCTCTGTCTCTCTCCCTCTCCCTCTCTCTGTCTCTCTAACCCTCGCCAGGTGGAGCTGCATCTGAAGCCCATCCAGTCGATGCTGCGCCACCACAAGCCGCTGGTGTTCGTGCTCAACTCCCCCCAGCCGCTGCTGTGGAGGATCAAGACGGAGAACCTGGCCCCGGGCGTGGGCCATACCTTTCATGTGAGTCCAGCGTCGCAAAGCAAAGCCACCAAGAAATCCCATTTCCTAAAACTTTGCCTGTTCATTTCCTCGCCAGCCCGAGCGCAGCGTCGCTTGCAGTAGCCGACCTCTCTGAGAAATATTTCAAGTGATATAAATGTGCGAAGGGAGACCTTTTTTTTCTCTTTTTTTCTTCTTGCACTCGGCAAGGGGGTTTCCCATGGTTTGATCTTTAACACGTGCACGGTCACAGCGGCGCTGGTGAGCGTGCAGGCAGTTATCCCGCTGTAGGCGGCGTAATAAGCAAAAGTGTTTTTTTAATTTGTGATGATTAATATATATATATATACACACACACACACACACACACACACACACACACACACACACACACACACACACATATGAAGGCTCCTTAATTAATACCAAATGACTCAGTTTCTACCTCCCCCTCAGTGCAAAATGTGCTTTATCAGCCCAGCACCGCCCACCCACCCAAGTCCTGTTGACAAATTGGCAGCTGTCCAGATCTGACAGGGCGTGCCTGTGTACCACAAGAAAAAAAAACAAAAACCCTCTAACAAGTGGGAATGTTTGGGAGCGAATATGAGACCGCTTGAGCTCCGCCGAGCGTGCAGTCGACTGCCCGCCGGCTGATCTGAGCTGAAGTAGTCATTATCGTTTCTCCTTTGCTTTTCCTTACATACATCCAGTGTTGGGTGCAGATATCTTCTCAAGAGCATGGAACAGCCTCAGTATAATGAGGTTGAAAATGTAGGTTTTGCAGTAAAGCTATGGACAATGAAGGGAGGAGTTGCAGTACACACAGCAGCATTATGGGAAACATAGAAAAATGTAAAAACAAATAAAAAACAGACAATCACAGTAAAATGAGCCCCTAAAAAAAGAAAAAAACACAGCTATGGCTGAAGTACAACATATTTTTCTGATAAAACCTCTTTTTCCCCCTCCTTGCCTTAACATATGCCGAAGGATTCTCCCGCATCTCTGGCTTCCCAGAGGTAATAATTTCCGATTGTATGCTAACGCCGTAGCACACTGCGAGGATGCGGTTTCAGGTAGACTGATTCTTTCCATGTGTGGCTCAGTGTTTCCCTGCTTACCTCTCCAGAGCCAAACATCCTGCTGTCAAATCCCCTCGGACACGAAATGAAAAGCAAAAAAAAAAAAACAACAAATATAAAAATGTCAACGTATTGCAGTACCATCGCACACAAATTCAACCCTTTTTTTTAGGGGGTTGGGGGGGTTGGGAGGGGGTTAAATTTATAGCAGCTGGATTACTAATATGTCTTCTAAATGCTGTGAAAGACTGTTAGTCTCACCTGTCAGAACTGTCATACAACAGTTTCTCCTCAGTCTCTTCATGAATCACCAGCTCTGCATTAAGAAATTAATTGCACTTCTGCAAAAAGGCTTGCATGACCGGAGGGGAGTATAAACAAATACATATTCTTTTATTAGTAGTGATGGTTTTAGATTTATCTTTGGAAATGGCACCAGGCTTGATTAAACATGTTGGATGAATAAAAGCAACAGTCTAAAATATTTTCTTTTGCGTGAGTAAAAGCAGGAAAAGAAAGCGTTCCCACGTGAAGACCCTCCCCCGCCCCCGATACGCGGCCCCCATAACTTCTAATTAGCATGTCCTACAGGACCAGAGTTCTCCTGTCACACAGCCGGTGTAGATGGATGTTGGGGCGGAGGGGGGGGGGCAGCGCAGTGCACTCGTGTTTCCCTAAGCTGTCATCGTTGGCGGACATGAGACGGGTGTTTGAGGCGGACAGCGGCGGGTCAGCGTCACAGTAAACGCCTGCAGCCGCCGGCACAGTCGCTGGCAGACGGGGAACAGCTGACAGCCGTCGCTCAGGCCCCCCCCCCCCCTCCCCGGTCCAGGCAGAGCTGCTGGAGAAAGGACGTCCCTGTTCTTTCTTTTCTTCTTTTCTTTTTTTTTTGTTGCTTTCTCCCCCCGAGAACAAAAGGAAGATTTAACACCAAAGCCGCCCTTGTTTTTTTCATTTTGAGGCACACCTCCCCCTACTCCACCCCCTGGACTGAACAAAACCGGCCTATTAACTTTCCAGCTTTGGCTTTTCAGTTTTACACTCACTTGTTCTCGAGTCAGACTGGAGGGGCGGCGGCGATAAAAGAGACGTTGAGGAAGGAGGCGCCGAGCTCGCGTCTGTGACGGACTGCTGGGGCCCCGCTGAATTAGGCTGTTAAGTGTTTTTATGTGTGAGTGACAGCGTTGCATCTGTGAAGGAGGCGGCTCCCAGACTCAATCAAAGTTACTAACCTCCTCACGGGAAGAAGACACAGCCGGCCTGGATGCCTTGGGAAGATACATTCATCTTTGAGACAAGCCATAATGCTCCTGTGTTGTTTGTATTTTCACCCTGGACTCCAGGACAGCCTCTCACAACTCATAATGATAATAATGTGGAGGGGTTGAGTTCGGGCATCTGGACTTGTTCTTGTGATCTTGAAGACGTTTGGCCTCTCATCCAAAAGGGTTCTTCACTTCTGAAATGTGGTTGGAGGGTCCCGGGTATTTAACCACTAGCAGTTGTGGGTGGGGCTCAAGGTATTGATCAACACCCTGCTAATAGGGTACCTTCAGCCTTAGCCTCACCCACAACTCCTGAAGCGAACTGAAGAAGCCTTTTGGATGAGAGGCGAAACGTCTTCACAAGAACAAGTCCAGTTGCCCGAATTCAACCCTTCTACTTTAAGATGAGCTGGATGACTGAGAACCTTCATAGACATAAAGTAATAATGATATAAAGAATACACTGTAGATTTTGTTTAGTAGTAGTGGCTGTTTTTTTTTTTCATCGTTTAGCTCCTTGTTAGTATGGCGTCCGAGGACAGTTGGAGTCTCTGGACAGTTGCAGTGGAGGGAAAGACATTTGTCAGTCGTGGATCCCGGAACTCCGCCTCTCGTTGCAGAACACGAAAAAAACTGAAAAACAAACCATACGTAGCTTGCACCGAGAACCAAACCCTTGGCTGACGGCCATCCGTTATTACGCCGTTCTGAACTGGCTGGAAACGATTCCGAGCCCACCGTCGCTGTTTGTTTTACCTCTAGAGAAATCCAGCAGCCTGGCGATGAAAACGTGGCCCACGGCACGAATCGCAGAATATGCGTCGCTACGGTGACATTAACCATGAACGCGGGGGAAAAAAAAAGCAGCCAAATTTCATTTGGGACGCCTGCGGACGGGACTTGGACTTGGGATTCCCAGCCAGCAGCATTTGAAGGGCGCTGCCTCGACTCTGCGGCCAGATGTATATATTCCTCTTTTTTTTTTTTTACGAGGTGCGGGGGCGAGGACTGCGTTGCATCTCCGCTTGAAAGGCCCCTGATGTGGAACAAATGTTTTCTCCGTGAAACAACGCGGCTCTGTTTTTTTTTTTTTTCTTTTTCTTTCCCCCACTGGCTCGGCCCGCCTGTTGTTTGTTTGCCAGGGTTTTCTACTTCCACTGCTTTATGACACAGTTTTTTTTGTCTTTTCTTTTGCCTAAAAACTCCTCCAGCGCCACAGAGGACACGCAGGATCTCCTCACGTCACTGTGGCCATTAGTGGGAATCGAGGGTAGCCGCCACTTTGGCTTCGGTTTAGGCGGCTCCGGAGTGGCGCTGAGACATGTGGTATTGTTTGTTTTTTATTTCCGCAGGGGACTCACGCACGCACGGTCCGCCGCGGTCGCTCGAACAGATACCGGAACAAATCCAACGCAGACCCGTTTATCGGCCTGATATCCGCAGATTTTCAGACGTCACAGCTCCCCACTTCTCGTCACGATGGCCCCGCGCTCGCGGCGCCTCCCTCGCATCCTTCTGGGAATTTCTCACGCTCTGGGCGTTGCTCTCTCCCCCCCACCCCCCTCGTCAGAATTATCATAATTGATCGCCGACTTTTTGGCTGGTGCTTTCTCTTTTAACTGCACACATGGCTGGAACATGTTGGCGGTTACGGGCAGGAAATATGGTGGCAAGTCCCTCGAAATTAAAGCGCTCATTAGTGGCAGCAGATGTGCTGTTTTGTCACGACAAATAATGAAGAGGACTGTCGTCGAGAGGAGGCCTGAGGAGATTCTGCTGTAACTTTCAACTGGTGTAACTGCGACTCAGTTGTTGAGTAGCAAAATATCTGTATTTGTTTCTCGTGACACACCTGCTCGTTGCAGCTTTAAGGAGGCAGAATAATGATAATTGTGATATGCGGAAAACAAAACAGATGAAAAAAAACACAAAAAAAGAAATCCACTGAACTTTGAAGGTAATGCTGCACAATTCACAACAAGCAGAAGTGTAAGTGTAGGTTTGTGTCAGCAGTGTGTGTCTCCCCGTTTTAACTCTCCCCTTCCTTATTTCTCACTTAACCGGAAAACTTTTCCGCGCTGTGCATCGCAAACTTCCTGCAGCTTCCTCACTCTGACAGACTCTGACACCTTGTTGTCCCTCGCCACTCGCTGCTTCCACACTCGGTAGTGCTGCAGGTGCAGTGCAAAGGATGATGGGTACAGACAGTTCTTACTTCCTAACCCTCTGCTTTGCTTTGCTACAGCTGGAAAAATAAAATGGGAAAAAAAACAAAAAAAAACAGCGACTCTCGCTGGGAGGATGAATCATCATCATCATCATCAAATCCGCATAGGACAATGTAGTTACAAGATATTGCAACATTGAATTCGCCGTCACGTCCCTGTTAAATTTATATCAGCGCAGCCGACAGCCGAGCCTCAGAGCTCTGCGTCCCCACGGCGCTGCGAGTTGCTCACGTCCACATTCCTCTCCGTGCGCAGTCCGCCGGCTGCCAAGCGCGAGGAATTCCTCCTCTTTAGTTGCGGTAATCTCAAGTGTTCTCCTCTCTCAACTTGAAAGCGCGCTACAAGGCCGTTACAGCTAACGGAGGCTGACTTCAGGCGAGGCGTCGGCAGGTAGTCGCGCAGGCGGCTTAGTGAGAGATGAGCTCCGTCTCCCTCCGTCTTCCGCTTCACCGACACCTGAGGAGAATTTCAACATCCGGGTGGTGTTGGGTCTCTGCTGCTGGAGCTGTGCGTTTCTGAAGACGGTCAAATTCAACACTAAAATCCATTCATTCATTCATTCATTCATCTTCCATACCCGCTTATTCCTATTCAGGGTCACGGGGGTCTGCTGGAGCCAATCCCAGCTGTCTTAGGGCGAAGGCAGGGTGACACACTGGACAAGTCGCCAGTTCATCGCAGGGCCACATAGACACAGACCACCATTCACGCTCACATGCACACCTACGGACAATTTAGAATGTTCAATTGACCTGACATGCATGTTTTTGGAGTGTGGGAGGAAGCCGGAGAACCCAGAGAGAACCCACGCAGACACAGGGAGAACATGCAAACTCCACACAGAAAGGTTGTGTCGCCCACTAAAATCCAATGATCTGGAATAAAATGCCTTATTTTATTTTTTTACTTACATGTCCGTCACCTTTGGCTGTTTTTTTTTATCAATCTTTATTTTTTCGTGTCTACAGATGCGATTGTTTTTGTGCAGTACTCTCGCTGACCACAGCTTCGTTCAGGCACATGTTGCAGTTTAGCATCCGAGCAGATGACACTCCGCGTTTAGAGATTATTGGTACCAGCAGCCCAGTAGCAGCTAAACTGGCCTCAGTTTTAATTAGAGTCTCATTAGTTGGTTTAGAAAAATTTCCAATGAATGCAGAACGGGCCTGGTTTTAGAGTGTCTCCAGCCCCGAGCAGGTGCGGCTTTATAAATTTGACACCTCGCCCTCGACAAGCTCACATGTGTGCGCCATTAAGACGTAAATATTTTTTAACAGCATGAGTTATTTGTTTAGTCTGATGGATGATTTTGTGTAGTGCGACCTTGCCTCCATGTGCTGAAGCCGTTATGCAAATATTTATAAGCGCGGCTGCAGGTCAAAAAAAAAAAAAAAAAACCTAGGCCAAGTGGAAAAACTTGCTGTTACAATCATCTAACCATGGCAGAAGAAAAAAATCATCTAAATCTCCAGAGGATGTAGACTGTTGAATGTAGTATTATTTAATCAAGCTGCACATCGTGCCTGCAATTACAGCTGCACGACCCAAGAACGCAGATCAAATACACATGACTTGAGCTGATGCGTCCAGGTGTTTCATCTGCAGCACGGGAAGTATCTGGCCTCGGAAAACGCCTCAGGTCATCTAGTGTTAATCAGTACAGCATCGGCAATTCTGGAGGACCTGATGACTGGAGTGCGTTCAGTCATCAATCATGTCAAAAAAAAAAAGAAAAAGAAATTGCGACCGATAAAGAAACTTTAGTAATAATTGCCAGACAGACTGTCTGATTTAATGACTAGAGAATGTTTGACTGGCATTATTATTTAATATCTGGTCTGCCATTCTCAGTCTGGAGGCTTCATTTGATAGTTACATTTATGACATAATGGCTCCAAATTATTTTTTATTATGTTCTGATTCTTCAGTAACCCTACACCAGCTCAGATCTGTAGTCTAGCTTTTTGTTCTTCCCCGCCTCCGACAGGACAAAAAAAGAAAACAGTGGCTGCTGCTGAATAGCTTATTTCTATTTCTTAAAAGAAGAGAATAAACACTGAAGACAATAATTATTTTAATTACAGTGTATAGTGGCTAGCCGTGTGGCTAATCTAAGGCTATAAGAAATGTGATTGGTGAGCTTGAATGTAATAAATGTAGCAGATATCTGTGTCCAGCATTTGCTTCTCTTTATATAAAAGCTTTCTGTTGTAATATAAAGGGGATGTAGGAAACATTCCGTCTGGCGTTTCAGGCCACCACCTCAAATTGAGACTTAAAGTATTTTGCATTTATTCTGACCAAAAACAACAACAACTGATCTTTGCTGGATCACTGGAGAAGCGAGAAGAAGAAGAAGAAAAAAAAAAAATCACACATTTCCTGATGAGGTGGCGGGAGGGGGCGGGGGGCGGAGGGGAGCGACCTCTCGCCAAAACACAAGTGCACCGCGGCGCCTGATCACCACCAACGTTTCCCTTCGCTGCCAGGAAATCGGCAACGAGACGCCGAGGAAAATCACATCCATCCAACCTGGGTTTGACTCAAAACCCGGGTTTTTGTGCCTGCGGGAGAATATAGGAGCTTATTTTGGTCTGTCAAGTGGGCATGCAAGAGTGGAGGGAGGGAGAGAGAGAGAGAGAGGGAGAGAGTGAGTGAGTGAGAGTTAGTTAAAGCCCTTGGTGGGTGCCTCACTCACTTCCCCGTCTCGGATTCCTGAGGTTTTCGCCGCTCTGCAAGGCCTGGAGCTAATTTGGCTTTCAGGCTCTCTCCCCTCTAATTCTTTGCGACTAATTACAGCCATATTCCCGCAATTAAACTGATAAACTCTGCTGAGCTTGGCAACGTTTTTGCAGCAAACGGGGCAGCCCCTCCTCGACCACTCTTCTCCCCCCCCCCACCCCCACTCTTTCGATTGTGAAAAGTTTTAAAAATAAAAATTCGACAAATTCTTCGACAGAGTCCTGGACCCCCTGGTGATTTAGCGCTCCCGGTGACAGTGCCAGGAACGTCGAAGAGGAACATCCAGGGGTCAGACAGATGTTCCTTATGAGGAGGCTTAAACTGTTAAGTCTGCAAGAAAGAAAAAAAAGAAGAACACGACACCACGAAGGAATAGCTAAACGCTTTTTATCAACAATAATACGAGTGCGATTTCTCGGGACGGGATCGTAATGTCATCACCAAGCAAGCGGTGTTTGCGCATCGCGCTGGGGAGCCAGATGGATGTAATGTTTTAATTGTGCCTGCCAGCAACATCGCAGCTCGTGCATATGGATATGACGGCGAGGGAGGAAGGAAAAACAAGCGCCGACGATAAAGCGAGGTCGGCCGTGGGGACCGAGCGCCGGCGCTCATTTAGTGTTTTCATTTCTTTTCCTTTGGTGGAGTTTTTACAGCACATGCGACTGTTTATCGCTGGGCTGAAATGAAGCGTGCGGCCTGAGCGCCATTAGAACGTCAAAGAGGTGGCCCCGCCCCCCCCCCAACTGGCCTCGGACTCTTTCCCCATCTGAAAAAGAAAAGCAAATCAGCACTTCCTGTCGATTGCAAATCAGCACTTCCTCGACTTTCTGCTGCATTCTCCCTTAATTTGGCCCTTTTTTGGGACCGTCGAGACGCCAAGAGTTTTTGGTATTGATGTTTGAGGTGCAAAGACAAACTTAATGTTAAATAAAAACCCACATCATGTTTACATTTGCCGGTGGCCCCTCCGCTAGGATTTGTGTCTATTCTGTTGGTCTTCCTTGCAATTTGAAACAGACATGCTCCTTATAACACTGTGTAAAATCTGGCCAGACATCCTATTGTAAAGAGATTTGTGCTCTGAAATACATAAAGGGTATTTCTTTTTGAGAAATTATTTAATTTTGTATAAAATGAAAATTTGTATTGTAAAAAAAAACCCAAAAAACCTACAAAATCTCCTTTTGATTCTGTCCAGTTCCGACCAGCTTGTCTTCCCACCGACGGAACGCGTGTTTTCTCTCCCTCCTCAGATTCCTTGATGAGATGTGCAACAATGTTTTCCTTCCGACCCGAGAGAAGCGCGTCTCAGCAGATCTCTTGTCCTCTAACCCCTCTCCGCCTTCCCTCTCCTCCCTCCGCCCTGCAGGTACCGGAGGGCTCGGAGGTCCACTTTCAGCCGGGAAACTTCTCCCTCGCCTGCCAGATCCAGCAGGAAACGCTCCCCCATGGCAACGAGCACCTCCTCAACTGGGCCCAGAAGAAGTACAGGGCAGTCACCTCCTTCTCTGAGCTGATGACTACTCAGGATATCTACATCAAAGTGGGAGAAGGTGTGTACGAAATTCCCAAAATTCCCAACATAGCAGCAGGCCCCGGGGCACGCCTCCCCGTTCCCTTTTAGCTCCCATAACTTCTCGTAGCTTTTGTGTTTTGGGGTGGGGGTGGGGGATGGGGGATGGGGGGGGGCACTGCTGGGGGGGCCCTGCTGGAGTTTTTTTTTTTTTTTTTTTTCTTTACGAGTGCCGCTCGAGGAAAAAGTTTTTTTGGAAGGAGGCAGGAAGGCAGCGGTTCACGCCGTTAAATGGTACAACCCTGAGCCGTAGCAGCCTCAGAAAGTGTGAAGAGGCCCAGAAAAGCAAACAGATTAATAGCGACTCACTCTGGCTGACATTCCCGGTGATCTCAGCCGAGGAACGGGAGACGTCAATTCACGAGGGTTTTGACAGTGTTGGGGGCGGCGGAGGGGGTCACCTCTCTTCACGCATCTCTTTAACAACATGAACCCGACACAAAGCTCACATCCGGAGAGGGGAATAAAAAAGGGAGTGTGAAGAGTGGCGGGCGGTGAGCTCCGTTTCAAATTCTATCGCAGCAGCCACTCCTCCTTGGAGGGGACGCAGGCTGGCCGGTGCCCAGAGTGCCACCACGTTTTACGTCAGGACGGGAGAGCGCGTGCGTCGTCTCCATCTCCTGCTTCATCTGCCCCTCGCCTCGCCGGCCGTGTTTCACGAGCAGCGGGGTTCCCTTACACTCGAACTGAGCCTCCGGTTGGCCAAATAAGGAAGCAGCTCGTGTTCACTTTTCGTCTTCCGACAGAGGGTTTCTGCTACGTTAACAAAAATTGTGCACAGTTGCAAAAAAAAAGAAAAAGAAAGAAAGAAGACACCTCTCAGTGAAAGTGTTTATGAATATTTTTGTCCTGTTTTGGTTGCAAAAAAAAATATTCAATGACTTTGTTTTTCTACATAAAACCGAAAGATAAACAGCTCTAAATAGGAGACAGGTTGCGCCGAGCGAAGCGCTAAACCTCGTCCTGGTGAGGCTGACACACCAGCTGCTGGGATGTTTGATGATGTAAGCAGGGGGAGAGCTGTTCCTCCACTGCAAACAGCTGGGTCAAAGCAAACTCCCGACAATGCCAGGACATTAAGTTCCTCCAAGACACAGGGGGGTGCCGTTTCCTCCAACTGACCTCGTGCCTCGAAGCTGGAAAAACTCTTTGGGAAAGAAAAGCAAAAACACGAGCGTGTTGTCTTCACTTCCAGATCCCGTCTTCTCCGACACCTGCCGCATCGACACCAAGTTCCTGTCTCTCAACTACCTGGGCAGCTACGTGGAGCCTCAGGCCTCCAAGGGCTGCGTCCTGTCCGGGCCCGACAGGGATCGAGAGGTCCACATCGTGGAGCTCCAGGCTCCCAACTCCAGCAGGTGAGCTGGCCGAAGCTGGGAAAGCACGGCGTCATTGGTTTATTTTGGAGGGTGAGACGCTCTAACCCATCTCTGTTGAAGTTTGTTTTGGATGGAGACAGATGTGGGTGGGTTGGGCGGGGAGTGCGCTCTCTCTCAGTGGTGTTCTTTCGAGAGAAATATTTCAGAACTGGGTCTGAGGAGTTCATGTTTTGCGAGATCATTTCCTCTCTCTCTCTCTCTCAGTGGAGTTATTGTTCTGCACAAGCAGAACAGCACCAGGTCCTGCGTCTCCCCCCCGTCCTTATCTGGACTGTCGCACACGTGCCTGCTTTTTCTCTAGGACCGTCTCCACATAGATATATATATATATATATATATATATATATATATATATATATATATATATATATATATATATAATTTTTTTTTAATTGGTCGGCCACAGTGGAGCGGGCACGGTGACACAAAGCAGACCCCTCACGTCACAGTCCCATCGTGGACTCCTGTTTCACGACAGCGGCTTTCGTCTTCCTCTGCAGCGCCTTCCAGGTGGACGTCATTGTGGAGCTGCAGCCTCTGGAGGACGACGCTCTCCTGCACCGCGACGTTGTCCTGCTGCTCAAGTGCGCCAAGTCGGTCAACTGGGTCATCAAGGCGCGCGGCTTGGTGGGCAAGCTGGACGTGGTGGTAGGTATCACGGGGCTGTCTTTAATCTGGTGACATCATCATCATAATCATCACCATCATCATCGTCGTCGTCACCGTCAGCACCTCTGTGTCTTTCCTTCTTCTTGGTCATTTGACTTTTGCACCACTGGCGAAAGATTCTCTTTGATGTTTGGATGGAACCCACTTTTTCAATTTAGCTCTCAGATCATGTGACCCAGAGCCTCCCAGATCCAGCAGCAAATTGTGTTAGCATGACGGATAAGAAACACAACATTTTCCCACTTTCCCCACCCCATTGTCATTCTGCCTCTATCGCACGTTATTACATGTTATTACACGTTATTACACGTTAGACACGCCTCTCAGCGGCGCATTTCCTGCAGGCAGTACAACTCGTGCGTCTCTTCCACTTCCTGTATCTGTTGCTAGGAAGTTGGCGCTCTGCCTCAACTGCGCTAACTGTGATTGGCCGACAACTTAAACAATAGTCGTCGGCCAATCACCAACAACTTGCAGAGGAAATTTCAAACCCTGCTCTCCCAGGCCCCAGTATTTCCCAACGTTTTCGAAACTGTTTTTTGCTGAGTCCAACAATGTGTGGATGTTTGTTCGCCCCTCTGCTCTGCGGCGCTGTACTAACTCCAGTCAGCGTAGTGATGCGGAGGGTTCTGGCCTTCGTCAGCGCCCAGTGTTGATACTGCCGCAGTCGTGACGCTGCACTTACGGAGTGTTTTCACAGCTGCCTGCTCTCTGCCGTACAGTAGGTCACTCAGAGTCAGTGAGTGAGCGCGCCCACTCGCAGAACAGCACAATGTGACTGATTTTGCATGGGTACTGCTTAGCTGCGCATGACCGATAAAATGCCTGTCGCCTTTTTTTAAATTTAATTATTAGTCTATATATTTATTATTTTTTTTTATTAAAAACTGCAGAATTTCGACCTCAGCATTCCTTTGACTGACACAACTCCAGAATCCCTCCTCTTGCAGACGCATTTAGCGCCTATTTTAGAGCACAACATGACACGTACACACAACAGAGGGAGATTATGGTCGATTTTAAGACGTGGCCGCTGAAGCCCCACAACAACAGGGGAAGTTATGCATATGATCCCTCTGACCTGAGTAGCACAGGGTTTTTGGGAAGATTATTACGCAACCGTGTGTGTTTAGCAGGGAGTCAACCAGCTATGTGATGCGATAGCCTCACAAAGCCAAGCTCTCCTTTCTCCGCTCCCCCCACCCCCCTCGGTGTTGCTCAAGAGACTCTCAGCGTTTGGCAAATTGGCTCGTGAGAGGGAGTCCGCCCTCCCCGGCGCAGGGAGGGTACCCGCGGCAGGGCAGGACATGAATTTGTGTAAGAACAAAACTCACTTGTCAATTTTCCAGCCGCTGATAGAGCGGCAACACGCCCATTACCTCATTCCCCCGGGCTCATGATTCACGCCTGACACAGAATGCGCGCAGGACCGTACTTGACGCCGATACCTGAAGAGTAAATCATTGCCGAGGGCGGCCTACTCAAACATGCAGCCTGATTTGTTGTCCCAATTTGTTACCGACTCCTGTTTCTCATGTTGGAACAGGCGTCCGACACCGTCAGCGTCAGCTCGGGATCGGTCGGCTCGGGCTCGGTGCAGGTCACAAAGTCCCCCAGGCAGGACCTCCCCTCTGGCCCCCAGGCCTTGATCAAGTGGGCGGGAGAGCGCGGCTACGGCCCGGTCACGTCCTACACCAGCACCCCTGTGGCCAACCACTTCCACGTTCGAGTCAGAGAGCCAGGTGAGCTACAGGAACAGCCTGCCGTATCTCATATAGAGGTAGAGGAAGTTCAGTTCAGCGTGAGTAATCGAGCTTGAGCGCACAAGATATTTAGGCAGCTTCTCGTTTCCTCTGCCTTCTCGCACGGAGACGATCCTGACGCTCCTTAGTGACTGTATGCCTGTTTTAGTGTTGTAGTCCTGAAGATTGGTCTTGGTCTCCATACCCGTCTCAAGACCACATGCCGTCGTTTTCACTTAAATTATTCCAAGTTCTTTTAATTTTTAAATTTTATGAATTTGATTCTTTTTTTTTTTTTTTTTCAAAATAGCAGGAAAACATTAAAGAAAGTTATTAAAAGATAGCTTGCTGAAAAGAAATGTAGCAGTTCCATTAATGTAGAAGCAGTTCTGTTTAGTTGTGATTTTTTTTGTTGATATATACAGTCTTGGTTCTGTCTTGATCTCGATACCCCTCTAGTCTTGACAATGTCTTAGTCTCGGTGTGTGCGGCCTTGACTCCAACACTGGCCTGTGTAGCCTCACCCTTGAAAACTTGCGTCTCACCCCTCCCACGTGACTTGCAGAGGTGTTGGACCCCCTGGAGAGCATGTTCCCTCCGGAGCTGTCCATCCTCCGCGACTCCGGCCCTCACTCCCGGCCGGGAGCCGCCTCCCGACGCTCCAGCCTGCCCTTCCCCTTCCCTCCGTCCCTCCCCCTGCCCTCCCACCGGGACGATCGGCCGTGGGGGGGCCGGGAGCCCGAGGAGCACCAGCGCGCCCTGAACGTGGGCCTCAGCGTGCAGTGCGAGGAGTCCAGGATGGTGGTCAGCATCAACAAGGAGAGCCTGCAGGTGATTATGGATCATCGATCATCATTATCATCATCATGTGTTACATTGATTTTGGCCCAATGTTTTTGGCATTATTTGAAAGGTTTGCACATCTGAGCTCCACCTCTCTTTCCACTGAATTGGTGTGTCAAAGTTTAGTTGACTTGGAAATAAAAATCAAGTGCGACTCGTCTTACGCCCAAAACACATCAGAAAGATTCCACACGTCTGGACCAATCAGAGGGGCCGGCTGGATGTTTATCGTTGCCGACACAAACCGCTGTGTTATCCTGTGGGTTCGTGTGTGTGTGTGATCACTTTTAGTTTGTTACATACACAATTACAGATTTGAGGGTTTTTTGTTTTTTCTTTCCGCGTAATCACGTTTCCCACAAGTTTAAAACATGCTCACGTATCAAACGTTTGGCACCTGAACACGGCTGCAGCGCTGTGCTCGCCACATCACAGGGTGAAAACTGTCATCATTTGGAGAAACCGGAGCTCGACCTCCGTCAACATGGTGTCGGCCTCGCACAAGTACTTTTTCCTGCTTTGCGGATCGGGAAAACAGCTCCTTGCCCTCTCTGCTCGGCTCCGCCGTATTGCTTATTTTTCTGTCTTTTTTTCCCCCTCAATTTTCCCCCAGGCGAACGGCTTCACCAACCCCAACCTCACCCTCCAAGACCCAGAATGCAAAGCGACGGTCAACGCCACCCACTACACGCTGGTGACGCCGCTGACCGGCTGCCTGACCACAGTTTATCCCGTGCACGCCAGCCCCATGGCTCTGCACATCAACTCTGTGAGTACGGCAAAACATGTCTGCAAACCATCAGCGCGACGTTTCCTGTGATTTTGGTTCCGCGCACAAGCAGTTGCGCAACTTGCACAACCGACAATGACGTTGGTCAGACGTTGCTACACGATCTCGGCCCTCCAAAACGTTACCCCACCGGTGGTTTCATCCGACCGTGTGTCCGAGCGCAGCCGACTCCGGCCGACACCCCGACAAACACCGTCAGGTCACGTGACCTTTTTAAAGCAAAGGCTAATAAATAAAGAAATAGCCTGGCCAAGTTACTATCTCTTTACTATTACGAGACCTCCCCCCCATCCCCCACATCTTCCAGGAATTCAGAGATTAGAGGAGTTCGATAAACATCCAAATAATTGGGAACAAAAAATATTTGACCTGAAACTGAAAACAGTGACATTGAAAAATGACTGAAGATTTTTCCAGTTATCAAATTTCACTCATGGGCTGATGGGAAAATCAGAAGCCAAACACTTTCCACAGTTTTTATCTTCTAACCTCGGATGACGGTGATTTGTTAAAATTGCACCAAAGCTACAGTGTCATTCTTCGAAAACACAAAACAAAAAAAAAGAGGGATGGCATATGTATTTTTCTCTCAGTCTGAAATGAATTTTTATGTTGAAGCACTGAAAACTGAAGCACTCCGCCTCCCGTCTGACAACCGCAGATGACATCCTTCAGTATAATTATTATGGAATGCGTTCATTCAGCCCTGTTCTCACTAACAAGCAGTGATGAATCACTTCCTGCCCCGATCGTTTTGCCGAGCAACTTTTGGAACAACGGATTTTCTGTCCGCGGCAGATTGAAACCTGGGCCGAAGTCCAAGGTTGTCCTTTGTCTTGGCCCTTTGCTGCGGGGATAACCTCCGACCTCCGGCTGGAAGATGGATTCTCGCTGTCGAGGTCCCCGCGAGGATAATCTGCTCTGCGTGCCGCTTCCCGCTGCCTCTGCCCCGTCGCACGCTGATCTCATTCAGCTGCGACACTCGGAGGCCCGTCGGCAGGCGTCGAGCAGTGGCCGAGCCGCTCTGCCGCCTCGTTAAATCCAAATCTTCTTCAATCTGTCCGAGATCTCCCGCCACTCTTGTTTTTCGCTCTCGTGAGAAATAAGAAGTGTCTGCTTTTTTGTTTTTTGCTCCCAGACCCTTTGCTTTAGTCACAGGACGTTCCCACATTAGAAATCCGACTTTATTGCGGAATGTTTTGGCAAAGCCTCTCTCTCAGAGATTCCAATTTGCGCTTTTTTTTCTTCTTGAACGCGATAAATAAAAGGGGCAGCAGATTTGTTGTTGAAATTACACACTTGGAAATGATTATTCTCCTTATGGTTTTTTTTTTCCTGACGGCAGGTTCTGATCAGTCCCGCTGAGCACAAGGATGGGAGCGGCGGCCCGGTAGATCTGGAGGATCTCAAAGACCTGGTGTTCCCGAGGGAGCCGTCGGAGGCGGGGAGGAGGCAGCCAGAGGGGGCGGAGCCCCAGACGGCCGTGGTGGTGAGGAGGATCGCCGCCCATCATCTCCGTCCGTCTCAGTCTGAGTCCGGCAGGACTTGGACGACACAGTCCGCCGTCCGTCCCTCGGAGCTCGTAAAAGGCTCATCTGGCTTTTGCGAGCTGGCCGTCTTGCCGTCATGTCTGATTTTTTTTTGAAACAGACCTGATACTTTCCATTTCGCAGCAGCCATCCGTCCCTCCGTCCCCATCGGCCTCTGCCAGAACTGTTTTATTCTGTCACGTCCTTCCCTCTTCCACCCCATGCATTGCTCTTATTCACATTCATCGTCTTTTCCTTTCTGCCCCATAGTTTAACCCTAACACCAAACCATACCATACCATACCATACCACACCATACTATACCATACCTTACTATACTATACTATACCATACTATATCATACCATATCATACTATACCGTACAGTACTATACCATACCGTATCATACTATACTCTACCATACTATATACTATACGATACCATGCCATACTATATACTATACGATACCATACTATACTATATACTATACGATACCATACCATACTATATACTATACGATACCATACCATACTATATACTATACGATACCATACTATACCGTACCGTATCATACTATACTATACTATACTATACCATACTATATACTATACGATACCATACTATACCATACCGTATCATACTATACTATACTATACTATACCATACCATTCCGTACTATACTATACTATACCATATCATGCCACACCATACTCTCCAGTGCTATACCATACCATGGTATTGCATAGTACGGTATGGTTTTGTGTTAGGGTTAAACCATGGGACATACTATAATATACTGTATGTCTACTACAGTATGCCATACCATACCATACCGTATCTACTATACATATTGTTTCATACCATACCATACCATACCATACCACCAATGCACATGTTCCATACATACGCATACAACAGCTATACACACATAACATGCAAAAAAAAAAATTACCATAATAATACTATAATAACAATACCTGATGTAACAACGGCTTAATCTGTGGTTGCTCGGCTGTTTTTTTTCGAGAGGCTGCCGCTCGTCGTGCAGAGGAGTCTGAGCGGCTGACTGGAACGGACGGTGTTTGCTTTGGAGTGCAACGCAATTTAGGGGTTACACTCACGCACACGAGCACTTTGGCGAGGTTGCTTCGCCTGTGCACACGATGCCAGATCTGCTGTGTTGTTTATGTTGGCCTTTGTCTCCCTCTCGCTCTCTCTCTCTCTCTCTTTCTCCCTCTCTCTCTGTCTCTCTCTCTCTCTCCAGTTCAACTGCACGTACAGGCGGAGGAAGCAGCAGCAGCAGCAGCAGGAGGAGAGCTCAGAGACACTCCCCAGGATTGTGCCCGCTCCGGGGATCCCGCCGGTCCAGAACACCTCCTTCACCATGGAGCTGTACAACACGCTGCCGTTTGGCAGCCCCTCCCGCCAGACCTTCTACACCGTGTCTCAGAACCAGCAGGTCTTTGTGGAGGTAAACCTCGCAATTTAGTTTTCCACCAAGAACCTCTCCACCCCCCTCGCCTATTTCAGGTTCTCGTGGTTTAAAACAAAATAACGCTCACTAGCCTCCTGCATCTCAGCTCCACACGTGTCCATATCACATCCAGCCTTGAGGCACCAACCCCCCTCCCCCGCCTGCCTGTTTCTCAACACTGCGGTGGTGAAGGAGGAGGAGGAGGAGGAGGAGGCCGTGTAAGGGATGGCGAGGACTTGTTTCGTAAGAGGCTTTGAAGCGCTGATTTGCGGCAATATCGGCGGGCGACGACGGCGTGGATGCAGAGCCAGATGCTGACAGAGATTTCTCCTGATGAACGTGTTTTTTTCCCCCCAGTCGCTGAATAATAAGTCGCTGTCCCACAAAATGAAGATTGAGATTGAGAATTAGGAAAGTACTTAACTTGAATTAGGAAAGTACTCCAAGAACCAAATGTTTTTACGAGCAGTGGTGACACATTGAATGATCGAAAGCCTTTTTTAAAAAATATATTTATGCACTGAAACGAAGGCCGTGTATTGAGCCTAATTTCACCATTCCGGGGTTTTGTGACGTCGCAGTTTCCAAGAGTGGATGTTTTAGCACACCAACAGCAGCCAAGGATAGTGTTCATTTGCTTTCTGAGAGTTTATTGACAGGCTGGAACACAGGCTATTAATAAGTGTAATGTGAAGAGGTAAGATATATTTGTTGCTTTTATACTTCTAGTTTAATCTTTCGCTCGCGTCTGACAAGATCCATCATCAATAATCTTCACTGCTGTCTCCATGACTGAATTTGTGCTGCGCAGTCGATTTATTAATTCTTAACAAAAAGCAGCTGCCAGCCATAAAATGACGAACGGGTAACGAGGGCTGAGCTGTAAGTGGCTTTCAAACCCATGGATGGATCTTTTCACGTACAAATTAAATTACCTTCTGGCCTCCTCGACAGATTTAACGTCCAAGGGCTTTCATTGTGGACGTGTGGAGTCTTTCCTGTTTTTTTTTTTTGGTTTGTTTTGTTTTTGCATTTACGAAGCTTACTGGACCAATAGCTTAAACTTTCTCCCCCCCCCTTCTTTTTCAGCTCATGTCGACGGCCACCGACTCGTCACTGGGCTTCACCATCGTGTCGTGCTTCGTCTCGCCCCACTCGGACCCCAGCGTGGTGTCGGACTACACGCTCATCGAGACCGTCTGTCCCAAGGATGACTCCGTGGTGCTCCACCCGCAGAGGGACTTCCCTGCTGGTGGCGGCGGCGGCAGGAGGAAAACCTTCAGCTTCAACTTCAACTCCAAGTTCAACAAGTCGCTGCTCTTCCTGCACTGCGAGATGTCGCTGTGCTCCAAGAGGTCGCACGGCAGCCAGAGCTTACCGCCGGTACGCAGCAGCTTTTACTCTTGTCTGGGTTTTTTTTTCCTTCCAGTCTCCCCCCCCCCCCCCCCCCCTCCTTTTCCTGAACAAGCCATCAGCCGTCATCTCTGAACAAGCACGTCATGTGAGTTTGGTGTTTGTTGAAGGAGTCGCTGCCATTTGGAACCTGGCTGACCCTGAGCCTGTTAGTCTGAAGGCCCAGTGCTTGGCGGAAAAAAAACACTGTAAAGCATCCATGTCATCCCGTCATTTTTTTTTTTCTCATTGCGTTATCCATCCGGGATAAGAAAAAAAGAGTGTGAAAGGTTTTTGCCAGGGGTCACGCCGGTATATTCATAGAGAGATTCAAACTCTGTCTTTCCTTCCTTCCTACTGTCCTCCGCAGTGCTTGCAGCCGGGCCAGACGTGCGACTCTCTCTCCTTGGACAGCATCATGATGATGATGATGGACACCAAGACAGCGACCAAGCCGCTGGTCGTGGTGGACGGACCTCCCTCCACAGAGCCCCCAGGTCAGTGTGCACACCTGCGTATTCCAAAACTGTGTTCTTGAGGTGTTTTTAGTTTTTAATGCAATATGTAATGTTGCGGATCCAGATTCTATTTTGTACAATTTAATTTTTTGGAGTTTTTTTTTTTCTTTTAACCTTTTCACAAATTTTACCATCGGGCGCTATCTGCAGCATCTTCACATGGGCTTTACACCTCATTTGGACTTTATCTCCATGTTACATTGGGAGAATTCAGCAGAGGTTTTTGTCTTCTCCCACCGTTGTTCTGGATGGCCGTCGACGCTCCTGTTGTTTTCCCCAAATCCCAGTTCCTCTTTCTCCGCAAACACAACCTCACTCCGCCGTAGTCTGCGTGTTCAGTGCCAGATTTTTATCGCCCGCTTCGGATCGCAGAATTCATCGGCGTTATACGTCTCCGCCTTTTGCACGTCGTCGTTTTCACGGGTGAAAGTCTGAGCGCCGATCTCGGCTCCTCTGTGAGCGTAACCGAAGGTTACCGAATGCGGGGAGTGAAGCAGCTCCGAGGGCGACGACGGAGGAGGGAGCGAACCTCGGACCGTCACCACCGCAGAAACCACCAGGATCCAAAACATCTGGTTATCATCAGCCGGGACGTGTGCGTTTGTGCTATTGTGTGTTTCGTGTGTCTGTAGACAGGCGTGTGTTTTGTTGTGCGTGTGTGTGTGCGTGCGTGTGGTTTACTGTAGTAAAGTAGGAGCGTGCTAACTTTGAGGCCCAGCTTGGCTCCTCTGGACCGCTCCGTGCCGAGGGAGGGAGGTGGGGGGTGGGGGGGGGGGGGATGGAAAAAGAGGAGTCATACAGAACCAAAGTTCCAGTTGTTTTCACTTAGAACCTTCAGTGTGGCCTTATATTTCTACTGGAGACGGAGGAGAGAGAGCGCAAAGGAGCTGGTTAGTGCGTGTGTGTGTGCGCGTGTGTGCGTGCGCGCGTGTGTGCGTCAGCTCTTGGAGGCCAGCCACTGCTTACAGGCCCCCTCGGTCATCGGCTGTTTGGCCAAGCAGTCTCACATTTTGCTAATTATGACCTCAGCTGAGTCGGCCTGATATCATGAGCGCCACATCTCTGGTGAACGGCCAGGACCCCTCAAAGAATCCCACCCACCTCCCGCTCTTAGAAATGACATCATCGAGGGGGGTCTGAAGGGGGGAGCCCAGGCTCGGGGGGTCGTCACCGTGCGTCATGTTCACTGACTCATGAGCTTGATAAATCACAGCTCTTCACTCGGTGCAATCTGGACACAGAGTGAAGCAGAAAAAAAACCCAACCACTACATTTAGGTTATGAGGTGTGATTTTGAAATGTTCGGGTTTTATTTGTCGGCAACATATAGTGTATTGACAGTAGACTAAAAATGTTCATACTGCGTCCATTGATAGATTACCTCTTATATTACTTTGTTCAGACAAATAGAAAATGTAGGTAAGACATAGATGTAAAACATCCTTCCTATATTTTCTATTTGTCTAAACAAAAGAATATAAGAATCAATGTATTGCAAGTATTCAGAGAACCTGGATGTTAAGTTAAATATGTTATGAAATATGGTTGATGGCTTGAAAAAAAATATTGTATAGTTTTCAAGCCACGAGTTTGATGAGACTGGGCTCCGCCTTAGAACCAGTGAAGCCCTGGCAGGTTTTTACTCCTGTGAGGTTGAATGTGGATGAAGTCTTGGGACGAAGATGCAGTCCTCCACTCTCAGAGAGGTTTTAAAATCCCAAACTGACCCCTGAACTTTACAAGAAGACAGAAGCCAGAAACAAGAATATAAATGTGGTATCGTGCCGACTCAGACAAAAAAACACGTTCCCTATTAGTTCCACAGGCTGTATAGTGGGCTGCAGTCTATCACAGTGGTTGAATGTACGGTAAGGCCTTGGCTGAGTTGTGCTGCAGCAGCAGCAGCAGCAGCAGCAGCAGCAGTGGGCACCGCCCACAGCGCCGTGCCAGTGCGCCGGCTTTATTTTCCATGGAACACATTAGGTAAACACAGAGATGCAGTAAACACACACACACACACACACACACACACACACACACACACACACACACACACACGCACACACACAGAAATTGGCGGTATTTTGTAACACAAAGGCATCTCTTGTACCGAGAAGGCGAAGAAGAAAAAAAAAAACAAATTAAAATAAAACAAGCGGCCTTTACAAGAGCCGCAGCCGTGCGCTGGACGCCGTCCTGGCAGTGCTGAAATTGATCCGTGAAATCAAAAACAGAGAGGAAGAGAAAAAAAACGAAAACACCGGTGGGCCAACTTGGTGCAGCCTGAAAGTCGTCCCATGGTTGGTTGATTTAAGGCTGCGCAACATCATCAGCAGCATTGTCGCTTCTTGGAAAGGCCTCGATTAAAAGCCGGCCGCTCCAAAAAAAAGATCCGTGCATCCGACACGCTGCAAACACACTGGACTCACTGAAACAGAGGCGACGAGCAACCCTTTCTGAACGGACTGGATGTGATAAATACTGTGAATCCGACAACTCTGGATCTGGAACCAGTTTATCTCACACTAGGGTTGTTAGTCATTGGCCAGGCACCACACAGCACACAGGGGGAAAAAAATATGTCCAAGGACGCCCCGTTTTGAAGGCTGTCATCGAGCTTTTTTGGGTTTTTTTTTCTACACATGAGGAGGTGGCCGGCGAGGCGAGGCCACCTTACGTAAACGAATGAGCTAGTCGACCGGTAGCGACCACAACTGCAGCCCTGCGCCGTCGCAAACACACAAGGTCCCCAGGAGGAAGAGGAGACGACGAGAATCTTGTGGATTTCCTCCCGCAAAACCTTTTGAGCAAACACTTTGCACCGCCGCGGCCTTCAGCTGGCTGTGGCCCAAGCAGCATGCTTCCTCCGCTCTCCTGAGGCCGACGGAGAGACCCCGGGAGCGACGGGACGCGGCTGAAGGACACAGAGCCCCCGTAAAATTAAAGTCCCCTCTTCAGTCCCGTCATTCTCCGATAACCCAGAGGCGCTCTGTCCAAGAATAGCAGCCATTGTGCCGCGGTCTCGGACCTTAGCTGGGTCCCACTGCCGCCGCCCCTACCTCCACCTCCCCAGTTTGCCCTCCCCCCCTGCACACAGGGGCCTTTGTGTTGCTTGTTAAGACAGCTAAGTCCACCCCGCTCGGCCTTTTCGGACAGCCCGGAGGTCAGCAGGTTCGTCCTTTAAGAGGTTGGAGCCGCTCGCCCGCGGACTCGCCGGGAAATTTCAAGGTTCAGGTTTCCGCGCTGCTGCTGCATTCCTGGGGGGGGAGCTGCTTATCAACACCAGGCAATATTAGCCATCTGCTGCTCCTCTGGACTGTGAAGGGCTGCACTGTGGTGTTTTTACATGATCAAGATGCACTGTGTAGCATGCTTTTTTTTTTAAAAAAAACAAAAAACGAAAAATCATCTTTCTTTTCTCTCCAGCAGTTGGGTTAGGACCTCCGGAGCCTCCTAATGTTTGTAAGTTACCTTCCTCCATCCACAATTCCATCCAAAATCTCATCGCCTCATTTACACCTTGTTTAACTTTACTTAGGGTTAAAAAAAAGAAAAAAGAAGCCCGAGTCCATAGATGTGATTTAGCTGCTAACGCTAGCAGCTAGTAGCAGTGTCGTAGTCAAGACCGCACCAACCCAGACCAAGACATTGTCAATACTAGAGAGTATCGAGACTGAGACAAGACCTTTATATATCAAAGAATAATAACAACAAAACAGAAAAAATTACTAGTATGTTGTTTAAATTCAGCTTTGCTTCTAAATCGATTAGCAACATCTCTTTTCAGCTTCTCAGGTATCCTTTAATCATTTTCTTTAATATTTTGCTGATTTTCCAACTATTTTGAACTATTTTCAAAAAAACAACTTAGCTTCATAAAATTAAAAAATGCATAAACTAGGAATAAGGGGGTGTGCCACTCTGGGTGTCAGAGACTGGGGGTGTAAAACGGCAGCAGCTGGATTATTTTCCATTATTATCTGTCATTGTACTGTTGGCTGAGTCTAGACCGGTCTTGATCAAAAATCCACCCAGTCCAAGACGACACCGAGACCCCTTGGTCTCGAGACCAAAACCAATCTCGAGTGCTACATTATTACAGAGTAGGAAACACTATGCTGACGCAAGCAGCAACCAGCTGGAGGTCCAGCTTGTTAATCATCACATGGCATATTTGATTGGAGTGGAAGTTTAGCAGCGGCTACACTGGAACAGGCTCGTTTCGATGCTCCAGCGCGAACATGCAGCTAGCATTTACAATTTTGCAACATTTTTGAGCGAGAGGAAAAGAAAACCCATCATCGTTTAGATCAACTTGCACCTGTACCCAGACTGAGGTGTGAAGCAGCTCCAGATGCAGTCGTCATGTTTACATTTAGTTTTTTTCTTTTGCCCCTCCCCCAGTCCCGCTCTTGGTGCTGGACACTCCCACCGTGGTGGGCATCGCCTTCGCCGCCTTTGCCATCGGGGCCCTGCTGACCGGAGCCCTGTGGTTCATCTATTCCCACACAGGTAGGTCTCCCATCCACCTGCTACACACACACACACACACACACACACACACACACACACCGTCGCCGCATTTTGAGTGAGAGTAGATAAGAAGAAGCCCAAGTGAGAAATTCCAGAAATGTGCCAAAACATCCTGCTGCTGCTGCTGTCGGGCGGGGGGTCGGGGGGGGGGGGGCGGAGGAGGGACGGCCCACAATAACACACCGACTACTGCAGCGCAAATATGTCCTGGCGGTCAGCAGCGAGGGCTCTCCTCCTTCCTGCCTTTCAGTGTTTGTGAGGCTGGAGGCCGCTCTCGCCCGCTCGGCCCGCCACAATGGCCCGGACGACGAGCTGGAAGTTCCCCCCTCCCCCTTCGGCCCGCGCTCGCAGGAAAGGACTCACAATCTGGCCACTTGGATGCCAAGATCTTCCCCTCCGTCCCGGGGCCGGCTGGCCCGCTGACCCCTGCCGACCCCCTCCCACCCGCCCCGAGAGGAAGTGCGCTCCCAGTCCACCGTTTCATAGAGCTGCCCTGTTCTCCGCAGCGGTGGCGACACGCCATGCCGCTGACCTGCTGCCCTGCTGCCCCCCCCCCGGCTGATGTGTTCACCATGAGCGCCCGTCGTGAGCGGAGCTTTAAAACAACACAGTCAGCAGCCAGTGTTTAAGTTGAAGGGGCCCCGCATCACAGCCCCAATTCACTGGTCCAACTTTTTCTAGTAATAATAATAATAACGATGATGATGTCTTGTTAGTGCGCCCCCCCCCCCCCCCCCCCCCCCCACACACACACACACACACACACACACACACACCCCCCCAAGCAGAAAACTCCACTCTTTATTGTTTAAACAAAAAATTTCTTTTAAATTTGTTATTTATTTTGAGTTTGGCCAGAGAAGCACATTTTAACTGTGCTTTTTAAATTCTGTTCCATTTTCCTTGTATAATGTTTTTCTACCAAAAGAAAAGTTCCATTTGGTGCAAAAGTCAGTTTGCTGATAGCACTACATCCATCCTGTCAGTGAACCTCGGAATATTCCACCTTTCTACATCTGCTGCTCGCTCCACTTTTCAAAAAAGTGTGGGCCAAAGCGCTCTGCACCTTTACACTTGCAACCCTTTATTGACTGCACCCATAGCGAGGTTGTTGACTTCAAGCAAGGTCCAGCCGTCAAAGCACCACCTTGGTCAGGAAGTGAAAACTTTTTGGCTGAAGGACTCATGAGCCCTGGGGTATAAAATGCCTCCTTAATATCCCCTCCGCCACCACCCCGTTCTGTATACAAAGTCTTTCAAGTAATTCTAAGCTGCACTTTTCAAATCAGTGGCATTCCAATGCAGAAGAAACCACCGGCTGACAGATTTTACTGGTCTTATCTGTAACATAACATTAGTCTTGGCTGCTCTGAGTAAAAAAAAAAAAGCGAGTTCTGTGGGATGACAGTGAAACACGAGCCTTGCAAGTGCCTGCCTGGCTGGCAGGCTGGCTGGCTGGCTGGCTGATTGGCTGCTTCCCCCAGAGAGGGCGACACTCGCCGCATTGGGAGCAGGTGTAAGAGCGTCGCACTGTGACGATGCGGCGATAAACGCCGTCTATCAAACGAGAGGGGAGGTAGGGCTCCAGCTCCGGCCGTCTTAGCTGGCGAGACCTTATAAGGCAGTGACAGCGGTCTCAGGAAAACCCCGAGAACGTAGATTCCCCCCCAAAAAGAACAAGGACCAAAAATATCATTTAGGAGTATTTAAACCCTTGTGCACAGTGTGATGAAACATGTAAACAGTTAGGAGTCGTGGCCTCCCCCCTTTCCCGGGGGTCTCGAGACCACGTTTCCAAGTCCACGCACTGGCATCACAACTCTGGATTTGCCAGTTTCCCTCTCAGCCCCATATAAGGAAACTAAGAGAAGAACGTTTGAAAAATCAACCCGTTACCTTCACCTTTTTTATTGTTGTTTTTTTTTTTCTCAACACTTTGGCCATGACTAGGAACAGCAGGTGCAAACTGAGCCAGCAGGTCTGCTCTGAATCAGACCTGCTCGATCTGTACGATGAAGTAGAACGTGCCAGCGGGGGGAAACTGAAAGCAATTGAAAAAAACAGGCCAAAACGTCACAACCTGGCTGCACTGTGTGAGCCAGAGGGGGAAAGTGTTGTTGACGCACTGCAGAGGGAGCATCTGTCGACCAAGACACCTGCTTCTCTGTTAGCGGCGCACTGACTGGACGTGTCGGTGGGCAGTTCCTTCCCTGCGATTAATCAGTTGGTAGAATAAACCCCTGCGATTAATCCATTGGTTTGTTCCTCACCTGTGATTAACCCATTGGTCAGTTCTTTCCCTGCGATTAACCCATTGGTCGGCTCCTTCCCTGCGATTAATTCATTGGTCAGTTCCTTCCCTGCGATTAATCAGTTGGTAGAATTATCCCCTGCGATTAATCCATTGGTTTGTTCCTCACCTGCGATTAATCCATTGGCCAGTTCTTTCCCTGCGATTAATCCATTGGTCGAATCCTCCCTTGCGATTAATCCATTGGTCAGTTCTTTCCCTGCGATTAATCCATTGGTCGAATCCTCCCTTGCGATTAATCCATTCCATTATTTTATATCCCTGTAGATTTTTTTGAATTGCGTCCGTTTTAAACCCAGTCACGAGGCTCAGATTAGGAGAGGAATCGGAGAGACTGGCGACCGGCTGCTTGCAGAAATCTTTACTTTGTCACTTGACGCGAGTTTACAAAAACTCATTGCACTAAAAGGCCAAATTGTCAAACATCTGTTTCATCAACTGGAAACGTGTTTATTTTTATTTTTTTTTATCTCTAAATCCATTTCATGCACACAGTATGCATCTTTGACATGAAAGCAACCGACTGTCTCCCGTGTCCCCATTCGAAGCCTATAGAAGTCGTCTTGTTTTGAAGAGCCCGTCTGAGGGAAGGACCCCTGGCAGCTCCGCTCTGGTAAACATTAGGAGAAGTCGGGGGTGGGGGGGGGGGGCTCGGCGGAGGCAGCGGGATGGAAGATCGCCTGTGGACACATGTGCTTGCCATATATGCAGCCAAGCACGCTCACATACACACATTTTAAGCATAAACCAACGTGTGTGTATAGAATAAAAAGACTCTTGGAGAGAAGTTCTCATTTGGCCCCTCCCCTCACCCCCTTTTCTGGCAGGAGTAAATCTTTGAAGGATTGAAGGGCCAGATTGTGGTAACAACTGTGCCAAAGGCTTCATTTAAACACTCTGGGCTTGGGTTGAGAATCTGTACAACGTCCGCTGGACGCTTACTGTAAACCAACATAATCGACTTTTATTTGCCCTTCGTGTTTTTTTTTTTTTTTTTCCTTTTTATCCTCGAGGGAGAATGAGACGAAATGCTGCTCGAGGCAAAGAACAATAAACCAGCCCGACCAGCCCTGCCGAGTGTTTGCGCTGCTTTATCGACTCAAGCTCGGCTAATTGAAGCCAGATATCGGCAGGAACGAGCGTCCTCCGTCATCTTCTCCTCAGCACCGCTGTCTGTCAGGTGGGACGCGGACGCTTGCGCTTGCGCTCTCTTGACATGGTATTTTCTTGATCCTTGCGCTTCCCAAATCGGTGGCAGATGAAGAGGGGAAGAAGATCACGGTGGAATCACTCCAGAATTCCTCATACGTGACTATCCCCCCCGAGTGCTGATGCTTAAAAAAAAAAAACTGCCTCTAATAAGAAACGTACGTTCTTGTCAGTCAAGCCGATATTAACCACTGATTCATTTGTATGTTTTTATTTAGGTCAAACTCCCAGTGAGGCTTGCGTCAGCGCATCAGCGTCAGCCCCGAAATTCCCCCTCACCGTTGGGATGAAGGTTTTAGGTTTCACTATAACACGAATAAATCCACCGGTGGATGTATCGCGCAATGGGGATTTGTATCATTCGATACTAAAACATGAGGGATACGGCGAGTAGTGAAGTGACAGTAAATCGTACGACTACATTACCCGTGTCATGCAGTCGGATGGGTTTGATTTGTAGCCCGAAACTCTCGCCTCTCCGTCCTTCTTGAAGAGCTCCCGTTGCAATAGTTTTGAGGATTTTTAAAGGATACGCGTCATTTTAGTTGTTAAAAAGTGCAAGATGTTACGTTTAAGTTTCATCTGAAAATCTGAGAAATCGAGAAAGCGGCCGCTCAAGCTTGCAGTTTTGTCAGACCAAGGTGAAATTTCCAAATCAAGGAAGATTTTGTCAAAACACGAAAGGCTTTCTGAATGATTTCAACAAGAGTGTAACCAAATATTGTGCTGCATTTAGGTCTGTGAAGTCACAGTCCTCAACCAATAGGAAGCCTCGAGCTGCTGCCAACATGTGTAACTGGCTTTAAAAGCAGGAACGGTTGTTGCTATCGACTCAAAATGGATATGTGCAATAAATGCAACATGCAAAGTCAATGAACACTACAAGTGCGCTGACTCCGCCTCTTGCTCGGCCTCCACAGGTGGTGGTAGTGGTGTTGGTGGTGGTGGTGCTGCGGCCGCTCCCTCCCAGCCGGCCCAGAAGTCCCCGCCCGCCTCGGAGAACAGCAGCGCCGCCCACAGCATCGGCAGCACGCAGAGCACGCCGTGCTCCAGCAGCAGCACAGCGTAGCCCAGGTGGGCGGGACCCCGAGCACTGGCGCCGCCTCAGGAAGGGGCCTACAGCTTCCTCACGCTCCGGTTCGAACGCCTCCTTCCAGGAAAGGGAACTCTTCTCCGGACTTTGACAGGAAGGAAAAAGCAGGGTTTGGAAAACTAGAATCAACAGAACAGTTTTTGTATAAATTCAACTTTTGCCTTTTTTTTTTTTTTTCCATCCCAATGCTGCTTTTTTTTCTATCCTGATTCCCAATACCACAGCTGATTGAGGCACTTTGGGACAGGCAGTTGTACTTTAAGCAGCGCTCCAAGCTGCCAGGAGGCGGCGCTAGCTTGTGAGAAGTTGACGGCTGGACTGACACGTTCTGTTTAAGGCTCGCAGCAAAGCAACCACTATGACCACGAGGACGCAAGTGCAGTAAGGAACCGACGTCCTCGTCCTCGACGGCTTTTCAGAGACACTTTAGGTTTTGAATGTATGCAAAGGAGGAGAAAAATGCCAAAAAATGTGAACGATAAATGTGAAACTGATATAAGGAGAAAAAAAAAAAAGCCACGTTGAGGAATGTCCCTCGGAGAGGATTCATCCAGACTGCGCGGTGAGAGATATTGTACCGAAATAATTGTTTTCAGGACATCATTTCCCCATTTTGTTTTATTTCACACCAATAGGTTAACATTTGGGAATTACGTTCGGTTTTACTTTATATAAGCTTTTGCTCAGACTATACAGTAAAATACCTCTTAAGTTTGTCCATTAGTTAGTCTAGCTTAGCATAAAGACTGTTGGCTCAGTTTCCTCCCAAAACGCAGAGTTTAATAAAGACGTCATGACGCACCTGACGGGTGTGTTTTGATACTGTAAAAGATAGTCATAGTTCCCTGTGATTAGGGTGTGATTAGCCTAGCTTAGCATTAAGGAGTGCAGTGACTCTAGTACTCGAGAGTATAACTTTTTTAATGCTAAGCTAAGGCTAATCTATTCTAGTCTCAAAGCGCAGTCGCCGACATGCTAGACGTCAGAGTCTTTTGGTCCCACAACTGTATCATAAAAATTGTACATATGCTGTAATTATTGTAAAGAGTTCAAATCGTTACGTGTACAGATCTATTTTTTCTGGATGGGGCAGGATTCACTTGACAGACGTGTCAGATGTGAAGTCGTGCCATTTTTCAGTCAGTCACTTTTAAATTAACACAGTTACAGATCAGAACAGGGCGTTTAATGGTCACTTATACTTGACTTAAATCAGGGACTGACGTCAGTCTCTGTTTTTGTCGAGAAAAATATCCCAAAATGGGAAAAAAAAGGCGATCAATGCCGAAATTTGTGGTTCAAAGCAGAACAAAGACATAAATCAGTCTGTACAAAAAAACAACTTTCATTTGTTCTTTTCAAATTCCATTCAATCGCCTTGCGGTCAGATGTAAGTGATGCTCTGAGGCCAAATATGGATTTTTTTTTTCTGTTTCACATGAATGATAAGCTGTTGCTGAAGCTCCTTTTACAGGATGTTTTTCTCTTCTTTTTTTTTATTGTATATTTTTGGGGGTTTTTTTTGTTTGAAAACACAAAACACAGACTCATCCGCCATCTCAGAATAATATGAATGTTTGTTGTTGCCTCTTTAGAAATCATAGTTTATTTTTATGTTTTAATCAGTGTGGGGCCGGCAACAAAAAGGAGAATGTATGTTTATCTTTTTCTAGGCTTTCACCTGTAGATAAAAAACAAAAACAAACAAAAAACATTTTTTTTTAAAGCTTTCTACGGAGGGAACAGAGTATTTTAGTACATATATAAATACATAAATGTGTGTATAGAATTATATTTTGGAATATATTTACAGAGAGAAACTTATTGTCGTCTACGTGTGCACTGTGAAATGTGGGTGTGTGTGAAAAGGAAGATTTATTCAGTTAACTGGTGAAATCCTCATGCCATGTTTTATGACACTGACCACTGTCCAAAAAAAAAAAATATATATATATATATATATAAATATAAATATAGATATATACTGGTCAAACCAAATAATCCAAGTAATGATTATCAGTGACTCTTTTTATGATGAGAATGTGGATCTTCCCCAAGATTCATAAAAAAAAAGTTCTAGAATGTTCAGAAAAATCAACATTGTTTTGGTGTCAGCTAATAAATGTGTCATAAAACATGCGATGAGCTTTGAGTTGTCTTTATAATAATGTGTTTGTGTAAGTGCTCTTCAGCTTCCTCTTGGATGCAGCTCTCTCCAAAACGTCTCAGATCAAATCAGACGAGACGCATGTTAGCCCTCTGTTTAAAGCCTCCTGCTGAACTCGGCTGGGATTTAGCTGGGTGAAGCCTTTGCGGCGTGTTTGGAGAGGGCACAAAAACAGGGGGCGGAGCCAACACCTGGCAGCGGGGTTGGGGAGGGTGTGCAGTCACTAACCTGTGACATCACACGGGGGACAAGTTTGGTTGAGGAGGGAACGGAGAGAAACGCTGTTTCTAATTGATTCCTTGTCAAAAAGAATCATCACACTCTTGCGTCTCGCTGCGTAACCCAGATCAGATCCTGTTGTGTTGCCACAACAACAACAGCAACACCAACAACAACATTGTTTATCAGCCTGAGAAAAATCTGCTGCTGGAACGAAGTGAAAGAACAAAAGTTATTTTTTTATGCACATGGAGAGAATCTAAGCGTGTTGTTCCGTCTCCGCCGGAGGAGGAGCCGACTGTTCTTAGTCACACTCGGGCAACTTCTCTTGAAGTTCATATGCAACACTTTTTTTTGTGTGTGGGTGTATGTTAAAGCAGCGTTAGCCGCATTGTGTTCCATGGGGTCTGCCTCCAGGCGTCTGTCCCCCCTCCCCCTCCCCCCCCAAGCTAGCAACCTGTCTGAGGCTCTTCCACTCCGCCGAAGCTGCTGCAGCCTCGTCGGGGTGTCCGAGGTTTCGCCGAGATCCTCTGTCACCGGTGGGAAGTGAGACGGATCTCCTCCTCCCGCGGCGTCTCGTCATCCCGCGGTGTTCCCGTAGTTTTGCTCACTTCTTATCGAAAGTCATCGTCATGGTTTCCCAAGTCGACTCTCTCAACTCCTGACCCGGACTTAATCCCCCCCCCCCTCCAAGCTGATGTCGGGGGATAGTGTTCCACTCAGGAATAATGATACAGTCCCACCGGAGCGATGCTGTTCAAATATCCACGCTGCTTCCCCCCCCCCCCAGGCTCCCAGGGGCCCTGGTGCATGCTGGGAAAAGCTCCATCTCCTTCCCTGCACGACTTAGGAGCGGCTCACATTTATTGGCTTTTCTGCGAGTAGATCCGGAGATCAGCTGGAGCACAAACCCTTCTGTCTGCTTATTGATTGTATTTTTGTTTCATTTGACTACCTCATGTTTTTTCTATGAATGTGTAATCTGTGTGTGTGTGTGTGTGTGTGTGTGTGTGTGTGTGTGTGTGTGTAAAGTGTGTGTCTTGCGCTGGCATCTGAGCTTGTACGTCGACACAGAATCCCCTCCTTCCCCTTCTGGTTTCAATGCGCTTTTCTTTTCTTTTTTTCTTCACCCTCCTCCACCAATTATATCACATCAAACAATGAAGACTTGGATCTTTCCCATGATGCCTTGCATTGTAAAGTTGTCAAATACTTTATATTGTTTCTGTTTGTTACTTTTCATACGCTGTAAATATGCATGATATCAGTGTAGCAACTCCAGTCCAATAAATCCTCATTATACTGTCCACGGCTGTGTTTGATGCTTGTGTGTGTGTGTGTGTGTGTGTGTGTGTGTGTGTGTGTGTGTGTGTGTGTGTGTGTGTGTGTGTGTGTGTGTGTGTGTGTGTATTATACCACTGCATGGGTTGGATTCAGAACAATGAGCTGTAATAATGATGTGTTGGCCTTGGCTCGGTTCTGCTGAAGTCATGACTTGTCTCTGGTGATCTCATAGGGTGATACAGACCATGTGGTCAGAGGGGGGGGGGCTGGGAGGTGAGTTGTTTTGATTAGAGCCCCTCAGAGGCAGTGCCTGGTGAGTGTGTGTGTCTCTCTGTCAGTGTGTGTGTGTGTGTGTGTGTGTGTGCCTGTGTTGGATCACACTGACTCCTCAGGTTGGTGCTGGTGAAAAGTCGAACGTAACTCCTCCTGGAGTTCACCAGGTGTCCACCAGGTGTCCACCTCACCTCCAGCCCAGAGTTGCTGCTGTTTCTGATTACTGTCCTCTTCACTAATCACTTTGCCATGTGTTCCCAGTTCTCTGACAACTCATTTCACAGATTAAATGAGGAACAGTTACGTAAGACACGCGCGGCAGCTGGACGGCGGACGGCTCGAGCAGATCCAGGCTGAAAAGGCTCCAGTCTGGATATTTTTCGGACTCCTTTTCTCTTGCTGTGAGTATGTCGTATGTATACACTTTTTCATTGGCCTCTGGCTGTTTGGATTTAGCTTTAAACTGGGACACGAGTCTGGATAAGGCCCCATTCTGATTGCACGTGTTGGTAGTAAAAAAGACAGGACTCCTCTGTCCAATCAGTGTCCTCTGAAGAGAAAGAGGGCGGAGCTAGTGATTGAATCCAGTCTGACCAGAGCTCTTCATTAGACTAAAAGCAAAGAACTGAGGGCGCTGAACATTTCTCCCCTGCTGCTGATTGGCTCAGTTAAACTCCTCCCCCTGTTCCTTCCTTACACCAATAGGAACCCTGTGACTGTTACCAACTGGCTCAACAAAACAGAACTCCGTGGCATGGCACCACACTGAGCTTTCCTAGAATTAATCATAGAAACTAGAGCGATGGCCAGCACTGTAGCTCCGGATCCAACCTCCCACCCACTCCTCCGTCCTCTCGGCCGTCTCGTTGGGCCGCGACCAGCTCCTGATTCATTCTTCCACCTCCCGGAGCCAGAAATTTGATTGCTGAGAAGTCGCTATTTTCATCTCCAGCTTTCCACTCACGTTACCTGGAACCAAAAAAAAAAAAAAAAAGGGGGGGGGGAGAGAGAAGATGAAACTAGTTGTTTGCCTCCAACAGTCTGCAGCTAATCCGTTCAGCCAGTGATAGCATTCGTCCCAGACGACAGTCCAAACACATTCGGTGCAGACCTTCGCCTCTGAACATGATTACTTATTTACAATTAAGGCTGAGCGAGATGTTTTAGAAGGGTTTGGCTGCTTAACAACCTGAGGGTGGATACACACACCCTACGAACGCACAACCCACCCTCCACACACACACACACACACACACACACCTCAGCCTGTACTGTGGTTTACAGAGTGGATCCTGTATAATGTAATGCTGGACCACAGAACTGAACCTCAGAGGAGACAAAAACTTTGTTGTTGCAAAAGTTGTGTTGCTGAAAGCTCACTCAAAAGTTCTGCTTCGTCATTAAAAACACAACTCGGTAGATAAAGCTGTGGATTAGTTTAAGTGCCGGCAGGAGATCCACGTCACTGCTTTGCTCCATAGAGTTTAAACTCTTTCCAAAGTCATCCAGGTCTGATAAAAATGGCCCTGACCTGCAGCAGCATCCATGCTGACAGCTTCAGCAGCTCTGACCTTCTTCTTCTTCTTCTTCTTCTTCTTCTTCTTCTTCTGTGAGGAGTGGCGGAGTTGACGAGAGAGGGAGAAGTGCAAAACTTTGAGCGTTTTTTCGCTGTTTTTGTTCATTTTTTTCCATCTTTTTTTTTGATATATATGTGCGTTAGTTTTTCATTTATCAATTCGTATTAGTTTTGTAAGTAGATCGTTTTTTTTTTTGTGTTGGTGGTTGGGTGGAGGACCGGCGTAGCCGGTAGCCAGCAGCCAGCATGCCGGTAGCTGAAACGCCGGCTACCGAGTTCGAGCGTCTCACTCGCCGGCACGCCATCAAACTGGTGCCGGCAGTTGAGTGCTCGGTGGAACAGGCGGGTCTGGCCGTTGGAAAGGTGGTGGGATACAGCAGCGTTAAGTCTGCATCCCGAATGAATGGAGCGATCGTTATCTTCCTTGACGACACCGACAAGGTAAGCAAGGTGGTCGAGAGCGGTGTTGTGATCGGTGACACTTTCACTCCCGTTCTCCCCCTCGTGAGCCCCGCCAAGAAGGTACTGATCTCCAATGCTCCACCGTTCATTAAAAACGAGGCACTGGCCAAAGAGCTGTCGCGATTTGGCCAACTCGTTTCACCAATAAAAATGATGTCTTTAGGCTGCAAGTCACCGCAGCTCAAGCATGTTGTGTGTCACCGGAGACAGGTGTACATGGTGCTTAAAGACACGACAAGTGACTTAAACCTATCCTGTACGTTCAAAATCGACAACTTTCCGTACATGGTTTTTGTCACTACTGAACATATGAAGTGTTTTGGGTGCGGTGCCGAGGGGCACTTGGTTCGCTCCTGCCCGGAGCGGAAGGCATCCGCCTCAGGCGGGACCCCCCCTCCTGAGGCGGCGGTGGCGGCGGCCGAGGTGGCGTCGCCGCCCCTAGAGTCGGCGGGTCCGGCGGCACCGTTGGATACGGTGGCGGCCGGTCCGTCGGCTCCGGAAGACCCGGTGCCGGCGGGGTTGTCGGCTCAGTTCGACCCGGTGCCGTCGGTGATTGGGGTCCCCGAGGCGTCCCCAATATCTGTGCCTCCCCCTGATAAGGGGGACCCCCCCTTGTCACTTTATGGAATCGAAAAAAAGAAAACGAAGAAAGAAAAGAACAAAGCAACTGTAGACACCTTAGACATGTCTGAGTATGACGATGAAGCAATGTCCGATGATGATGATGAAATGTTGAAACTGTCACAAAAGAGAAAATTAACTGAACTCGTAAAAGAAAAAGCAAAAAATAGAAAGACAGCCACGAGTGTTGAGAGCGACTTTGTTTTAACTCAAGAAGACACCGATGCACCTTACTCGGTTGCACTGCTGAAAAAATTCCTTGAAGACACGAAAGGGGTGAGACAAACGTCAGTATGGGAGCACTTCTCGGACCTTAGGCGGTTCATCAACTCCGCCAAACCCCTCACGAGGAAGTTTGGAGAAGTGCTCACTGACCAGGAAGTATACAGACTCAGAAAGCACATAGGAAAGGCCAGAGAAGAGTTAAACAAGGGGGAAATTGATGTTTAATTTATTTTTATTGATCTTTGTGCCACCACTGGTGTGTTGTTTTACTGAGTTTTTATTTTTTTATCCATTCATGTGTGATTTTAACATGGGGAGTTTAAACATGAATGGAGCCCGGGCTGATTTTAAAAGAGCTGCTCTTTTTAAATTGATGGAGTTAAAAAGATTAAATGTATTGTTTCTTCAGGAGACACACAGCACTGACGATATTGTCAGTGACTGGAAGAGGGATTTTAAAGGGGAGGTGATTCTGAGCCATAATTCCAGTGCCAGCGGTGGGGTTGGGATTTTATTGGCTCAGAATTTTTTACCGGCTTCTTTTAGTGTTGAAAATATCATTCCAGGGTTTTTACTAAAGGTTATAGCTTTTTATGAAAATGTAAAATTAGTGTTTTTAAATGTCTATGCTCCAACCAGAGGGTTGGAGAGACTTACATTTTTAAAAAAGCTTGATGATGTTCTTAAAACCTGCCATGATGATTTTATGTTTTTAGGCGGCGATTTTAATTGCACTGAAGATCCCGCACTAGACAGGAATCATCCTGAGCCACACCCTGGGTCGTCTCACAGGCTCAGACAGCTCATCAAAGATCACGAGCTGTCTGACCTGTGGAGAGTTTTTAATCAAAACAGACGACGGTACACTTGGAGCCATACCAAAGAAAATTTTTTATCCCTTGCCAGACTTGATCGTTTTTACTGTTTTAATCACCTTTTAAATATTTTTAAAAGGTGTTTAATCCAGCCTGTTGGTTTTAGCGATCATTGTCTTGTGTCCTGTTCCATTTTTATTCAGAATATTCGTTTAAATAGTGCCTATTGGCATTTTAACACAGCTCTTTTAAATGACCAGGCTTTTAAAACTGCTTTTAAGTTTTTTTGGTTATCCCACAGAGAGAGCAGACCCAATTTCCCCACCATCCAACAATGGTGGGATTTTGGGAAAACTCAGACCCAACAACTTTGCCAGAGCTTCACTCGCTTTGCCACAGGTGAGTTAACCCGGACCGTAAGGGATCTGGAGAGACAGGTAGAGGAGTTACAGTCCTTAGCTGTTTCTACAGGAAATCGAGGGCATTTAGATTCCCTCAAGTCCAAACAATCGGCGTTAGCCAACCTGCTCGGGGTTTCTGCGCAGGGGGCGCTGGTCAGGTCGCGGTTTATGAACATCTCGCAGATGGATGCTCCCTCTCAGTTTTTCTTTGGGCTGGAGAAGAAAAATGGACAAAGGAAGATCATTCATTCTTTACGCGCGGGTAGCTGTTCCGAAATTTCGGATTCTTCTGGGATTAGGAAATATGCTGCCGGTTTCTACAGAGACCTCTATAAGAGCGAGTGGTCGAGTAATCCGGAGGCGCACAGCAACTTCCTCAGCGGTCTCCCTCAGGTGAGCCAGGAGCAAAGCCCCCAGTTGGCGGCTCCACTGACGCTCATGGAGCTGGAAGCCGCCCTGGGGAGCCTGCAGTGTGGAAAAGCTCCTGGCATTGACGGCCTTCCTGTGGACTTTTATAAGTCCTTCTGGCCGGTCATCGGACCAGACCTTCTCCTGACAATCAACGACAGCATCAAACAGGGAAAACTCCCAGTGAGCTGTAGGAGGGCCGTCATCACCTTACTGCCAAAGAAGGGAGACCTGCAGGACATCAGGAACTGGAGGCCGGTGTCCTTGCTGTGCACGGATTACAAAATCCTGTCCAAAGCTCTGGCCCTTAGGCTGCGAGAGGTGATGTCGTCCATCATCCACCCTGACCAGACCTACTGCGTGCCGGGCAGGCTCATAAGTGACAATGTCACTTTAATTCGGGATTTTTTGGACCTCTCCAGTTCATTGGCTCTTGAGACTGGTCTTATTTCCATAGACCAGGAAAAGGCTTTTGACAGGGTTGAACACCAGTACCTGTGGCAGACCATGGGTGCCTTTGGATTCAATCCTGACTTTATAGCCATGATCCGGGTGCTCTATTGTGGCATTGAGAGTGTTCTCAAGGTCAACGGTGGTCTGAGTGCCCCCTTCGACGTTCAGAGGGGGGTGAGGCAGGGCTGCTCTCTCTCAGGGATGCTGTACTCTCTGTCCATAGAGCCTCTACTCCACAAATTAAGGGAGAGTTTAAGTGGTGTGTGTCTCCCTCAGTGTTGCGTGTCTTTTAAACTGTCTGTGTACGCTGATGACTTGGTGGTTTTAATCAACTCGCAAAATGACATCAGTGTTTTAGAAAATCTTTTAACAGAGTTTGGTTTTATTTCTTCTTCACGTGTTAACTGGGGGAAGAGTGAGGCTCTTATGGTGGGAGAGGGGCTGAGGAGTAGGCTCAAGTTGCCCGGTGGGCTGCAGTGGAAGACTGGCGGTTTTAAATATCTGGGCATCTACTTGGGGGACGAGACCCACAACAATAAGAACTGGGACAATGTGTTGGAGACGGTGAGGGGGAGGCTAGGACGGTGGAAGTGGCTGCTGCCTAAAATGTCCTACAGAGGCAGAACCCTCATCGTCAACAACTTGGTCTCGTCCTCCTTGTGGCACAGACTAATGGTTTTAGATCCTCCAGCCTCTCTCCTGGCAGAGATACAGCGGCTTTTAATTGATTTCTTTTGGGGGGGCAGGAAGCACTGGGTTCCACAGAGCATCCTTTTCCTCCCCAAAGAAGAGGGAGGACAGGGTTTGGTTCATCTGGCCAGCAGGGGCTCTGCCTTCAGACTCCAGTTTATTCAGAGGCTCCTGACTGGCCCCAAGGATGTTCTGTGGAGACCATTAGCCCGGTGCATCCTGCAGCGTTTTAATTTTTTGGGCCTGGATTTTAGTTTGTTTTTAATGGACACGACTCGCATGAGCACAGTTTCTCTGCCTTGTTTTTATCGGAGTGTTTTTAACGTTTGGAACCTCCTGAAGAAGCAGAGGGCGGAGCAGGCCGACTCTTTGTACTGGCTCTTGCAGGAACCGGTCCTTCAGGGAACCCTGCTGGACTACCCTAGCTGGGGGGGAGTGACTCTCTCCAAGGCCCTCCGAGCTGCAGGGGTCATGACGTTGGGCAAGGTGGTGGAGCTGACTGGTCCTGGATTGGAAGACCCCGCCCCATTGGCCTCTACGCTGGGACTAAAATCCCAAAGGGTTGTCAAGCAGCTGCTGGACCATTGGAGTAGAAGGCTGTCCGGTCATGAGCACTCCCTCCTCAGCTTGCATGACAGAGGTTCCCTGACCCCTGACCCAGAGGACAGCTTCCCCCATGTCGGCCTGCTCCCAGACTTGGACGACTGCAGCGGCCCTCTGCTGGAAGACTGTCCAGCAGTTCCCCTGGAGGTCGCGACGGGAAAAAAACTCTATCAAACAATGGTGAAAACTTTGCACAAACACAAATTAGATGGACGTTGGGATACGCCGTGGAGGAAATACTTGAACTATGGAAATAAGCCCGCGTGGATAACTCTCTACAAAGCCCCAGTGGCCAAAAAACATGGAGACATTCAGTGGCGCGTCCTCCACGGCGTCGTAGCCGTGAACGCTTTTATCAGCATGATGAACCCAGCGGTGGAGGACACCTGTCCCTTCTGCACAGAGAGAGAGACTGTTTTTCATTGTTTTTATCTGTGTGAGCGTCTGTCGTCCGTGTTTGGTTTTTTAGATAGAGTTTTTATCCAATGCCAGGAGGTTTTTAACAAACACTCTTTTATCTTTGGTTTTAACTACAGTCGCCAGAACAAGAGGAAAGGCCAGGTTTTAAACTTTGTTTTAAGCCAGGCTAAGTTGGGGGTGTGGTTGAGCCGTAAGAGAAAGATAGTTGATGGGGCAGAGGTCGACCCCTCTGTCATCTGCAAAAAACTCATCCAGTCCAGGCTGCGCATTGATTTTATGTTTTACAGGAGGGCAGGGGACTTGGGTTTTTTTTGTGACATGTGGACTTTTAACAGTGCATTGTGTGCAGTGACAGAGGGGGAACTATTTTTTAGCAACGTGCTTGTGTAAAAAAACAACAAGAAAATTATTTATTTATTTATTTATTTATTTATGTGTTTTGATTGATTGATTGGAAATGAGAGCGGCAAATAAATGTTATTTTTCAAAAATCAAAAAATCTTCTTCTTCTTCTTCTTCTTCTTCTTCTTCTTCTTCTTCTTCTTCTTCCCTTTCTCCTTCCCCTTTTCCCACTTCTCCTTCTCGTTGCATCTTCTGTCGCAGCTCACAGTCACCCTATGCTAACAACACCTGAAAATGCTTGGGACCAGAGCTTTTCATGACGGATGCGCACCTTTGAAATCTCGGCGATCCGGTTGCGTCCCTTGATAAAAACCCAGTCGTCTTTTTTTGTTTTTGTTGGCCAAACAAGACGACTAACCGCAAAAAAAAAAAAAAAAACAGTGCGGTGACGTCGCTAATAAATTTTATCCATGCAGCGTCTTACGCTGCCGCAACCGCAGGATTCCCACCATCTGTTGGCTCTCACCGCTCCTCGGACTCCGATACACTTCCCGACCTCGGCTCCCTGGACGCCCTCGGCTGAGGTCACTGGCAAATTTAATTTTACAGAAAGCTAAAAACATTGAGCAATAAATTCTTATCTGGGTACTCTTAATACCCCGGGAGGATTCTTCTCCCCACCCCACCCCCCATCACTTTCCCCTTGCTCCTCCTACCCCCCCCCCCCCCTCTCTTTACCCCTTCAGTTTTGGAGGAGTCGAAACGTTTTGTTTCGACTCCTTTAGAAACGGCCTCATTCTGCTGAGTTGCCATGTTTGGATTGTGGCACATGGGTCCTGCGTGTGTGGGTGTGTGTGTGTATTTCCTCAGACATATGAGTCCGTTGCACTTATTGCCGGGAGACACTGGAGAGTTTCCAGTTGAAGGAGGGAGGAAAGAAAAAAGAAAAAAGAAAAAAAAAACCCTCTGCAGCCTAAAATTATCCTGCGTTTAATGAAACAACTCCATCATAACTGGCTCAAGTACCGCAGACATCTCCCACACAATTAACGCTAATGTCTCCCCTCCTCCTGTTCTTTATACAGTGGGCGGGTGGGGGGAGTTTTTCTTTTTTTTTTTTTTTAATGCACGTGTGCGTACTTCTGCACACACTCACACACACACACACACACACACACACACACACACACACACAAAGTTTCCTTCCTCCTCTTGCAATTTTTCATTTTTTTTTTACTTTCTGTTTTGTGTCCAGGCCACAAATTCAAACTGAAAACTAAAACAAACTGTATCTGGGGTGGGGGGAGGGGGGGGAAACTCTCTCTAAAACAATAACAGTGCCGTTATCAGTGCCGGACGTCCATGAATTCTCAGTTCAGACGACGAGATCTCCGGCCCCCCAGTGGTGACTGTCGGATTCATGGAAGGTCAGGTCACACAAACATTTCTCATTTCCAGCTGGCCACATCTTCAGTGGCAGCAGTGGCAGCAGTGGCAGCGCTCTGACTGCCAGGAACCGACACTCTTTCCTGTGAGAGTAGCCCCTCCCCCTCCCGCCGCCCCTTCTTTTTATATATATTCCTTGGAGGCGGTTGCGGGAGTTTATATTTCCGCCGCTGCGGTCTCTGGCGCTGTGTCGTTTCCAGGAGGAGCGACGGCGGCGGCGGCGCACGTGGCTCCGTCGCTGCTCCGCAGCCATCAAGTGTCTCCAACAGCCCCCGGGAGACGACTCAGTGCTGGGGACCAGCGTGCTGGTAGTTCCTCGGAAACCTCCTGCGTGGATCTCCGAGACGGCTCTGGCTGCTGCGTTGTTGATTTTTCAGTCGATATTCTGACGCAAGTGGAGCTGGGTTGGGTCCGTGCCAACATGAGCGCTCGGTCTGCCGCACAGATGACTGAAAATTCAGTTTCCTGCTCGGTCGAAGCAGCCGCTCTGCACAGCAGCTGATAGTTGGTGAGGTTTCAACCGTGGAATCCTGCACATCCAGGCTGCCAAATTCCAATCTTCAGCGTTTATGCTCAACGTTTGCGTTGCTAATCTGTTTGCAAATGTTTGTTTTTAAATCACCACAGAAGAAGATGAAGAAAAACATCCGGAACTCACTGTGAACCTAACTGCAGCTAAAAGGGATTAGCGTGGATGCTACTTCAGTTTTCTCAGAGGTGGGTGCTGTTTTTTGGTTGGAGGAACACAAGACTGAATCCTGGTTCATTCAATCAATCAGACTCAATCACTTCCTGGTTAAATGACAGCTTTAGTTTTACTCCTGCTGCTAAGAACTGACCGACCTGCCGCTGATGGTCCTCCACACCAGAAGGGGTCCTCGTGCTTGTTTTGTTCCTCCCGCTCGTCGCTACACTTGCAGAAACAAACCTGAATGGTTTCTTCCAAATCACCTTCCTTCCTGGTTCCTGCTCATTTCCTGCTGGATCTCAGCAGTTAACTTAAAAAAAAAAAGAAAGTCACCTCCATGCTGCTCTGACTCGGTCTCTTCAACCACTCACACAAATGAACTCGCTCACCTGAACTCATTCTCTCCTGACGCAGCCCCCCCCCCACCCCCCAGCTGAGAAGAGCATCATTTGTTTGGACTTGCTGGTAAGGATGAAGGAAGAAAACAAAGTCAACAACAAAAAAACAACAACAAACATTTTTTTTTTTCCTACTGCGACACGGTGGCGCGGTGGTTAGCGCTGCTGCCTCACAGCAAGAAGTTTGTAGGTTCGATTCCGAGCCGTGGGACCTTTCTGTGTGGAGTTTGCATGTTCTCCCTGTGTCTGCTTGGGTTCTCTCCGGGTTCTCCGGCTTCCTCCCACACTCCAAAGGTGTGTGTGTGAGTGTGAATGGTTGTTAGTCTCTATGTGGCCCTGTGATGAATTGCCGTCTTGTCCAGGGTGTCACCCTGCCTTTGCATTGTGACACCTGCGATAGGCTCCAGCAGACCGCCATGACCCTGAGCTCAGGAAGAAGTGAATGGATTTTTTCTTTCCATACTTTGTTTAGCAATGGATGTGCATGAAATCTTAACACAACCTTGTGGTGGTGTCGTTGATAGTTTATGCTGCAACACTGAGTCATTGATTGCGGGCCTTAAATTAGCCACACCGATGAATGAATGGAACAAATGTTATGACTGATGACGATTAAAACAAACGATTTGACTGTAAACTAAACCTAGTTTTACACCAGGAAAATGCTGGATCTAAATTAAGATTTATTTTTGTAAACAAAATACTGCAATGGCAATGATATAAAATCAGAGTTTTATTTTTTATAAACACAGATAATTAACCTTATTTCTGCTTTTAGATGTATTTATTTGTGTGTGTTTTAGGTTAAGTTGGCACATTTGACATATTTATGCTAACACACACACACACACACACACACACACACACACACACACACACACACGCACACACACACACACAGAAATTGGCTCTTGCCACACACTGAATATCTTTTCCACTCAGGCTCACGTCGTCTCATTTCTCGTAAATTTTCCACTGCTGATGAAAACAGCTCCTCGCTGTCAGTGAGGCCACAGCAGCAGCTGCAGCAGCGAGGGTCTCCAGGACTTCATTAAGCGTTTGTTTTTCCTGTGCAGGATTCTGCAGCGCTCGGTTGGCTGTGCGACCAGCCTCCACTGCCCACTGCTGCAGCTCCTAAACACTGCCAGATGTGGGTCGCCGGCCCCCATCTCTCGTCTGATTGGTCGGCTGCCGGCCCCAGCTGATCAGTGAAAGCTGTCATCCAGAAAACAGATGTGTTTTAAAGAAATCCGGCCCGAGGTGGAATGGGGAGGGCAGAGGTGTTGCCCAGGTGAGGGGAGGAAATCTGCAGCTGCAGCAAAGTGTCGCTAGCTTGGTGCTGCGGCACTTTGTCGTAAAAAAAAAATGTTTCAGGGTTTTTAATGCGCCGCCGCTGCCTCGTGTGGCAGCTATGAAAACAAACAGTCGGCAATAATCGGATTACGCTGCATAATACGAAGTCGCCTCTTCTTATTTACATTTTAGAAATTCGATTAAATTACTCCTCCTGCCCCGACAGGAAGAAAGAGGACGTTCACTTGGCCGGCCTGTGTTTTAAGAAGACTTGCACGAAAAAAAACTGGCTGTGAAAATAAACCAGAGATTCAGTAATTTGGTCTCAGACTCGGTTGGAAAAGAGCGCCACCTACAAAAATCTGGACAATTACAGTGCACATCTTTTCTACCGCCGCACCAGAGATGTGGAAGTAAGTCCCTGAAGTTTAATGATTGTCCATTTCAATTCTCTCTAAAAACTACTTTTTAGCCATACTTGTAATCACAACCCAAGTTTATTTTTAGGGTTTTTTGGAAACCATAAATCCAATATAAAGATCAGATATAGACTGGTGGAATCCCAGCGGGTTTAGCAGTTTATCCACCTGATTTTTGTTTTCATTTATCCCCCCCACCCCCCCGGTTTGAGGTGAACGCAGCGAATCACATTAGCCACTTCAATGGCTGCGGTGCCGTCAAGTGGGACGCATTAAATCAAATCTTGGAGAGAAAAACTCACATGAGGACGATGGATGAGCGTCTGTGCGTCTGTCTGTCTGTCTGATTGAACCGCATCCTAAAACGTTGAGTCGTCAGGTTCCGGCACAACTCAGGACGAACCAGTGACTCCTAAATCATTCCACACACGGCAGAGGAAGGAACAAAGTTGTGTCTTTTTGCGGGGTTTGACGGCCGGTAGCCACTGACGGCGGGTAGCCGCTTCTCGGCCTCGTAAATCAGCGGCGGGCGTCGCGAGCCGACCTCGGAGAGGAAGGCCGCCGTCAGTCCTACGGGTAGCTCAAGGACAGATGTGGAATGAAAATATCGTTTGTCACTTTTTGCATTTCCACTCACTGTGTGTGCGTGTGTGTGTGTGTGTGTGTGTGTGTGTGTGTGTGTGTGTGTGTGCGTGTGTGTGCTTGTGTGTGTGTGTGTGTGTGTGTGTGTCGTGCACTGAGCTGAGCTGAGCTGAATTCCACACCTCACCGTCACGCCTCCCTGAGGAGCCTTCGTGTCGTCTCTCAATCCGAAAAACAGACTCGAGTCACTGTTACATCACACCTGGACGAGACTTTTCATCCTCCGCTAACTCCAGAGCACTTCTCCTCCGGTCGAAGTATTTGTTCTTGGCCGCGTCTGCTGCTATGTGTCTCCTGCAGGACAGACGAGATAGATTTCTCAAATGTGATAAGAATCTGACAAGAACATCAGCAGAAACAAACTGCTTCCGAATCTGTTTTTTTTTTTTTTTTTTCATTTTTGCTGAAACAGTATATCATTATATTATTCAAACGCAGTCTCGTTCACCACTTCAGTCCCAGCCATGCTGGCTAAAGGAGGCTAAAGTTCGGGACAGCTGGCTAACTTTTACTTTTGACAAAGGGAGAATTTTAACACACACGGCAGTCACAGAGATGTCAAGTTAAGATTGGCAGACATTTATATTGGCAAACATATGTTAAACATTGGACCAACATCAATTTTGGCAAATGTTGAACTTGGCTTTATATGGACAAATTGAGGATTATCATTCTCAAATCAGTGACATGGATTAGCTAATGCTACCTAGCTAGAGCAGCGGTTGCACCAGCAAACTACTTGTGATGAATTTGAGGATTTTTTGTTTAGTATTGGAGAAGCGGGCAGTAATTAAATGTAACAGCATTTAACCAAAACTACACAATGGCTGGAGGTCTTTGAATCTTGAGTCTTGGACACTCAACCGTCCTCCTCCATCTTAACACAAATTCAGACAAATGTTTCACCCCTAGATAGCAAAATGGGACTCAACCTAAATCCTGTGCGTCTCATCTTTTCTAATAACCCCTCGCAGACGACAACAAGCTCGCGATCACGTCAACGCCGCCCCGATGAGGATCCAGTTTACGGCATCATGACTCCAGGGTGCGTGTGCAGACGGCGGGGCAGCCCCGCTGCGCTCAATTTATGGCCAGCAGCGCTCTGGATCTTATAAGGGTCCCGCTGGCCTGATTGCTCTGATGTAAACAGCCGCGTCCTCGCTGCGAGGATCCAGCTCCGCTCCGCCGCCGTGCGCCGCAGACTTTCCTCCCCTACATGGTCGGCGTAGTAAAAACAGTCGGGGTCGGGACCCAAAACAAATGACTCACGCCGCTCTCTCTGTTTATGGAAGTGTCACCGACGCCGGGCTTTACATTTTTTTGCAAAGCTTCTCGTCCTCTGCTGAGGCCCAGCTGCTCCCAAACCCTTTGGCGTTTCTCAACTGATGGGTCGCGACCGACTTTTGGGTCACGGCTTTGTGGGCACTTTCCCTTTTTAAAGACCAAAAAAAAAAGAAAAAAAAAAAAAGGGAAAATTCAATAATTTCAATAATTCATTTGCTAGGTATGATAGAAAGTGGACTAACGTTTTTATTTGTGTGAGTACTATGGAATACATTTTGGTCGCAACTTCATGATATTGATTGAGTGATTAGTTTATCTGTTTAATCAAGTGTCAAAAAACCTACTTGGTGCCCAGCCCTCATAGGCCTATTTGTGTCACCTCACCGTGGTGAGGTTTTGTCTCGTCTTAGGGTTTTGTCTCGTCATTTCCTGTTTTATTTTGACAACTTCCTCTCGTTTCAGATCACGACCTCTCCTCATGTTCCACCTGTTCGTCTGACCCAATTACCCATTGTTTCCAGCTGTGCCTTGTTACCTTGTGTGTTCAAATAGTCTGCGTTCCCCTTGTCTTGTGCCAGAGGCTGTGTCTCAATTCAGGTTCTGCACCCTTGAGACCGAGTGTCCTCAGTCTGAAGGATGCGTTCTTAGACTTCCCAGCCTAGAAGGACGGACCAAACCCCGCCTCCCCGGTAACCACCCGGGACGGTCTAGCCTTCGGCGTATTTCCTTGTTTCGTCACCGCCGTTCCCTCCTGCTGGCCAACCCCGGAAGTGACGTTTTTATAGTATCAAGCTAACCATTGGTTCGCCATCTAACGATGCCGTTGGATGATCAAATAAATAAAATCCTATGTTAAAAACTGGATACTTTATGTGAAACTTCAATATTTAGATTTATATGTTGTGTCTTTATATGTCCAGGATCCCACGATGCTTTGCAGCAGCACGCAAAGCATCGTGGGATACCCAAGTGCGCGAAGGATAGTGCGGTGCATCCTTGGAATCGGCTAAAACGAGTGCGTATTTCCGAGGGTGCATTTTCAGCGTCCTAAGCACCCTTGGGAATTGGGACAAGCCTTCGCGCAGTGCTATGACGCAACTTCCTTCCAAAATGCGCACTTCAAGGACGCAGAACCTGAATTGAGACACAGCCAGAGTGTCTTCGTCCGTCATGTCTAGCCCTGAACCCGTTCACAGCCACAGCCTTAAGATTCCACAGTAAGGCGATTGTTCCTCGAGATCGAGTGATTTTCTGTTAAATGCTAAGTTTTGTTATTAGAATAGGATTTTGTTTACTAGTTAGTCATTTTCCTCCTTGTGAGTGATTTTTCGTTAAAACCTAGATTTGTTATCAGAGTATACTTTTGTTAGTTATTCATTCCTTTTTCCTCCATGCGAGTGATTTTGATTTTGTTGCCAGCTCAGTGAGAATAAGATTCCAATAGCCTGTTTATTTGATCTCTCTGATCTAAGGACAAGTGCTTGTGAAATAAATGTACTTTTCTGTTAAACCTCTGCGTCTGAGTCCTGCCTCGAGTCCCGGCCTGACAATTTGCCACTGATCATCTGTCAGTAATATTACAAAGACATCCATGATTGCCACGTGGCAACAGAAAAAAAGCAAAACATGACACAACCTATAAAAAAAGGGACACATACATCATAAAGAAGAAAAATATGGGACCTGAAACTCCACCCGTTGAGAACCACTCCTTTATAATGCAGCTACATAGCGAAGCGTAGCTGGAAACTGTGCTAAATGAGCCCGCGTGCGTCTGTGTGTGTGTGTTGAGTTTGAACAGCGTCACAAACCCCCTTGTGGCCATGAAAAGCACCTGTGCCTGTGGGAGCTGCGACAGGGCCGCTGTGCGGCTCCTCGAGCGCGCACGTGCGTTTCATTAGTTCAGCATTCTCCAATAGCGCCGGCGATCGCGGTGGAGTTGCGTTTTTACTGCCGTGCTAACACTTCAGCGCAGGAATAAATCAAGACGTGGATGTGATGCGTAGCAGAGGCGGCCCTAGCGAGAACTCAACTAGACACTCAGACAGTGTTTGGGCCGAGCCACTAATGTGTTTCACAGCTGGAGGCTGAGAGGCCTCCTGAAGAGTCGAGATTACCGTGAGTCCACGTTCATAATCTGTCTGACAACACGGATGAGACTCCCACACGTGTCACGCTGTATTTTTTTATTTATGTATTTTCTGGAAATGGAGTTGATTTATGGAGAATTTGTGCTGCGTTAACCTTGCAACGAAACTGGACGGATGAGATTTCAGCTTGTGCACATTCACCTTAAAAAGCTCCAACCGAAAGCTGGTTTTGACCTGGACCTCGCTGGATTAAAGCAACGAGCTAACAAGATAACGAGCACGTTAGAAGAACTTCATGGTTCTGTAGGTGCGGTTACACAACGCACATAACTTAATATCGATTAAAATTGTGAAATGGGAAACACTAGCAATGTTTACATGCGCACATTTGTCCAATACCAATCCACTGTTTACATGGACACTAAATTGAATGATCCGATCATGACGTGCGTATACATGCACCGAGCGTTCCGTCAGAATGAATCATTTGGGCATGCGCTGCTACTAATTTTCTGTAAATAGTAGCAGAAGAAGAAGCTGTACTTCCGCCTGTGTGTTGAAAATGCATGTTGCTGCATGCGCAGCGGAGATAGACACGATCCGAATGGGTGCGCGCATGGACGCCATTCGGAGTAATGATCGGCATAAACCACTTCTCTCGTTCGGAACAAAATTTCGTTACGAACGGACCGGATCGGATCGTGTTTACACGTAGCATTTTTTTTTTTTTTTTTTTAAATCTGATTGGGCCTTCATTCCGATGGTTTGTGTCCATGTAAACACAGCTACTGTTCCAATAGGATCGGATTGGAGCGGCGCGCGTGGCATTCTTTTTTGATCGGCTCAGATTCCGTGCAAACGGAACGTTGTGAATGTTACGTTTTAAACAAGGAGGTTGTTTCCGCGGTGACGCAGTTTCAAAAGAAACACAAATACATCACAGCAAGCTGGATTATCCCAGCCGACAGCTCGATTTCAAATGCCGGATGTAGCTTCTGGGCAAAGCTGGGCGTGTGATCATGTGACCAACGGGGCACATACAGTATCAATGGTGAACTCAGACAATCTGATGCCTCAGTTTGAAACACTTTCTGATAGAATGGAGCTCCACCCACCACTTCCTCCATCGCGGCTCCTCTCGTCTGCGCGTCGACCCTGTGTTGTCACGGCAACGACCCCGCCAGGCCTCCCTCCCTTCCTGTTAACGTGTTTTGCGGTGCCTCCTTGACACAGGCGGCTGTTCTCTGGCCTCCTCGAGGTCGCCTCTCTTCACCCTGTCAGTCTCCTCCCAGTAAAAATGCCTGAATAATTCCTGCTGACTTACTGTTTTATTAACGCATGGTTTTAAAAAACAAAAAACAATCCAAAAAACAAAACTTCAGTTCTTGCAGCTCTGACGGCTTTCAGGCCCCTCCTCCCCATTTGCTTACGCTTGTTTAAGTATAAATTTACTTTATTCATTTACCTGTATTTGATTCATTTCATAATGACTTTTTTAGATATTATTTTTCAGAATTCGTGTATTTGTTGAGTATGAATTACAACAACATTAATAACAAGAACACTCTTTGTTTGTTGTCCACTGAGTAATTTCTAATCTCTAATTTAATTGCAATTTTTTGTAACTTTTGAAATATGTAGAATTATTTTGAGTCACAGATTAGCAAGAGAGGAACTCATTATGTTCCTTAAACGACCAATCAGAGGGGAGGTGATGGAAGTGTGGCAGCCAATTGCTCTCTCTCTCTCTCTCTCTCTCTCTCTCTCTCTCTCTAACTCTCTCCCTCTCTCTCTCTCTCTCTCTCTCTCTCTCTCTCTCTAACTCTCTCTCTCTCTCTCTCTCTCTCTCTCTCTCTCTCTCTCCTCTCTCTCTCTCTCTCTCCACTCGCTGACCCCCCCTGCAGGCTGATGATTAATGCAGGTCCTCTGCGTGTTTGAGGATTCAAAGCGGAGCTGTGAGGCGGCTCGTTGGTCACCGGGGACGCGGAGGCTGCGCCCTGATTGGCCGAGGGCTCCCAGGCCGCGGCCCTTGAAGATCTCCGTCGGGCCACTGCAGGAGATAAATGACTGGCCGCCGCTGAACTTCAGTGGTCAGTTTCACATGCAAAAATCTCTTTTATGGACAATATCAAACATGTTCTGTGTGACATGAACTTGAGATGATTCTGTTTTATTCTATTTTGGCAGCATCTAAAACTCTGTGACTCCTCCGACTCTCTTCAAGGTCCCGGGTCTTTTCTCTTCACTGATGTTTTCTGAGGATCTGAGTGCAGAGCAGCAGGAAGTTTACGCAAAGCGCGTCTACCAGAACAGTTCTGCAACTGGGTCAACCTTTTGTGATATCACGTGGAGCGCTGAGACCTCTCCTAGGTTAGTGGCAGGACCCTCCCTGCCCCGCCCCCCTCTGAGGCGCCTTGCCTTTGACCAACAAAGCATCACTTTTATAGCTGGAGGCTGTAAACAGAGGGCTAAATGTGAAGTTTTCTTCTCTTCTTTCTTCTCTGAGTTTTTCCACTCTGCAAGAAAAAATAAATGCAAAATGTGATTGAACACCAGTGTGTTGGGTCTGCAGAGTTCCAGTAATGCTGCGGCCAACGGCAGTGATGCGCGCCAAGGACAAAAATCTGCAAAAATAAGGAGTTTTTTTCCTTTTAATTTTCCAAAGCGATGCTAATTGTTGTTAGCGTGCCTGCAGAGCAGTGAGGTGAGGAACCAAAAACAGTTTCAGAGATATTATCTGTTCACAGTTGCGACCAAACAGGCTGCACTTGTTACATTTAAGTGGCTCTTTTTGATCCTGGTGACAAAAAATTTGTCCGAGACCGTTATCGCATCTCGCCGCTTCAGGTCCAGGGCGGCATGAGCGAAGGCCGTAGCTGTAAAGCTGCAGCCAAACCAAGCACCCCCCTCCCTGCCCCCCCCCCCCATCCCCTCCATCTCGCACCTCCCTCACCGTGGTTACATGTAATCAAGCGGGACGATGGTTAAGATTCAACCTCCCCACTCTCGTAAACTGTATCCAGACCGTTAAACAAGCCGCAGCAGCCAATCAGGCCGCACTGCTGGCGCTGCCACACGCACCCGGCGCCACTTCCTGCTTCGCTTTTTTTTAGTGGCGGCCTTGTCGTCAAAACTGTTCATCAGACTTTTAAAGTGTTTTAAAGTCTCGCAGTCGGTGGAGCTTGTTGTTGTTGTTGTTGTTGCTTCCTGTCTGGGCCACATCGTCTTAACTTCACCACCGCTGTGGCTCCGTGTTTAGTCAGAGTAGAGGAAGTGACATCATCAGTTTGACAGTTTCAGACTGTTTTGCTGGATAAAGATTCTAAAATCCCAAAAGAGTCTGATACAAACCCATCCCCTTCCCACCCCAGCCCATAAAAAAACATCATATTTAGCCGTGTGCTTACCTGTGTTAACCTGAGAGAGGCGGCACTGGCCCCCTTTGTGACATCACTGACTAGATTTGGATTATTGCCGGAAGATACTTAGAGAAACATCAATCATATTTCACAGAAGTTGTTGGCATGGTATCTATAAAATAGATTTCTTTGCATGCGAAAGTGCCCACTGAAGTTCCGCAGAGTGGGAAGACACAGTAGAGAGAGACTGGCACCCTTTGTGACATCACAAAGGGCAGATCACAAGCTGTTTCTCTCATAATAACGATGATAGAAGCAGTCGTAGAGTTAATACGAACCTGCCTCACTCTGCTGGGATCAAATCCAGTTCGCTGGCTGTGAGAGGGTTTTAAGGGGCTCGCAGCTGCCCCCTCCTGGACCTGGAGGCTGCGCTCTACCTGTCGTCTGGCCGCCACCTGCCGTTCCCCAGACGGCGGTGGAACATCTGGGGGCCGGAGGGACGGCGGCCACGTGGTGGAAGCCCGGTGAGCGGATGACTGAATCATCCTCGAGACGGAGAGTGAAAAAAAGACGATAAAAACAAAATGTGGAGAAACCGAGGAGGAGGGGAGGCGCAGATGTTGCACTGCTGCAGATTA